>NW_026000037.1:27807113-27854011 GCF_001458135.2 Marmota marmota marmota
AACTCACAGGAATCTTGACATCTTTGAAATAAGGAATCTGGAGCATTTCTGGAAGTTCATAAAATAAGGTAGAAAGTAGCCAGAGTGAGATGAACATAAAAAATAGAAGGAAAACAAAGAGAACCTGGAATCAGTGGGAAACTTCATTTTCTTTAATTAGCATATTTAAGTGAAGCTTAGAAGCTGCTCCTTCCCTGAAACATTGCATTTTATTAAAAGCTGTTTAGAGCTCATAACCATTCTGCTGATTTTCTCAAAACACGTACTCCTTATAGGCCGGTGCTAAACTGTGCATATGAAATGAGCTCAGCTTAATGTTGTGTTAAAAGAATTTGGTCTCCAGAGCTGTCTCTCTTCTTAATAATATGTAATCATACTCCATCTATTTAGTTTTCTTTTAACTTGCCCCATGCAGGCAATGAATCCAGTTTAATTAAATGTGCCTTTAAATAGTCAAATGGCACTCATTTGCACCTATCAAGCCTCCCTTTCATCCTATTAAGACCCCCTCAAGATATAAAAACCCAATAAAGAGGCCATGTAAGATGTGCTTCTGATAATGCAAAGGAAGTCTGACATTTGCTCCCTAATTTAGTAAAACCTGCATTAGCTTTTGGGCACACTGTCACAGTTGAATGGATCTAGCGTTGGGCCCCTTGGGTTCTGGATCAATCTTTATAAACAGCCTATTGGAGACGAGCTGGTGAACCTCTGGTTTGGAGCCAATCATGCAGAACGTGAGGCCAATTGAGACGCCAGGCAGCTGACATGAAGGCTCTCAAGAGGCACTAAGGACGGCATGGCCTGTGCCTCTGGTCCTGTTACCTGGGGACACCACGGAAATGAGGCTCCAGTTTTCCCTGATATAAGATTTGCTAGGAGAGAAGTGAAGCCCATCCTAAAAATTAAAAGCAGAGAGTCGGGTGGCATTTTTCAGTCAAGGAGGGATATACATTATAGTACAGAATTGCTGCAATGATCCTTCTTCTCATTAAGCCATTCAGTTAAGAAATGGGCTCTATTCCGCATGGTGCTTCATTGTCCATGCCTTTACCACATTATTTCTTGAGTGACTTCCAAGCCCAGCCCATTACAGACTAGGGATTCAATAGCAAATGACACAAAGTACTTGTTTTCTTGAGGCTTATATTCTAGTTGAGGGAGACAATGAACAAGCAAAAACAAGTATATAATAAGCAAATAAATACATGATGTCAGGTTGTGAGAAGAAAGAAAATAAATTTGGTTAAAGGGTCAAGAGATTAATGGGCTAGGGAACTGTGGGATGGGGTGGATGTCATATCAGACATATCTTTGGTTAAGTAGTATTTTATAGGGTCAGATTTGACATGCTTCTGTTGGCTGCATGCTCTGAGTGGAGCTCAGTGCTATGACTTTCATACTTTGATTCATAAATGAGAAATTGGCTGTGCTTTGTCACTCTATTGGTGGACTTCTTTAATCAGGTAGATTGGGTGGGTCCCCTTTTTTAAAATTCTTGTTCTTCTTCCTCAAGATGAAAAAGCAGACTTTTCCCAGTTGTTATTTTTCCTTGGGACATATAAAGTGGCACATATATTGTTCTCTATGAGTTCTAGTGTACGTAATCTTTGCTTGTATGGTGAGAAAAATGCTATTTGATGGCAGGGACACAAGACTTTTAGTTACTTATTTCCCACTCAGCAGAAATACCTGTGCATACAGAGTAGCACAAACTTTAAAAATGTAATATGATTTTTAAAATTTACATTTTGGTAATTTACCATTTTAAAAGATTGTAACGTGTATCATTGCAACAGTCCTATGGGGTAGAGGAGATATGTAGTCTTTGGCAGGTTCACCTATCAACAAATATGATAGTAGCATCAGGATTAATTTTCTTAAAGCTTAGTTTTCTTATTTAAAATCTAATGATATTAATAATCATTTTGCATGAGAGATGAGAAAGATATGGGTATGGGTAAGATGCTGATTAGCAGGAGAGAGAAACATAAGATATCAGATGAAAGAAACAGAGACCAGATCATGAAGAATTTTATAATCTAATTATGATGAGGGTCTCTTGAAATATTTTAAGTGAGGAAATTATCATGGGATTGTTCCAGAGACTGTGTAGAGAACAAGCGAAAGGAGTTAAGAGTAGAAACAGAAAGACCTTTAGATGACTGTTGCAATGGTCTAGGAGGGGACCCATGTGACAATGGAGATGAAGAGAAGGCAATAGGCATGGGTGTGGTTTGACAGCAGAAGGGACAGAGCTTGGTGTTGCCTTGAATGTAGAAAGGAAAGGGAAGACTCCCAGTTTTCTGAGTTAAGCAATGAGGCCATTTTCTGCAGGAAATAGCCCTCCAGGGTGAGTGCCTAGGCATTCAGTTTCCACAGATCACATTGAGAATCTTAATGAAAACACAAGCAAATGCCGAGGAGATAATGCTGGGTGAGAGAAAATGTTTGTGTCTTTAGCAATAGATGGTATTTGAAGCCATGGGAGGAGCCCAGATCACCTGGGGGGAAAGTGAAGCATGAGAAGCAGAGTGGACCGGGGTGGGGTCTCTGAAGTGTTGTACCATGTAAGGGCCACGTAAAGGAGGAGGAAGGGGTGAGACTGAAAAGTGGCCAGTGATACAAATGGATCTCAGAGCCAGGGACAGAGGGCAATGCAAGAAGAAGGTAGTTATCTTGTTTTGTCAAAAACCAGAGAAGTAAAATTAGCTGAGGATTTCATAAAACATAAGTCACTGAAGACTTTGATAAAAGGAGATTAAGAAGGTAAGAGGGAAGGCCAATTTGGAATGAGTACGAAAATACAGAGGAAGTGATAAAGTGGATACATTTTTCAGGAGATAGCTATTGAGACCTACTACATGCACGCACTGCTCTAGATGGTGGAGCTGAGGGGTAAATTTAAGATGCCTTATATTATTTCTGCAATAGAGGGGAAACAGACAGTAAGGAAACAAATAAATAGGTAAAAGGTCAGGTAGAAAATAGAAACAAAGTGGCATTAAAGGAGCTAGGCATTGCTGAGTTGGGGGAGAGTGCTATTTTATAAGGAAGTCATATAAGTGGTCAGGGAAGTCCTCTTTCTTAAGATAGCATTGGAGCACAGACCTGCAGAAAATGAGTGAGAGAATGGAAAAGAGAGAGGAAGGGAGAGAGAAAAGAGAATGTACCAAGAGAATTTCTCTGGGACATGTATTTTTGGCAGAATAAACAGTACATATAAAGGAACTGGTATAGCTTCATTCAGCTAATTTTTGAGAAACATCAATGAAGCCAGGCTGACTTGAAAGGAGTGTGTAGATGCTAAGTATGATTGAAGGAGAAAAGTCAAGGAATAATATTTTCTATAAATGATTTAGAAAGTTGACTGTGAAAAAGAATTGAAAAATACTGGGCAATGGCTGACTGAGGACAGGGAACAAGGTGGGTGGTTCCAAAATGTGTTTGCTGATGAAAAGGATCCTGTATTAGTCAGGTAGGGCTGCTATATCAACAACAATAACAAGAACAATAACAACAAAAATCAGACTGGGTGGTTTAAATAACAGATTATTTTTCTCCTGATATTTCTGGAGTCTTCAAGTCCAAGATCAAAGTACCAATAGGGTAGGTTTTCTCTGAGACCTTTCTCATTGGCTTATGGATGGCTGCCCTGTTGTTGTTCTTCATGTGGTCATCCTTCTGTGCATGTACATCGCTGGTGTCTCTATTTATGCTTAATCTCCTGTTTATATTGGGACACCAATCAGATTGGATTAGAGCATACCCTCCTGACTGCACTTTAATTTATTTATCTTTTAAAATATTCTACCTCCAAACACAGTCATATTTCCAGATACTGGAAGTTAGGCTTCAACAAATGAATTGTGAGTGAAACCCCACAGAATGCATATCATTTGATTTCAACTTAGCAGCAGTGGGAAAAGATGAGGAATGACATGAAAAGTAAAAATTTCTCTCTTTTCAGATTGAAATATTACCTAAGGACTGGACTTGGAATCACAAGGGTAGCAGTCCAGGGACAGAGGGTCTTGTAGCAATAGGAGTTTTTAAAAATATTTTCAGGATCAGTATGGAGAATGTGTATCCATCTTTTTTTCTCCCTAAAATCAGATTCTGGAAATTGGAGTCCACCGATTTTGAACTTATCTTTACTGAAAAAAATTTTCTAAACCAAGTCTGAGAGAGAGAGAAAGTATGCAAAAAGAGAAAGTGAAATCAGGAAGGGAAGTAATGGAGAGTGAATGGAAGTGTGGAAGTGTACATTTGACCTTAAGCACAATAATTAATCATTCCTCAAATTTTTAATAAAGAAAATAAAATAAGACTAGTTAGGTAGTCACCATTATCATCTTATTAATACTTCATTAAGGTGGATTATAGTAGAAAGTAGATTATAATGTAATAGTATTTTGAAGACACTTCTTTAAAAAGTCAAAATAAGTCATTAAAGCTGGGTGTGGTGGCACATGCCTTTAATCCCAGCAGCTCAGGAGGCTGAGACAGGAGGATCACAAGTTCAAAGCCAGCTTCAGCAAAAGTGAGGCACTAAGCAACTTAGTGAGACCCTGTCTCTAAATAAAATACAAAATAGGGGTGGGGATGTGCTCAGTGGTTGAGTGCCCCTGAGTTCAATCTCCAATACTAAAAAATAAAAAAAAAAGTCAGTAAAAGATCAAAAGATCAATGTTAAAGCCACAGAGTGGATTAATAATTTAATATTCAGATCATGTTCTTACACAGGGCATTTATTAATATTTCACATCTCCACTCATTCTGGGGGGTGTTTACTCCACTTTTATCATGTTAAGGCTGCAATTATCAATGCAACACTTACCATGTGGCCTGGAGAAAGTTGGTTACCTCAATCTCAGTTTTCTCACCTATAAAATGAGGATGAAGAGAGCAGGGCCCCCAAGGGCTGCCACAGTGTTTGTATGAGTAATATGGGTGAAGTGCTGGGTACCAGGTTGGATACATATTGACAGCCTAATAAATAGTTTTAAATGACTGTTGATGAAAGAGGAAAAAAAATGAACTTGGTCTCTGAGATGTGTATGAGTAGAATATAAGCCAGGGCAGAAGTTATAGGCCATACATATGTAGGTATAAAAGACCAAGATGAAGTGGGGAATTTATGGCAGGTGCCTCCCTCTCACACAGGACAGAAATGAAATGTGAGACTCTTGTTCAGAAAGCAGGAAAGGAGTGCCATTTTAGAAACAAAGCTTTAACTTTTCTTTCATGCATGTTCTTTATTCAAGCATATGCCTGTGTGTCTCATTTGATTCCCAAAGCATACATTCAAGATCAAATTTTTAAGACTTTCAAAACAGTAACAGCAAAGTATTGAGCCAAATGTGAGATCCTGTTAAGGCCTGCTTTCACTGTTCCACAGTAATAAAATAAGTTTGAAAATGAAGATCATCAAAGATAATTAACTAGTACTTTTCACATCTAAACAAGCAAAGGACCTGAGCAGTTTTCCTGTTCTATGGATCACACAATGTGAGTTTCCTATTTCCTTCAACATGGTTAGGTCACCAACAGCTTCATTCTGTTGCAATGTCATACTCAGAGATGTCCAGAGGAAAATGGAATTCTGAGTTTCTTAGCAAATATCCTCCAAGTGAGGCTGCCAAGCACATCTTGAAACTGGGTTTAACTAATTGGGAAGCATCCCGGGTTTAGGCTGTGCCACCACAATTAGATTTATAGGAATTTGCAGAGCTCTCTTGCCTAAGCCATATGGACTTCCGGTTGTTAATTTGGGAACTTTATTAAATAATGAATTGGGATTTAAAGGGAATTCCTCAGAGGGTGAGTAACCCTTGTTTGGTCAAATGAGAGAATTGGTATTGGACAAGAGAATTGAGTCTGAGCAGGCTTGTTTCAACACTACCCAACTCATAATCATTAGGGAAGAGGAAATGAGTACATAGAGGGTAAGTAGCCAAGAAGAGACGAAAAGCAAACTAATAATATAGTAATTAGAAACCAGGCCAAAGCAGGACTTGCAGGTGTTCAGTGTTAGAGACTCAAAAAAATTTTGCTATCTTTAAAAATGGACTGGTCAGAACAAGTTTTACATCAGTATACACTGTTATACTAGGATCAGGGAGGAAGGTAATAAAGAAAAGATTAGACTCATTGCTAGGATTATTTGTGTAGTAAAATATGTGCAAAGCCCCTTTCTCCTTTTACAGGGTAATTAATTCTGAAACTGTTGTTTTCCAACATGGCTGCTTAGATTTGCAAAGTAATACATTTGAAAAGGGAAACAACTTAAAAGAAGGCATGTCTATATTCTCATAATGATGCTTATTCTGTATCTTGACTATATGTCTACATATGTGATAAATTACATGGAACTAGATACACACCAGCACACAAACACACACAAATGAGGTTGAGTAAAATGGGAATTCTGAGTAGAATTGGAAGACACTGCTTGTGATATTGTACGTGGTTTTATATGATATTGCCATTGAAGGAAATGAAGGTAAAGGACTCATGGGATCTCTCTAGATTATGCCTTAAAACTATATGTAAATCGACAGCTCTTCACAATAAAAGCCTTGATTTTTCTACAAAAAAAAAAAAAAAGAAAGAAAGAAAGTATGTTTGATGCCTAGGGAACATACAAAGTTTGCATCTTTGAATAGTTATGTTAGGTAGCTTTGCATCAGGGGCAAGTGGTGCAAAAAGAGAACCAATTCTAGTTTCTTTTCTGCTGTTTACTTCATGTGATCTTTATTAGGTCTTACTTTCTCACTGGGCTTCAGAGGACTTTTTCTGTCCAATAAAAGGACTGGATAATTTCCAAGCTTCTTCTAGACCAAACATTATTACTCTTCTCTCAGAAAGATCCTGCAAGGCAATGGAAGAATAAATAGCATCTAGAACTCTAAAGTAAGGCTGTGAATAGATTCAATCACCATGCGTGTCCTACACTGTGCTACACTTCCCCATCTCAGCTCCACAGTCTTCCTCTGTCCTTTCCTTGAATATCAACACACACGATTGACTGCCAAAATCATAAAAACATCACCATAAACTTAAAAGTTCCGAGGATAGGCTTCATGATACACTTTATTTTTCCAAATTATTATGGAACCCAATCAACCCCAGAGGAAGTTTTCTTTGAAGAGTGGCGGCCAGCCTTCTCCCTTGACTTCCTCATCCCTGCAGGTGAGGCTGGCTTTCTAATCAGCCTGTTGTTGCATCAAAGGCCAATGGGTTTGCATTCCGGAAGAGTCTGCCCGATAACATGCAACACTGCAGGTTTTCACTAGAGCAAAGGCTTGTCGTGATCTTTCAAGGGAAGAAAAGGTTGACAGTGGCTCTATTGCTTGGTGTTGCATGCAACTCAAGGGCAGCCTGCTTGGCCACTGGCGTCTGCTACAAGTTACTCTTCTGTGAAGGAACACAAGGTTCATTTTTACTCTGTGAAACACATTTTTTCCACTTCTTTTCAGGACCATAAGGTTTTACTTGGCTGCCTTTCTCAAGGATGTTTACATGCATTGTTTTTAAGGAACTTCCAACTCCTATGAAGTTGGCAATGTGGTTCCAGAAACTTCTTATACAAATAAAATTACATATGGGATAACTCAGTATTCTATTAAAATCCTGTAACCCCTGCATGTCCAATGGGTTTGCATTTCAGAAAAGTCTAAATAATAAAGGGCCAGGGTATAAGACAAAGTAAGAATTCAAGCTAACAAATGTTTGCTAAAATCTGTTTTGTAGAAGCAACCTACCAATGTGTGGGAAACATAAAGATGAAGCCAACTCTTCTAGAAAGAATTAATGGTAGTGGAACGATTAATATATAACTCTAATATAAGCCTGTCCATGAAACTGTGATAGGTTTTATAACAGAACAAAGTTTGATGTTTGAGGGTGGAGTGGTGATAGGAGTGCTGCAGACTGGTTCTTTGGGAGCTTTTGAATTTCATTTTTGACTTGGAGGTTGGTTAGAATGTCAGCAGTGAGTGTACTAAAGGAAAAGCAAAGCTCCTTAGTAACAATGGCTAATATATTCTGATCATTTGTTTCATAGTATTGCTGCTTTTCATTTTAGGGAGGAAAATTATACCAAAGTATCTTTTGTATGGCATTTCAGAAACAATACTTGAAGAATGTTTGGCATTGAAGCCTGGATTCATACCTGGAATAGGGATTATATGGAGAAGGTATGTTGTGTCCCTAGTGAGGGAAAGAAGGTAGTAGAAGATGGGAGGATAACTTTAGTCCAGATTTCAGAAGCCTACTACTCTCAGACAACATCTGACATTATCCTTATTTGAACAACAAGTTCATTATTTGAACAATTAGTTAATTTCTTATACTGGGAAAGTAAAACTAAGGAAAGAAATGATTATTAATAATAATGGCTAATCTTTTCTCAGCACGTATTTCATGGTATTACTGTGGATGCCCACTTAGGCTAATACCTCAATGAATCTTCCAAATAATTTGCTTTTAATATATTTAATATATTTTAAACACTCAAGGGAGAAGCAGACCACTATGTGGGGAATGATGCATAAATGGGGCCAAGAAAGAAAGCCTTTTATATAGTTTTCTAAGTTCTGGCTCCAAATTTATGTATAAAGGAAAAACAAAATCCCGTCTTAATCCATTTGGGCTGCTATAACAAAATGCTATAAACTGGATATCTTTTAAAGAACAGCAACTTTTCTTCTCACAATTCTAGAGACTTAGAATTCCAGACCAAGTTTCTTACAGATGCAGGGTCTGTTAAGATCCATTTTCTGGTTGATAGGTGGTACCTTCTAGTGTGTCCTCACAGAGCTCTCTGGGTCCTCTTTTACAAGGGCATTAAACCCATCATTTGATCTAATCAACTTCCAAGGGCCCCCATCTCCTAATATTATCACATTAGTGATTAAGTTTCAATATAAAAATATGGGGGAATTCAATTACTCAAACTATAGAAAAAGCTCTCCATTGATTTGGAAAATTAAAGAAAAAAACTCATAAAGTATTTAGTGACATCAATCATTTTTTTCAATGAAGTCTTCAAAGGCTCCCATTCCTTCCCCCGAATGTCGTTAGTTTACTAGACATTTGTGATATTTTCTGGCTGCCAGTGTCTTTTCCACCACCATCCCAAAGAAGAAATGACTTTGCCAGCTTTTTCCTCACAGCTGGAATTCAGGAATGTGTTGTAGACTCCCCCAACCAAACGTGCTTTTGTGAAATGTGATAGAAAATAAGCAGTGTGAGAAAGCAAGAACTGCGCGTCATCCATTTTGTTGTCTTTGTTGTTTTAAGATTAAAGCATAAATGTCCAGCATTTGGAGTCTGTGATGGCTGCAGAAGTTGCAAAGTTCTTTTTCTGGAGTCAAGGGGGCATCAGAGCAGTCAGCAGTATTGATTGCAAAAGCAGGGAGTTCTTGGTACACAAGTGGTAGTGATGCAAATTGTGTCTTTTAGGGTGCAGTTTTCTTAGGAGACCAGTGTTACAGTGTGGTTTTGAGGCATTATCCTGACTGCTTAGCTTCCAAGTGGCTTCAGTGATTCGGTGATCTGCTAAATATCTTTTTAATAAACTCCTTTTCTGCTTAATCACTCTGAGCTAGCTTCCGTTGCTTGGAACTACAAACCTCATCTGGTATATAATGTCCTTTCCTTTCTGATAAACTCAATTTCCTCTACCTTGTTCTATATCCAGAGATGTTTTCAATCCTCAACTGATGGTTTGGCAGCTCACATGGATGGGTGCCTCAGGCAGCTCTTGTGCCAACCTACTACTAAATCTGGAACTGAACATGAGCAAATCCAGAAAGGCAGCCAGGGAGTAGTGAAAGGGCATGGATTATTGTGTAGTGGAAAAATGGTGGAGAGCACAAAAAATGAAGGTTTAGCTCTGGGATTGAAAAATAGTAGGCTCTGGTTTATAATTTGTCTTGAACTAGTTTTGAGTTTAGCTATAGTAACATTTGATTTGTCATTTGCTGCCTTCTCCCTGTTTCCATAATACATGGCATACCTTATTATTATAACATTACATATTTTATTACAATTATTAATTTACTTGTCTGCTGCTATCACTATAATTTGAAGCCAGAAACATGACATTGCATGTGCATATCCATTATCGGTTGCTGGACATCATGGGAGGCTTAATAAGAAATATCTCTCATCACCAAATAATGCAAAAATTGATAGACAAGATCGAGAAGTAACAGCAAACACTGACTGCATTTTCCTAAGCCCTTTCCATTAGTTCATTTAATTCATAATAATACCATAAAAGTAGGTACTAGAATTACCTCCATTTTACACATATAGAAACCAAGAAACAAATTAAGTAGCTTGCAAAGATCACAGAGCTTATAAATGGAAGAATTTCTAGGGTTTACAACAAGCAGAGAGAGGTCAAATGTCAAAAATTTTCAATTGTAGAGCTGATAGGGATTATGTTTAAGCAAAAAGCAATAGTTGAGTTCATAATACTGCATCCCAAACTCAAATCACACTAGAAAACTCTAGGCCTCCAAAAGAAATCTCAAGCACTACACTTAGCCCATGGTCAAGAGCAGATAAAAGCATGTGTTCTGTAAAGAGAAAAAAATAAAAGTCCGAGAAGGGATTTAACATGCCTAGTTCCTCTCCCTGTCTTACCAATCTGTTCCTTCATTCCATAGGTCTTGGAGAGAAGTAAGAGGGGAGGGAAAAACTCAGAAGTTTGGTTGTTGTCACCTCTTCCACGGACTCAGGACCGGCTCAGTGCAAGACTGTAAAATAGCTGAAGTGTCATCTTTTGAATCATGTCCCATGATCAGTTCTATGTCATCAATTTCCATGTGACAATGCTTCTGTCGTTCATCTTATGTGTGTAAGGAACTGTTAAGGCTGCCATTAAAACAACATGGCTCACTCTTATACCTTTTAACAAGGGAACAGGAAGGTAGGTGGAACACGTTATTTGGGTTTTGTTGTCTTACATATCCCGAGAACTTTTTGTGTTTATTACCTTATAAAACCTGAGGAACAGAAAAGAACTCACCCCTTATACTAAACTAAGAAATGCAGTGATGTACAATTATTATTTCTGTCCATGGTCTTAAGTGTAACAGTTGATGGGTCCCCTCAAAATATGGAAAAGTACGGGCCACAACTTGATTACAGAGGAACGGGTTTCTGTTTTCTGTTTCTAAAACAGAGCAGTTCTTGGGCCTGTCCTTCAACATCTGACAAATTAAGAACTAAAGGATTTACTCATACCAACTGGAGAAATCAATGTGAGTAATATCTGCATCTTAATGTTATTTTGAGTAGAAAATAAAGTGACTCCCCTGAAAACTTGTCAAAAGTTTGTCTTGAAATGCTTGAACTTTTCTCACTGTCTTATAAAAAGAACCAATGAATTCGAAGTCTGAGAAGTACTTGAGGGTCTCCCACATTATTGGACAATACCACTCCTAAGCAGATAAATACTAACTCTTCAGGTTGCTTTGCTATTTGACTTCTCATTTTCCCACTGCTAATAGGACTAAACAATAGGCCGAGTATTTCAGTATCCTTAACTTTGAACTTGTTAGACTTGACTACATTTATCATGCTCTTTAATGTCAGTCGATGGGGTCAAAAACCACATCCCAGGTAGTTAGACTCAAGGTACTCAGACAGGTATATGGTTACGTTCTAAAGCCTTCTCTCTTCAGTTCACCTTTCCTGCCCAGCCAGCCCTGAACAGGCTTGCCATGCTCTTCTGGGTATAAAGTTTCATTCCTCATTTCTTTGTTTTCCATCTCAAATTGAACATTGAATTTATTTTTAGTGTATATTAACTTTGTAAAAAATGAATTCCAGTTCTTGTTGGTGCTGAGTCTCTTTCCTCCTCTTTTCTGGATCTTTTTTGGGAAGATTTTTCTACCCACTTCTACCCAAAATCAAATTACTCCTTACCTACATTAATGTTGAAAGTGATAGTAGCTCTATATTTTAAAGTTTCAGGCAGTCTTATATATAACATGAAGCAACAGGCCAAAAGAAGTGGGATAAATCAACACACACACATCTATACACATACATACACACACGTATCTCCCTATACTTTATGCTGTAGTTCCATTTTAGGTATCCAGTATATTTAGGCTTTCTACCTGATTTTCTGAAGGAGGATGGGAAAGTAATAACATTGAACACACTCACACAGTGTGGCCTAAAGAAGCCTTTCTATCATGACTTGGCTTCACCAGAAAAAGACAGGGAGAACATGGAGATCTGTTCACTTAAAAAGACATATATCCCTAGGAAAGCAATGCAGACTGAGGATTGCTAGAGAAGCTTCTTACTTCCCCTTCTCATCAAATCAAATCTGCTTTACCATGAAGCCTCCTGATCATCATCTGAGTTCGATTTTCAGGAAAGGAGTCAAGAAATTAGTAGACCATGTAGGATGGGCTAGAGGTCTTGAACAATATATTTTCCAACCTTCTTTTCTTATATTGACACTTTCCCATTTCTGTTTCTTTTAAAATAAAAGATCCAGAGTAAATTATCATACAAGAGAACTAAATTTTTTCAGATAGAAACAGAGGTACTTGAATCACTAATGTCATGTATGTAAAAAATAAATTAAAAAATACAATTAAGAATAGTAATGACAAGATTCAAGGCAGGAAACTAGTTTGGAAGGTGTATTTTTTCCTCCCTTGGGATTCATGAAACTTTCTTTTTAGTTATCTCACTTCTCCCCGCTTCTCCCCATAAAGGAGGAATGCTATTCTGGGCTAAGGGCTTCTGGGATCCTGAGCCCTGCTGGTTTCCATTAGCTGGGTGGACTTGTAACTTTAGCACAGGAGGACAGTGGAGGTTCCCTGTCTGTTTCCTGCTTATTACTAGGAGAGCATTCTGGAGGAGGCTGAAGCCCTTTTGCAGGTTGTATAATGTGCTGGAAGAAATTTGACCTGTTTTCTGTAAAGGACAGCTGATCTCCTGGTAATCACCAAATTTCAGGTCAAGAAGGAGGAATACATAAGAGACAGAGGATGAGTAAAGTCATAATCAGGATAAGATGAACAGCAGTGTAGACTACTCACATGAATGTATACATGACAGGTATGAAAAATATCCTAAGAAACATCTACGAATAATATAGGCTTAGGAAACTTTCATATTTAATTTTAATTGTGTTACAAGCAAATGACAATTAATCTCCTAAGAGGTTGCTCTGGAACTCTTTCATTCTATTTCATTCCCTTTCCAACTGTTCTGGTTCATATCTTTAACATCTTACCCTGGGCCTTATAGCTACCTTAGCAGTGTCCTCGACAACATGGTCCCCACCTTCCTGTCCACAGTGTCACCAGAAGGATGTTCATAAAACACAAATCTGATTCTGATGCTCTGCTGTTTAACCTCCTCAAAAGCCTCTTATCTCTACATGATTAAATCCAAAATCCTTAGGAAGGACTCAGCCTACCTTGTCTCCCACAAATTTCCAATACTAAGATTCTATCACTCCACAAATACATATACTCTGTTATCTTAAACCAGCATGCCTTTTTTTTTAACTTTTTAAATTTGGACCAATTTTATACTTATAAAAAAAATTGAAAATAGTGCAGAGACTTCCCATATATCCTTCACTCTTCTTTTCCTCACATTTTATGCAGCGCTAGTCCATTTATCAAGTAAAATAAATTCATACTTTGAAAAATATTATTAACTAAATTGAAGACCGCACTCAAGGGCTGGGGTTGTGGCTCAGAGGTAAAGCACTTGGCTAGTATGTGAGAGGTACTGTTGGATCCTTAGCACCACATGAAAATAAAACAGAGATATTGTGTGCACCTATAACTGAAAAAAAAAAACTTACTAAATTTCTACCAGTTTCCTGTAATGTTTTTTTTTTTCTGTTCCATCTACCCAGGATCCCACCTTGCATTTAGTTATTTTTTTTCCTTTATTTCCTATAATCTGTAATAATTTCTCAGTCTTTCCTTATCTTTCATGACCTTGACACTTTGCAAAACTATGGGACAATTGTTTTATGAAAAGTCCCTCAGTTTTAGTTTGTCATGTTTTCTCATAATCAGACTAAAGTTATATGTATTCTTTTGGCAAAAATAATGTCCATTCAAGTGCATTCATAGTGCATCATATCATGGTGTTCAAAATGTGGATACATGTTATCACAGGTAATTCTGACTTCTACTCTTTAGAAGGTGGTTTCTGCTATAGTTTTCTTCTGCAGAATGAATCTTTGCCTTTATAATCAATAAGTACCTTTGGGAAAATATTTTGAGACTGTAAACTTTGTTTTTTTCTTTTCTTCCTCAAGCTTTTACCTGCTGATTTTAGTATCATCAGTGAATTTTATCTGCAATAATTATTACTGATGCGTTATCTATTTCTCCTTTTTTTTTTCCTTTTGTCTTACATGTCTGTCCCCACTTTTCCCTCTCAGTCAATTCCTACTTTGCACACATATTCCAGCTCAAGATTGTCTCTCCTCTGGGAACCCTTTCCAGATGCCCCAGGTAGACAAGAATTCCCTTCTCCATGCTTTCTTAGCAGCCCCATACCTAGCTTCACAATAATGTCACCGTGTTATTGGACGTTTTTGTTTCTCTGAGTCATCTCGAATGACTGCAAACTCCTTAGGGTGGACTACACTGTTTCAGCTTCTTTTTTCTACCAATACCTAGTGCAGAGTCTGATCTCCAAAAGACATTCAATATGTATCTGAAAAATAAATGAACGAATGAACCTCTATCACATTCTTTCCAAAATTCATTTCCAGGATAAACAATTTAGAATTTTTTGTTGTTACAGTTAGAAGAATAATGTTCATTTCTAAATACATGGTTCTGATTTTCTGCCAATTTTTTCCTCCTTTGGGAAATTTACTTTGTGATGTTCCTGGCATCAGCCTTCTTTAATCCTCTAAAAACCAAGCTAAATCCTGCTTGCTTTTTTTTTTCTTTCCTCCCCTTATGTAATAGCCTCCCTTTCCCCCTCCACTTGTTTTTCAACTTGTGAGTATGTTTTCATGGGCAAAAGCAAAGAAATTGCTTTTTTAATTCCTTTTCTAAGTTTCCAGTGTCTCCTACTCTGATCCTGACACATGAACTTCCTTAATCTTTGGTGATATATTTCCTCCTATATGGTTTCTTTATTCTGTAAATTCAAAGGAGTTTTCTTAATATTTATTTTTTAGATTTAGGTGGACACAATATATTTTATTTTTATGTGGTGCTGAGAATCGAACCCAGTGCCTCAAGCATTGTAGGCTACTGCACTACCACTTGAGCCACATCCCCAGCCCTCAAAGGAGGTTTTTAAAAACTAACTTTAATCCCCAGAAGAAGCAAAACAAACAGCAGAAATTGACCCTGGCTAATTGTTATCATCATAATAGACTGTAAATGGGAGCAGAATGAATGATGGAGGAACAGTTTCTAATCTAAAGCTATTGCAGTGGATTAGAAGGATCAAAAAGAGTTTTTTAATTTTAAAGTTCTGATTTGAATCTAAAGCAATGCAAACCACTTCCTAGCTCTAAGCTTCAAGTTCCTCATCTGTAAGTGGAGTTGGTATGGAGATTGAGACCATATATGAAAAACACCTGACACATAGGAGGAACTACTTAATAATTACCCTTATTTCATTCAAACCAGTATTTTTTTTTAGAATCTGTAATATGCTAATTCTCTGAGTGCCAAGAATCAGGAATAGAAAGAGTTACTAAAGCATCCCTTACCTTTATTGGACTTAGCAGACCAGTTCTTAGGACCATAATTATAGACAAGAAAATAGACATGTAAAACACATTGTGATAAGCAGGCCCCAAATAATAGAGAAGAGCAAAACATGAAATAAACAGGTGAAAAAAAATCGTTTATCATCATAAAAATACAAATAAAACCACAGTGAGTTTTCATTATGTCCATACATAGAAGGAACTCATTATAATTTTAATTTGGGTAAAATTAAAGATACAAACAATACTAAGTATTGATAAGCACATACTTAGTATGACTCTCTCATATAGGTGATGGAGTGCAACTTGGTCTAACAGCATTAAAGAAAATGTTATGAAGTACCTACAACATCTCAACATACATATACCCTGCAATATAACCATCTCACTCCTAGAAATATGCCCAACAAAAATAAGTTCTCATGTCCAAAATAATGTACAAGAATATTCACAGAATTCCCAGACTGGGGAGAAACCAAATTGGGAAGAAGTCTCAGCAAACTTTGTGAGATAATGAAAATGTTCTCTATCTTGATGTGGCTACTGGTCACACAGATAAATGCATTTGTCAAAACTGATAGAATCATACATTTAAGATCTTTACTTTTCTATGTATGTAAATTATACTTTAGTAATAATAACAGCAATGGAAAAATAATAAAAAATAATGTGCAAAGCATGTGCTTCCAAATTAAAAGTCACTTTTTTTAAAAATCATACTCTGGTTTTAGTTGTCTTTAAGGATAATGCTATATCTTAAGATATGCTAAAACCCATCCTCATTCCAAAGAAAAAAATCTTAATTGATGCATTATAATTATACATGATAGTAGGATTCATTATGCCATATTTGAGCATGCATATAATATCACTTGATCAACCTCATTTCCCAGTACCAAAGAAAGTTTATTGATGACACATTATCTCAAGAATTCTCCCCACATTAAAAAAAAATAACCCAGTTGGTAAGTGGACAGAGGAACTGAACAGACACTTCACAGAGGAAGAAGTACGATTGGTCAACAAATATATGAAAATGTGTTCGACATCTCTAACAATTAGAGAAATGCAAATCAAAACCACACTGAAATTCCATCTCACTCTGGTTAGACTAGCAATTAAAAAGAATAAAAGTAACAATAAATGTTGACAAGGATGTGGGGAAAAGGTATATTCATACATTGTTGGTGAGACTGCAAGTTAGTGCAACCATATGGAAAACAGTATGGAGATTCCTTAGAAAATTTGGAATGGAACCACCATTTGACCCAGCTATCCCACTCATTGGTCTATACCAAAAGGACTTAAAAATCAGCATACTACAGTGATGCAACCACATCAATGTTTATAGCAGCTCAATTCACAATAGCCAAGCTATAGAACCAAACTAGGTGCCCTTCAACAGACAAATGGATAAAGAAAAACATACATATACCCTGCAATATATATACATGGCAGAATATTACACAGCCATAAAGAAAAATGAAATTATAGCATTTCTAGTAAATGGATTGAACTGGAGACTATCATGCTAAGTGAAATAAGCCAATCCCCCAAAACCAAAAGCCAAATGTTCTTACTGATATGTGGATGCTAACCCCCAACAAGGGAGGGTGGGAAGAGGAAGAATAGAAGTCCATTGGATTAGACAAAGGGGAATGAAGAGAAAGGGGGGCAGGATAAGAAGAACAGTAGAATTAATTGGACATAACTTTCTTACTCTTGTACTTGAATACATGACCAGGGTAACTCTGCATCATGTAAAAAACACAAGAATGAGATCCTAATTAGAGTTGAGTTACACTAACTACTGAAATATTGTTTTTTAAAAACTATTTTCTGGGGTCTGGGTTGTGGCTCAGCGGTAGAGTGCTTGCCTCACTCATGTGAGGCACTGGGTTCAGTCCTCAGCACCACATAAAAATTAATAAACAAAATTAAGATATTTTTTAAAAAGAACTATTTTGTGTTCTCTGAACATATGGTAACATATGCATATAGCAAAACTCTTTGGAAATATAATAAAATTAAAAGTGTATACATATTATCATTTTAAAGTTATTTAGGTTTTAAAATTAAAAGATAAATTTGATAATAAAAAATCAAAACTACAATTCCATCACTCAAATATAATGAACAGCATAGAACTGGAGCCATAGAAGAATTGCTCATTTCTTTGATTGTTCAGGTTTTGTGTCTGTGTGTCTGGGAATAATATAATGGATTGTAGGACATATTATTATCTGGCTTCATCTGCAAAGTAAATATTTCCATTTTTCTTGATCTTTTCATCAGGTTCTAGTTTCCAAGTTTTTATCTTTTGTTGTTCCTATACTTTGCATATATTTACAACTATATTTTAATAAAAATTGGAAGATGCTATGGTGGTGACTAGCTTCTTACCCCTTTAAAGAAAAAAAATCTAATGTTTTAAAATGTGGAATCCCAATGAATTAGATAGTGAGAAATATTGGTAGCAAAAACGTTTCTGTAAAACTTGGGTTGTTAAGGATGCTAGACGCAATTTTTGGAAAAAGAAGCTAAAGTAAAAACTTTCTAAATGCAAAGAAAAATATGGAGAATTGTCCTATACTTCTTACACAAAAGTAGATTCCTTTGTTGGTCACCCTACAGACGCCTGTATGGAGAAATGAGATAGATTTGAGCAGACCATTCTGTCTCATTGGAGTTAACTCGGACTTCTACTTGGTGACATTTGCTTCAGATAACTAGCAACTAAGAAAGGAGGGTGTAACCTGACAGAATAATTGAAGTGGGTACCCTGGTGTGCAGTTTCCCACTAAAGATAAAGTTTCAGATACTGAGGAATTTGAAAATAGAGGGAAAAGCAGTTGCCTGTGGGAAAAATAATCGGAACTTCATTCAAATACTATAATTTTATTTGGCATAGAAATAATTTCCTTCTCTTACAAGAGGGAAATTCTGAATATACTTTAGTTGCCTTCTGTAGCTCTAAGTGATAGTTCCTCATGGAGAGGCTTGTAGGTTGGCTGCTGCCAAATGTGCCACTTTTATGAATCATAAATAGTTCTTTTCTTGAGGAAGAGAGCTAATTTCATCAGAAAGGGAATTCTAACCCTCTGAATATTCTGAAGGTCTCTTACAAAGTTTGACCTTACATAATCTAAAATAGCTGCTCACAGAACATTGCAAATAAGCAGGATTTTATATAAAATTTACAATGTGAAAGTAGAGTTCTCTATAAGCAAGACTATCTGGCAATATAGCATTGGACAAAATGTCCTGTGGCAAACATCTCTAGCCTGAAGCTAAATCTAATTCTCTGCCTACTCTGGACCTCCTGGCAAAGGAGTGGTTGAACATGGCTAGAGAAAAGTCATGCAACTGTATTAACTCACATCATTTCATTTTTAGGATTATCCACCTGAAATTGTCCCACTGTTTAGTCATCTTCATGATAACTGACACAACAAAGTGTAAGACTTTGATCTAAATTCCCAAAGAATCCTTTGATATACTGTCGTTACCCATCTGTATGTCAGGAAACTGAGGCACTTCACTACTAAGTCCTCAAAGTCATAGCATAAGTTACACAGCCAAGACTCTGCAAAGTGTGACTCCAAGGCCAGTTCAGAGTAGCTAGTGCACTACACTGCCTCCGCTATCTTCTTTCATTTCCTAGTAAATTTATGTTTCCACTGTTAAAGACCAGTATTTGCTGTCTCACTTAAAACCTACATGTATGCTTCCCTGTTCTTCATTCTTGGTAACCTCGATTTTTATTTCCCCAAGAAAATATCCATCATCGAATCGCCCAACCCCATCAGTCAATATTCATATACTCTTCTTTCTTTCCTGATACAATGGATAAAATACCCTACTCAGATTGGTAAAACTAGTTTTTTCCAAAAGTACACTAATTTTAATCTCTTCTGGATGGGTCAGGAAATTGACTCTTTTTTTTCTTAAGAAAAATTGACTCTTACGTGAAATTTACTCTTCCTATTTGATAATTCCTGATGACTTATATAATAGAAGCAGTGATACTCACTGAAGATTTATTTTGCCATCCCATGGTTCACAGGTCCTTTCAAGTTAGGCTGGTCATAGGATTAGTTCTGACCAATTAGATACACATCACTCCTGGGCTGAGAGTGAAAATTCCATCACTGATTCTTTTTTATTTTTTTTTATTTTTATGGTGCAGGAGCTCAAACCCATGGCTTTCAGCCATCCCAGGCAAGTGCTCTACTACTGAGCTACATCCCCAGATCCCACTCATTCTTTTCTAACCTTTATTTTCTGCTTCAGTAATTGAGAAGGCTGCATATTTGGGATGGTGCAGATATAAGACAATATAGCCTCAGTCAAACTGCTAACCAGAAAAACTATAAGGAGGAAAATCTCCAACTGACCCTCCTTGAACATGAAGCTTCAGTGAGAAATAAACCTTTCTTGTGGGCCACTTAAATTTGAGTATTATTTTGTTACTACAGCATAACCTAGCCTATACTGACTAATCAAGCATCTAAGAGTGTTGCAAATTTTGAAAAGTTTCCAGATCCTACATTACTTTTCTGCTATCTTCAATTTTTCTGCAACCTTTAGAAAAAAAAATTATTGAATGTATTATCTAATTTAGTTCCACTTACTCACCTTCCATTTTCTTTGTAGGCATTTTGTCCTCACCAACCATTCTTATCAATGTTTACAAACACTTTATCAAAACATATCCATCAGTCATTTCAATGTCCTTATATTAATCAAGAAACCAGCAAGTTTTGAAATATACTTTTCATTTTATTCTCTGTGAAATGTATTTATTTTTTCACAGATCAATCCTCTTCAGTTTTATTTGCCAGTTTATTTTTCTTTACTTTTTCCTGAATGTTGTCTTTCTCTCATTCTTGGGTTTTGGTCCTATTCTCTCTCTTTCTCCACTTTCGAGATCTTATCTGGTATGTATAAGCTACTAGTGTTCTAATCAATATCCTCCATCCAGACCACTCCTGGACTCCATCACCAACTTAGTAGTAACAGTAATAATTCACATGTATTTAAAATAAGTTTAAATACAAATTCTTTTTTCCTCAACCCAAAATCTGCTGTCCCTTGCTACTCTCATCTTAGGCATCAATGTTGATCCATGTTGCCCAGTTTGTGTACAGATAAAGGGAGTGCCCTGCACAATTCCAGACAGCTAGGCACTGAGATAATTCACTTCATTGTCCCAAGTCTTTCTCTCACCCCACCCTCTGTACATCAATCCACCAGAAAGTCCCACTAGGTTTACTCTCAAAATATACCCAAGTCACATTACTTCAATCACTGGTTTCTATATCACACTCCTCTGAGATACCATCTCTTCTACAGACTTTAGAGACTTCCTCAAAATTTTTCTGGTTGCTTCTCCTCTTCCACATGTCAATTTATTCTCCACTGTCATCAGAGAGCTCCTTGAAACCACACTTTTTGCCATTTCCTCTGCATTACTCTCCCACAGCCTCTTATCACACTGGAATCAGAGCCCACTCCTTGCCAGAGGCCCTCTTGGCCTCTGCTGTTCTCTAACTTCAACTCCCTCTTCACTCCTGCCCACCTTCTCCACCTCAGCCACACTGGCTCCTTGAGGTGTTTACACTTCTCTGAGTTCGTTTCTCCTCCGAGACCTTTACACCTATGAGCCTGTCCCTTTGAACTATTTTTTCAGAACTTCACACACCTTGCTGCTTCACATCTTCAGATACCTGCTCTTTAGAAAAGCCTCTCCTGACACCCATTCTCAAATGGCCTTTCTATTTCCTACTCCACTTCCCCTTTATTTCCTGGTAACAGCAGAGTCTGGAAGAATATTCTTATATGTCCTTGTTTGTCTGAAAAATTTAGTCTCTGCCTCTCCTATTGTAATTTAAGCTTAGGGACTATTTGTGGTGAGGGGCTGAGGTGCTGGGGATTGAACCCAAAGCCTCATGCTCAGTGAGCATGTTCCCTACCACTGCTTATGCCCCTACCTCCCTAGTGTAGAAATTATTTTATTTATTACATGATTTCCAATGCTCCAACTACAGCCTGGCATCTAGTAGGTGTTTTATGTATTACTATTATGTTAATGAACGAGTTGATCAGTCGCATATCTAATTTTACATATAGTTCTTTTGGAGTTCCATCATTTTTATTGATATTTTAATTCCCCAGGAGAAAAGATTCACTGAAGCAAAAAATCTCCCTGACACAGAGAAGATCAGAAATGATCCCTGACTGAGCAAAGACCAAGTCTACAAATAGTTGACAAATTGGCTGGGTTTCAGTCAATTCATTTTTTAAAATCACCTGCTGAATGTGTAGGTTTTTGCAGTTACTGGGATCAGCCATGCAGTCAATCCAATTCAGTCCCAGAAGGAGGATAGATTGAGTGTTTTAAGCGTATATTTTTTACTTTCCCAGTGTGGACAGTCTTTACTTTTGACAATTTATAATATAGAAACTGCAACTTCATGGAAAGCTCTGTAGGATTTAACCTCATTGCCTCCACTTTCCGAATGCTGTATGATTTCCTCCTCACATTCAAGTACTTAGAAAACACATTTGCCCTTGTTATTAGAAAAACTAAGGTCAGGAGCAATTGATTAGATTCTACTACTAATCTTCATGTTTCCTGAATTTGTATTAACAGAAGGGAGAGAGACCAACAACAGCCCATCTGAGGTCATTCCAAATGAAGCCTCATCTTCATCCTCACATTTGAGCACTAAGTTTAAGAGGAAAATTCATCACAGAGCAGGAAAAAAGGGACAAGTTTTAGAAGTTAAGCTTCAAGCTGACTTGATCCGAACTAAATGCTTTGTAATCTCTCTTTAAACAAAAGCTTTAGCTTCGGTAATCCTCCTCTTTATCTATCCCTATGAAGCCTCCTGAGGCTGAAGCTGCTGTTCATGTCATTTTTATAAACAGCTGAGCTCTGTGCCCACAAATTGCTTTCCAAAGATGATGTCAATGGTGTCAACTTAGTGCAGGTGTCATGAGTCATGTTTCCCTCCCTTTGGAGACACCTGCCCAAGCAAAGCCTGAACATTCTTTGCTTGTGTTATCTTGGCACTGACGCCCTGTTACAGAGCAGTCATTCAGCTAAGAGTCTGGCTCATTAAAGCATATCTGAGAGACTATTGTGTCTGTCCCCACCTTCTGTTCTTGAAATCCCAAAGAAAACCTTCCATTTGTTGTGTAAATATGCATTGAGCTGCATTATACCCCAGCTCCACCCAAAATCTGGTGCCTTTGATAGGGTCCTTTAGTGCCTGTAAATTTCCATTTCTTTTTCTGAGAGAAAGAAGCAAGGAGACTCGGTTGCCATGACACCTGAAAGGTGCTCCTAGGAAGCATGATCTGGTCAGAATTGAAATGACTCAGAGGGGTCCAGTCTCCATGGACTTTCCAACAGGCCTCTTTACTATATGTTGCTAAAAGCAACTTCATATGGAGTTGATGAAAAGCATCACTTCAAATAAATAAAAACACAGGTCTATGCCAAAACGTAAGAGAGGGCTTTCAACTTTTGTTGTACCTCATAGTGTCACCATCTGTGCTCATGTGTGAATGTGCACACACATATACACACTTACCTGCACACATTTTTCAATTCTCCACCAAGGAGCAGATACCCTGTCTTCACAAGCCCAGGTTTCAGCCATCTGTGGAAGAGAAATGATCTCAAGGTAACTCTTCATACAATGGACTTTACCTTTGACTTAGATCTGTAGGCTCAGACTCATTGCTAAGAAAGGAGCTATGGCTTATAATAGAGAAGACTGGGTTTTTAAGAAGCATCCCAGTTAATAGCAGGAGGATAGACTTTGGAATTAAACAGACCTGGCTTTGGGTCTCTTATGGACTATTAATTAATTGTGCCATTGATTTGTTGTGCAGCTATAAGAAAGACTCTTAAACTCTATAAGCCTTGTTTTCTTTTTATGCATCATGTTTCTTGGAAGCATTGAAGATGGTGTGAACCAAGGTTTAGAGCAAGACCTGGAGAAATGTACGTACTTTTTTATGTGCCTGTCCTTACTCATAGTGGACAAGACATGTCACTTATCTCACCTATTTGGGCTCCAATTTCTTCAAAAAAACAAAAACAAAAACAAAACAAAACCCACAATTCTAGCACTCAAAGACTCAAAACCTAGAGTTTATAGTCTGGGAAGAGGAGTGATAAAAAAAAAAGTCAAGATTTTCTGGACAAGCTAATGAATCTTCATCTCCTTGGTATTCCTGGATGGGTATGGATGCATACAAGTTCTGCCTCTGTGGATATTAACAGGTGCTGATAAGTTAAGTTGAGGTGATCATTAAATTCTCAAGGAAAAAATAACAGCATGTTCACTCTCATCTAAGCTTTGCTCACTCTCCTTCTCTGTTCTTTTCTCTAAATTTCAAATGGAGACTATAATATCTCAGCCTTGCATTTCTTAGAAATTATTAACATGGACACTCTTATAGATCAACATACAAATTATTGTTGGCTACATGATCATTAATGCATTTATACCTCTAAATCAGATCCCCACTCTTTATGCCTATAGATTGTGTTCAACTATGGACTCTTACAGAAAGTAGCAGTTGAAGAAAAGTCAATGCTACATAGAGAATATTAGATGAAGAAAGCATGCCTTGTTGCATTTGGGGAATTTTTTCTAAGAGTTCTTTTCTCCACACCCATATTTAATTTATACCAGGCAATTTCAACTCTTGCCCAAGAGAGAGGAAAGGGTTAGATACTCTTCTCCAATGTTGAAAAAGGAAAGCAAATTTTAGAAACTGAGAGCTAATCTATGTAGATTTTTATTTTAGTGCCATTGGACACTTCTTTCAAAGATAAGTGGACTCAAAATATCAGTGTTTTTTTAACATGTATGGTTCCCTTAACCCTTTAATTGAATGTTCGTAATAGAAGTGAGATGAGATTAATCAATGATGAATATTGTTTTGAGCTGTTTTGAATATTGTTTTGACATTTTTCAGTTGCTTTTTTCAGGTGACCATTCTATTCTAAAATTGCCTTCAAAGGATATGAACAAGTCTCACTCGGACATTGGGATTTTCATTTCCTCTCATATTTGTTATAATAACTATAATAACAAACCAATATCCACAAGGTGAAACTAATCTCTCTGTCTCTCTTGGGCTGAACAGCTGATGAATCCAGTTGTCACTTTTTTTTTTAACAAAGTAAACTATGTTTAATCTTGAACAGTTTCTTTACATTGCCTTATTCCCACTTATTTTCCAGCTTGAAGGCATTCTTGTGAGTCAAAGTCATAACTTCACACACTAAACCCTCTGTAAATCACTTACTAAAAGCTAGAAGCCACACTACCCAAGAGCAAAATGCTACAGGTAAGATGGAATGTTATCACTTCAGCCTGTTCTGGGCTTGATTAATCTCTAGCTTTATTTTGATTTGTACCTCTGGATGGTGTAATAGTTTTCTGTTTCTGTATAACAAATTACCATAGATTTAGAAGAGTGAAACAATGCACATTTATTATCTCACATTATTAGTGGGCAACTTGCTGGCTGGAGGCCACCTTCAGCTCTTAGAAACCATCCTTAGCCATTAGAGGGTTCCTGCAGTTCTAGTTTTCTCCATGGGAATTTTCCAAACATGGCTGCCAACTTGGCATAAGCAAGTGCACCTGTAGAACAAGTCAGTTAGAAAGTCAGTCTTGAAAAATGTAATCATAGGGTATTGTTCATTGGTTAGAAGCATGTCACAGTTTCCATTCACACTCAAAAGGAGGAAATTAAACATGTGCTCTTGTGTAGTTTTCTTGGATACCCAGAAGCAGAATACATAGGAATGGGACCCACCTTAGAAAATAGAATATGTCCATAATTGGTACAGAAGGCAAAATATTCAGAAGGGTCTAAAGAAGCATTTGGGAGCAGTTGATACTCTTCAGGAGAGGAAATGTGAATTAAAGCTGGAGATAATAATGTGGCCAGCCCAAGGATGCTAATATTTGACACATTTTCTAAACCTATATATCAAACATATTTGCTCTATGCTTTCTTAGAGGAGAAATGAAGAGATACAAGGGGTGAAAAAAGCAAAAAGTATTATGAAGACTGCAGTCTAATTCAGACAGTAAATTAAATCTTCATATTTAGCTTTCACCTTCTAGAAAAGGTATACTAGTCACCATCTGTTATTACTCAGATCTCCTCTCCATGGCTTCATCATCCCAACCCAATGCAGCTTATAACATTATTACTTTCAACTGTAGATAACACTCATTTTTAGAGAAATTTTGGTGTATTAAATTTTCTCTCACTCTCCATTTGCCACAATATTATACCAGAACCAAATATATGCACTTAGGGCTAAATGAATGTACCCATAATTGGACTTTGTTTTTATACTTATTTAAACTAAGATATGGGAAGGAGTTATGATGGGTAGTAACCTTAAATACTGTTAGGTTTTTTTCCAAGTGTCACTTGGAATGGCTTCTAATTAGGCATATCCTTTTTCCTTCCTTCTCTTTCTCTCTCTCTCTCTCTCTCTCTCTCTCTCTCTCTCTCTGGTACTCGGTAATGAACCCAGGGCCTCTACACATTAGGTAAGTACTCTACTATTGAACTTTGTCTGTAGTCCTTTTCTAGATTTTATGTTGAGATGGGCTCAATAAGTTACTGAGGCTGACCTCAAACTTGTGATCTTCCTGCCTCAGCCTCCTGAGTAGCTGGGATTATAGGTATTCACCATGGTACCCAATCTAGATGTCTTTTTCTGATTTAAGTTTCTATAAATTTCATTTTAGTAGAACTCAGGGTTGAAGAATTTATCATCCTATCAGGAAATTTGGGTGGGACATTTGCATTATAAGTGCAACTATGGAAATTCCTATGAATATTTTTATGTTCTTTAAAATAAAATAATATTGATGGAACACCAAAATACTCATTATGGTCTAGCTACCTTAATTTCTTGGGGAAAAAAAGAAACAATTTTCACTTGCCAATACTTCTTCAGAGTTCTTTTTGAATTCACCACTTGGGTCAGCAAAATTCCTGAGATGATAGCCCTAAATATGTGGAGCTTCCTATTCCCTATAATTTTGCCTCCATTTATGCTATCTTCCTGGACTCTTGGACACACTGCATTGTAACCTCAGATTGAGAATCTCATTTTATTATTCTACTGTTCACTCTTTTTCAGAGGAGGAAATGGGAAAAGCATTCTTGTCTAAAACTTTATTCAAAATAAAATACCAAAGTACTACTTTGACTTAAAATACTTGGATCCAAAATATTCATTGTACATTAAAAAAACACACAAAATATACACCAACACCTTTATTAACTAAAGGAGAACTTCAAGGAAGAGTACTGGTGGTGGAAGAATTCCAATATTCCCAACATGGCCCTGCCATCTGCCTCCTTAATAGGAGGCACTGGCTTAGGTCAGGCTGGCTCTTCACAGTCCTATTGGGACCATTCTTAAGTCTGACCATTTGTTCTCTCACCAGTCTCCTGCCAGGCTGCCGTTATTTACTCCTCCCTTGTATCAAAGTCGGGCCAAGCCTTCAGGGTTCATCTCTAGGTCCTGGTACTCTTCCTCTGCTCCAGTGGTTCTCAAACCTGGCTGTGTAATAGAATCTTCTTCATTAAAATGAAGAAAGAAAGAAAGAAAAAAAAAAAACACTGTTCAGATTCCAAGCAGGCTTATTTAATTGGTGTTGAGTGGAGCATGGACATAGGCAATTTTCAAGAGGTCCCCATGTGATTTTAATGTGCAGCAAGGTTTGAGGACCATTGTCTCACTCACCTCCACTCAATAGGAATCATCACAATCTGCTTTGTAATTTAAATGCATTTTCAACATTTCCATGCTCCAAGGTCTTAGCTCTGAATGGAAAAACCTCTTATTCTTCTAATTTTGAAAATGTCTTTGCTCACCTAGTCAAAAAGGACTTTTTTTTTTTTTTGGTCTTTAAACTTTTAAACAGACTCAGGTTGCATTGAGTTTTTATATTAAAAAGGAGGGGGAAAGTCACACTGGGGTATGGGGCTGAAACATTCCATACTTTAACAGTCATCACATGCAAAGAATATCAAGCCTTACTTCTGTGCAGAGTAGGGGTTAACGATGTGGTAGAGTTTGAAATGTATAGAGAAAAATTTTATTTAAATATCTTTCTTACTCTTGGTGCCACATTAACTCAACTTCTGTCATTAGAAGTTCTTTTATTTGGATTAAGTTTTCCTCTCTTTAGTAGCTTTCCATTAGTCATAAATAATCCTAGAAGGAGTGATCAAGACCTTTGTGTGAGAGAGCTCACCAGGTCATGGCTGCATGTGACAGAAAGAGTCAAATCCAGTTACCATTTGCAATGGCCTTTAGTTTGGTTTTTCTTTTTTCCCTAAACTGTGCTCTCCATAAAGGCAGGGGATGTGCCTGCATTAATCATTATATCATTAGCACCTGGCTCCATTTCTGGGGCAAAAAAGGTTCATAAAAATGTTTTTGAATGAATAAATGAATGCATCCCTTGAAACAAAGTAGGCCATATTTATAAATACTGGAAGAAGGAAAGAAAGAGAAAAAATAATTCTTGAAGGTAGACTATTATGATGTCATAATTTTCCTGGCCACCTAAGGCCCCGCCTATCTCATAGAGAAAATACATTGAAGACACAGTTTGCATTTTCAGGCTGTTGAATTCTTTGCTGAGATTTCCTCCCATTCTTCAACATTAATAATAAGGATAATCACAGCTATCATTCGCTGAGCTTTTATTAAGAACTAGGTATTCTTCTAAGTGTTTGAATTAGGTATTTTATTGATCCTCCCAATACATTTATGAGGCAAATATTTTCTTTACCAATTTACAGATGAGACTTACAGAAGATATGTAAAAACAAAACTCAAATAGCAGAGGTAGGATGTGAAGCTGGGTTCCTTGCCTCTTGGTGCTCCTCCTTTCCTCTGCTCTCCCCATCCCAACCCACAGTCTTTCTCTTCATATGTAAAACATACAAATTAGACACCAGGACTCAGTTGACCTTGTCAGAGTGTGCAGAGGCCTGGACACTTGACAAACCATTTCTTCCTGATGTCAGTTTAAGACATTAAATCACTATTATAATTTTTCAATCCAAGCTAAAAGAGTGACATAGCTTTAAATAATAGAAGATTAATTAAATAATGGAGTTTGAAATATACATCCCTCAGTTTGTGTAAGTATCGCAAACTTTTTATGGTTTCTTGTTCTGGAGATAGGGTTCAATTCCATCTTATTTCTCCCCTTTTCTTATCCAACATGATTTATAAATAAGATGAGAGAAGTACAGTTTAGTCTATTTCTTCTTTATTTAATGAAATAAAAGGTCTTCCTATTATCTGCAACGTCTACCATTAAAAAATTATGTATCTGAGATATTACAAAATTTGAAACAAACAAAAACTAGCAACAACAAACTATGTCATGGTTTGGGTGAAGGTAAAAAACTTTACCCAAATAAACATTCAGTACATTGTTATTACACCCATCCCTATTCTGCCTTACACCACTATATGGAATTTACATTTTAAAACAATTATTGGTATTATTTTACTCTTTATGTATTAGTCAAAATCAGGTAGACTATCTAATTAGTCTGGAGAAAGTTTGCTTTAGAAATTGACTAAGATGTGTCCTGTCTCACCTTCATCCTGAGCAAACCAATCAAACCCCATAGACCATAGAAAAAAGGCCAGGTGAGGCCCACTCATAGGTCTTATTTGATTGGCATGATGACTTCAACTATTTCATTGAAGTGCTTGTGCCCAGGGTACACATTCCTATATCACATCACTCCTCACCACCATTGCCTAATAATGGGCAATTTCACACATTTTCATCCTCAGCCCACCTCCCCATGCTCATCTCAGTGTAAGCCTCTTGGACACAATACTCATTTATTTCTCCTACATAAAGCATGCTGAGGTTGCTGACTTTGGATCTAGAAGCTGTGCCTTCTGATCCTATCTCTCCACCTCTTTGAATTTGGATGAATAATGCAAGAGATCTTGTGATTTTGTAGGGATATAAGCATGGTAGTTCCTGGCTTTTGCTAGCTCTGAATGTTAACTATAAGAAACATAATTTTGAGATTGAAGATTGAGAAAGCAGGACAAAAACTCCAAATATCTGTGTTCTCTCTGTCTCAACAAGAACTTGCAGTGATTTATAGAAATGCTAAAAATAATGTAACTGGAAAATCAGAGTTTAACTGGGAGAGATTAAAGAGGATAAAAATAAACATTCCAACAACAGAACAGAGATCAACATAACTTTTGGAACTGAGTACAGCACTAAGAGTTTCCCAGCAGCTAATTTTCAGAGGGTAATATGTTAAGATATTTTAAAACATTTGGTTTCCAAAGAAAACAAAGCTTTTCCTCAAATTGAATTTGGACATAGATTTTTCACATTGAGAAAGGTACATATAAGATCTAAAATAAAATATTCTCAGCCCTAATTTCACATTAAATGCAGAAGATAAATCAGAGGACAGATGACAGTCCTTACAGGAACCTTTGGTATAAGTCTAAGGCTTTATATAAAAGTGCAATTTAATAGTTTTAAAGATGGCATGACAGACATCAGCCTGGTCCCATTATGGTGCTTTACTGAAGAAAGGCAAAAGTATAGGGAAGTCTTTGTGAGCACAGTCATTTATTGCATCAAGAAAGTACAGGACATAGTACTGAAAAGTAGCTTAATTTATGGTTCAATTTGTTACACAGCAGTAGAAAACTAATACAGCAGCTATGACAGTCACTCCTGTATTTTGTCTCATTATATGAATTTCCTCCTTTCCAAAACAGCATCCTAACTCTCTGTGACTGGGACCAACCATGGGTCCAGTTAGTTGAAATAGTATACGTGGTTTCTGGGCAAGAGTATTTATTTAGTTGTATTGGACAGAGCATAGTTCTAATTACTATGCCACAGGGATCTTGAAATCTTTCAGTAAAGTGGAGCCTCCATTAGTCTTGCTCCTTGCTTGGTGTAATGAGCAGAGATCCACTGTGTGATAGTTTGGATCTTAAATCTCCCCCATAGGACCATAGACTTGGTCATCAGCCTGTGGCGCTATTGGGAGATGATGGAACCTTTGAAGGCAGGACCTAATGCAAGGTAATTATATTATTTGAGGTAAGCCCTTGAGGGATATTGAGAACCTGATCCTCCTTTGTCTCTTTTTTCACATCCCAGACACCTGAGGTACACAAACCTTCTCTGCCACATACTCCTGCCATGATATACCGTGCCACCACAGGGTCATAGTGACAGCGCCAAGGAATCACTGACTGAAACCATGAGCTAAAATGAATTCTTCCTCCTTTTAAACTGTTTATCTCACATATTCGTTAAAGCAACAGAATCTGACTAATACACAGTGTTGATTTCAGTAAGACATTTAGTGAGAACAAGATATAAACATGGGTTGAGACAAACTTTTGGGATCTTTGTGGTGCTTGTTATTTCAACATGACCTAGCCTATACTGTCTAATATAGAAGATAAGAATACCAAGAGATTTGGGTGGGAGATGGGGAACATATTTTTAAAGAGAGAAGATAAGGCTCCTTGAGTGGGTTATATTGAGCAGAAAACTGAATGCAGTGATGGAGTCAGCTATGTGAGGTTCTGGAGATAATCTTCCCTAAGCTTTGGAAACAAAGTTCAAAAGCAAGAAATGGGCTCAATAAATAGGATAAACAAGAAAATGATTCTAGTGAGTAAAAATCAAAAAGCAGATAAATCACATGGTCCCATAGGACCACAGAAAGGGATTTGAATTTTATTCAAAATGTGGTGAAAACCCATCAACATGGGATTCATTTCAAGCAGAAAAGAGTCTGGATCAAAATAGATAGGTCATGTTGCTGTAACAAAAAGAAAAGTTCAATGACTGAACACAGATTTTTGTCATGATTGCATTTTATATTTATTAGGATTACCCTGCTGGGTGGGTCTATTTCCTATACTGACCATCGTTACCCCCACTCTAGACCTTGTTTTAGTCAGATTTTTTGCTGCTACGACTAAAAGATCCTGCCAGAACAACCATAGAGGAGAAAAGTTTTATTTAGGGGCTCACAGTTTCAGAGGTCTCAATCCACAGACAGCAGACTCCACTCCACTAGACTTGAGGTGAGGCAGGACATCATGGTGGAGGAGTGTGGCAGAGGGAAGCAGCTCACATGATGATTTGAAAGCCGAGAAAGAGAGAGAGAGAGCGAGAGAGAGAGAGAGAGAGAGAGAGAGAGAGAGAGGAAGAGAGAGAGAGAGAGAGAGAGAGAGAGAGAGACTCCACTCTCCAGATACAAAATATATACCCCATAGCCATATCCGCAATGAACCACTTCCTCCAGCCACACCCCACCTGCCTCCAGTTACTACTCAGTTAATCCCATCAGAGATTAATCCACTGATTTGGATAAAGCTACAGTGCAATCATTTCTCTTCCAAACCTTCTTGGATTGTCTCATACGTGAGCTTTTGTGGGACAGCACATCAAAAACATAACAGACCTAGAATTATGGAGCCACCACCACCTGGAACATGCCAATTATGTGGCAATGGGAAATGTAGGAGTCTCTAATTCTGCAAATAAATGCTGCAACCTATTAATGCAAGGGTCATTTCTACTCACAACCCACTGGGCCAGTACCAGTCACATGACCTTACCTCCCACAAGAAGTCAGGTAAGTGCAACCTCCAAGGTACCCAGAAGCACAGTGTAATATGTTCAATAGGCAGCATTTGATATAATTTCTATTTGTAAAATATTATCTTGGCTGTTCTTCTGGGTCTATAAAATGGAGCAAGAGTGGAAGCAGAGGTACCAGTTATGAAATTATTTCAGTTACCCATAAAATACACGATAGTGACAAGGAGTTAACAGAGGCTAGAACAGATATCTCATTTTAAAGTATAACAAATACAACTTGGTAATGGATTGAGAAAAAGATGGCTGAAAGACAATTACTAAGTTTTGCTAGAGCATTCATGACAATAGTTGTATCAGAAGTCATGGTGAGAATAAAAGGCTTACTTTTATTTAACGTATTAATTTACAATGTCTGGGTTTAATGGGAATTGAACCCAAGCAAAAGGTTGAGAAGCCATCACCTTAAGATGGTGTATATATCCAGGAAATCACAGGAGACCACCTAAAGAGTAAAATTTATAGAGTAGGTAGGAGAGCAAACATTGAGCTATGAAGCACTTCAAATTTTAGAGTTCATGACTCAGAAATGGGCTCCTGAGTCAGAAACGAGGCTGATAGGAAACAGTGACATAAGTGGAAAACCAGGAGAGTATGCTGGTTCCAAAGCTAAGTTCAGAAGTGCTTTGAAAGGAAGGAAGAATTGGAGCAAAGAAACAAGAAGGAAGAGAAGAAGAAGGGAGGAAAGAAGGAAGGAATAACTGTAGAGAGATGAAGATAGATAATTAACCTATGTCAAGATGGAATTAACCTTGGCAATATGGAAGTCAACAAGGTTAACTTCCTTGTTAAACCCAGCCTGATTGGAGAAGGTTGAGAAGAGATGGTAAAGGTTTGGAGATTGTCATAATAGGAGGATTTGTCTATGAACAGAGAACTAAGGTACAGACAAAGTAATGTGAATAAAAGTGCTTTCATTTTCACTTGTTTATATTGGAGATAATGCATTTGTATTATGAAGGGACATATTGAGGCAGGAGAAAATCCCTTGAGACTGGGAGAAGAATTAGGATGCAATGAATGCAAACCAACTTTCTACCCTATGTGCTAATTCAGTGGAAACAATTAATGTCCTCTAGAAAGAAAAACTCAGCTCTGACTGTAAATTGATAAACCCTAAGGAAAAAAAAACTATAAAAGTGCATTTAAAATTTTTGAGGGACAAACAATCTTAAACTTTCTAAAACCTGGGGCCTGGCATCGACATGATTTAATTTTTTGGTTAGGAACTCCAGGATATTTTAGTAACCCTGTGATCACACCAAGAGTGCTATCTTCATTGCTAAGATCCTTGTAAGATTCTTCTACCTATTTCATATTAGAAACTCCCCAGAATTTCCTTCAGTTATAAAGCAAACAATTATGCCCTAATTAGTATGCATAATTATGGGTATTGTAGTGTGGAGATGATCTACTTGCCTCTTGGAAATTTATGGTAACCATGTTTCAGTAGTGCTCTCCTGGAATTTCCACACAGCCTCTTGTTCCTCGTTCATTTCTCTCCTCCTGCTATTCTAGGAAGCAGGATTATACTCACTCCCATTTGACTTTCTACCCTAGTGCTATATGCAATCATCTTTCACATCTTCTGAAAAATGTGATTTCAAGTACAACCTTTCAATAATGACAATTATACTAGTCAGTTAAGGCCACCATAACAAAATACAACAGATGAGGTGGCTCAAGCAACAGAAATTCCTTTCTCACAGTCCAAAGCCTCCAAGTCTAAGATCAAGATGTCAGCAGGTTTGGCTTCTCCAGAGGCCTTCTTTGTGGTATGCAGATGGCCACTTTCTTGCTGTGTCCTCACCTGACCTTTCCTGTGTGGGTGCACAGTTCCACAACATTGTCTGTGCATTGGGTTCTCATATTTATGACCTTATTTAACCTTAATTACCCTTTTAAAGGCCCTTTTTCTAAATACAGTTATATTGATGGTTAGAGCTCTATCATACAAATTTGTGGAAAAGGGGAGTACTGTCCTAACAATCATCTTGCTAAAAGATTGGGTAATAACGATTCAGGCTTTACTTGGATATTGTGGTTTATTTCATATTCTTGGTAAATATTTCCTGACAAAAATTCTTTTAAATCCCCTTTAGTTTCCATAACACTACCATTTCCTGGCTCTGGTTATTTAATTGGCACTCCTATTCGGTTTCTACCCAGATTTCCCTTCTCACATGTTCTCCTAATTGTTGTTAATCTCTAGGCTCAGTCCTGAGCTGTGTCCTTATCTTCGTTAAAATGATTTCCCTAAGGTATATTAATCATTTCATAGCCTCAAACATGATCTACTTGGTATTGATACAGTTTTATCACTTTATTCCAGACTCTCTCTTAAGCTTCAGAATCACATGACTCACTTTGTGTTAGACATCTTGGAAACAATATATATATCATTCATTCAGAAAGCTTATTGATTGCCTGCTAAATACCAAGTACTGTTGTAGGTACTTGTAATATTTCAGGATCAGAAGAGACCAATCTTCTTGGCTCAAGAAACTTCCATCCTAGTAGACAGCAAGCAATGTTCAACATACATATTTAATAATTGCACTTATGATTATGGGTAGAAGGCATTAAATACTATGATTAAAGAAAAATAGATGAAGGAAAAGAATTGCAAGGATGAATAAAGATGGAGTTTGAAGGATTAAATTAGACAGTTGTGAGAACTGCAATCTAATGCAGAAATATTTTTCAAAAAGTTTTTTAAGGAAGGTACACGAATAAATACAATTGCAACAGAGTCATCTCAAATATAATAAATATGTCTAAAACCTCCCTCAATCTGCCTTTTTCCTATATTTTCTACGATGATTTCTGTTTATCCTTTTACTAGGGGGACCTATTAGAGAATAGAAAGGGAGGACAATGGGTATAAATGTGCCCCACCCTAGACAAACTTGGCTGTACAGAAGACTAGATGTGAGCCAAGGCAGAAACCTGTTAGTCATGGTTACTTCCTCCCACCCTCTCACCACTCTTTCCCCATTGTCTTCCAATAGATCACCAAGTCTTTTTGACCTTAGTCCTAGAATATCTCTTCTCTATTTCTATTGCTGCTTTCTTAATTCAGTATCTCAGGATTTCTTACTAGTGCCATAGTTTAAATGTATTCCCCCAAAGTGTGGGTAATTTAAGTCTCAAATTCATATGCTAATAGTATTTAGAAGCAGGACCTTTGGGAAGTAATTAGGATTAGATGAAGTCATGAGGGTAGACTCAACAATGGCATTAGTGGATTTATAAGAGATCTGTTTTGGTAGACTTGCTCTGTCTCCCATGTGGTACCCTCTACCATGTTCTGATGCAGCAAGAAAGCCCTCAGCAGATGCTGGCACCAAGCTCTAGGACTTCTCACCATCCTGAACCATGAGCGAAATAAATTTCATTTATAAATGACCTGGTCTGTTATAGTAACAGAAAACAGACTAAGACACCCTAGGATAGACACATGGGCTCAAAAGTGTTCTCTGTCTGCTAATCTGTTCCCACAGACTAGTTCTCAATCCTTCCCTGGAATCTTGACAGAGACCTCTGAAACACTCAAATCTCATCCTGACAATCTTATTTAAAATCTTCTTCAGGAGAAAGAGGAAGAATCTGGATAGATAGCACAAACAGGGACTGAGAATGGTAGGCCTTGCCAGTCCCAGGCTACCTCCCCTGTCACCTACCTGCCATGATGTGTAGGTCAGCTCTGTCTCTGGATCCTGCTGCAATCCAGCCCTACTGAATGCCTTCTCTGAAAAGTAAGAGCAAGGGGAATCAGCCAGTTTATCTTAGAAATCCACAGTTTCTGTAATTTCAAGTCTGAAACTCAGTCCCTCACAAAGATTAAATGCCCATTATTGTCCTTAAGATGTGGGAAATTAAAAATATATCAGATCACTCTGTATTTCCTATTTCAGCCCAAATGAATCCAATTAGGTTTCACTGCAAACTATAAAATACTCTAGGCCTATTTCCTCTTTAAATTGATTATAAATGTTGATGCTCTTAAGTATAAGTGCAAATTAATCTAGGGAATTCCATGAAATTTTATTTCTTAATTAAGCAATTTAAACTAAATTACTTAACTGAAATGACTACTCTGGCTCCTAAGATTGTTCAAGGTCAGACAAATGTAATCAAATGTAACATAGTGATTTTTCACTTGCCATAAACCTTTTCATCAAACTCATTTCAGTGCTTTGGACTTGATGCCGAGGAGAGGTTTCACTCTTGAGCTCGGAGACTGAGATCAAGATTCTAGGAGGCAAGACATGGTGACAATGCTCAGGCCAACTGTAAGAGTCGCCTGGAAAATAGAAACGTAGTCTCCATTAAACTGAGAAAGGAGCCGGGTGTTTAGACTGTCCAGAAATTAAACTTTCTACTGGTTTACAATTGGCATCGCTCCAGTGAGCACAATCCATTTGGCCAGCCAGATGGACTAGCCCTGGCAGCTTTTCAGTCTCCCACACAAAGCACGTCAGGCCAGGGAAGAGAAAAATCCCAAACAAAAATATAAATAGAGAAGATTCAGCACTGTGGCTAAACAATGGGGAAGACTCCTGGTCTTACAAATGAGGTTCCCACAACATTGTCTGTGCATTTCAGACATTCCAACTGCTTCTTTTTTTCTTGATTTTTAATAGCTTATTTATCATGGGTGAAGGATGAGATTACTTATCTGAGGCTCCATGCTTTTGGCAGAAACCCTTTATAATGTTCTCTCTTGGAGGAAAGAAGGTGATTCCTTGCTTCTTTCTGAGAAAACATATTAAGTAATACCAACAAAGAACACTGATAAGAATCTAAACTGAAAAAAGATCATTTTGGAAATTTAAACTTCTATATTGTCAGCTATCAGACTCAGGCTGAAAGCATGAACACATCAAAACGGTGATTTTTTTTTTTCTCATTTGGGAAGATTTATTCTTTCTGTTTCTAGTAGCATGTGACTGATTCAGGTTCCCCATTATCTTGGATGAGAATTATCTTCTGTCAATCAGCTCTGCCTCTGAGTTGAAGTCCATTGATCATCCTTCAGCTGAGCTGCCATGCTCACTCAATAACCATGGCTGCTCCTCCTGATGAAGTCAAGAGTTTTGATGAGGGCATGCCAACCACTGAACGGTCTAGCCATCTTTCTTCCTTTCTTGTCCAGAATTTGCTGAGGTAGAAGGAGAGAAATAGAAATTCATTCTTTGTAAGCATCTCAATAATTTATGCCTTTCAAAATTATGGACTCAAAATTATCCTCAATACAATAATCCTAAATACTAATCAATAGATTAATTAGGGAAATGGTTAGAGTGGGTGAATTAAGTGAAAAAGTGTTAGTCTTATTTATTGGACTTTTTAATCAAACGCTTTTTTTTTTTCACTCTCTATAGGTATATAAATTCAGTAAGAAGTTAAAATGTGGTCCTTTCTTCACCCCTGCCCTTTCCTTCTAACAAATATTTACTTAACTCCCACTCTATTTCAGGTACTATGCTGAAGGATTTGTGTGAATTTTCAATAAAATAAGCCATTTGGGGTGGATTCTAGGAGTACTCATATACCACCTGCCTACATTTTCATTAATCTTCAAGTTTCTTCCCATGATTTACTTCTTGATGTGATGTCAAGTTTTGTATCAAATATCACAGATGAAAGCTTCCATGTGGAGCAATTTTCAATTTTAGATATTGTGGTTGTGGTTATGGCTGTCTTTGGCCCATATTTAGTGTGACTTGTTTGGAGGACTCGAACACATAAAGGAATGTCTGGAATGCTGATGTTCCTCTATGATCTAGTTGGGGTGCCAGTTATGTGGGTGTGCTGTTTATGAAAATCCATCATGCTACATCTAAGACCGTATACACTGTGTACTCAAGTGTAATTCAACTAAAAAAATACAATAATACAAATAATCTCCAATGCATAAGTAAGGGTAATGCTTTAGGTGAGAACTATTTTTATTTGCCATTTTGTTACTTCTGCTTTATGATCTCTATTCTATTATTATTATTATTATTATTTTGACATGGCATCTTACTATGTTGTCCAGTTTGGTCTTGGACTCTCAGGCTTAAGAAATTCTCCTCCCTCATGCTCCCAAGGAGCTCAGAATATAGGCATGCACCACTGCACCAAACTTTATACCACCAATTAAAGAATAATGGGATCCCACACATGAAAAATGCTTTCTGAAATCTCTCCATCACCATTTGTTTTAGATGCATCCCAAACAAGTAGGAAATAATTCTACCTAGACATAAAGAATTTACTCTAATTTATGACAACATTAGGAGAAAACTCAAGGTCTCCAACACTCTGCATACATATTTACTATATCTTTTGCAAAGCTCTTTGCCCCCCACCCAAGAACCAATTTTAAAACCAATGTTATTTATTTATAATTTAAATGTAATTAAATATGTTCACTCATTTTACTATGTATGGTTCAATGCATTTTGACAAATGTAATGTGACTGCCATCACCACAATCAAGATATGGAACACATTCATTACACTTCCAAAGACAAAGCTCCCTGTGTCTTTGGAAGTCAGCACTCCACCCACTCCACCTCTTGACCCTGGTGACCATTGATCTGCTTTCTGTCCTATAGAGGTCTATGGTTCTGGGATGCCATATAATTTTTACCACATAACATGTTTTCTTTTGTTTTGGGCTTTTTTGTTCATCAATTCTGCTTTCAAGATTCATCCATGTTTGTGCCGTTTAGTGTGACTAAGTTCCATTTTGTGGATATTATATTTTTTCAGACATTCACTTGTTGATGGACATATGGGTTGTTTCCACTTTTTAAAATTTTGCTTTGTTCTACTATTTGAGTAAAATTGCCATATACTTATATGTACACATATTTGTGTGGATACGTCAGTGTTCTTTTGCAAGAAAAAAAATGTTCAAAAATATCTAAGTGCCATAATTTCAGAGGCCAAAGGGAAAGGCAGGTAACATAAGTGAATGAAACAGGCTAAGTGTAAAATAAAGACTAGTAATTTTCCATAAATCCAGTTTTTAACTCTTAGCTCATAGAAATAATGTTAAGAAAGCTGAAATGAGGGGCTGGGGTTGTGGCTCAGTGGTAGAGCACTTGCCTTGCACACATGAGGCACTGGGTTCTATCCTTAGCACCACATAAAAATAAATAAATAAAATATTGTGTCCATCTATAAGTAAAAATACATTTAAAAAAAAGCTGAAATGACAATGTGCTCAAATGTCAAATATAGAGCTCTACAATAGGTCAACTAATTCTTTGGATCAGTTAACAGCCCTTTAGTACTCGCCCTCCCCCCACAGACTAATTATTTAGAAAGAATAATTGAGAAAACTGATTTTTTTTAGACAGCCTTGATCTCTACATACTAATTGTGTGACTTTAGACACATTTACCACCTTTCTCGGTCTTTGTGGCTTTTTTTCCCCCAACAAAGTGGGGACAATAAGAATATTGTCAATCTCATAGCATGGAGATAAAGCATTAAAATAATTATAGTATATCTGGAATTAGCCTAAATATCCTAAAGTTCTGGCATATGTTATAACAATTGTGTGGCCTCCACAGGCCAAGCCCTGCATGTGAGAAGCTCCCATGTTCTCATTTTCTCTCTTTTTTAAAAAAAAAAAAAATCCATTACCTCATTTGCTAGACAAAAGACTGAGGGTGAGAGAGGTTGAGAACCCTTTGGTAAAGGCAGGAAACAAGAACCTACTATCTCTGGCTGGCATTTACCAGGCTTCCTCAAGCAGGAGCCAATAGCCTAACAATCGTCACTGACTTTAATTAAAAGTATTGCACAGGGCGGGGGAACATTCTAAGCAAGCATCTTTGCAAGCATTTCAGCTTTTGCCACGGGTCTGATGTGTTCATTAAAAGCTCCAGTAGGCAGAGCTTTTTTTGCAAGTTTGTCTTTGGGCAAGCCTACCCTAAGTGTCAAAAATGTGTCTCCTCTCCGAAGCTGTGTTCCCTGGTATCTGGTGGAGGGCCTGGAACTTCAGAAGAAGACACTGTTTCATGGAGCACGTCTTGAACCTAGTTCTCACATTGAATTTAGCATCACAGTCTCTTTTTTCTTTACTTTTTATCTGTTCCTTTTAGTTATACATCACAACAGACTGTATTTTGACATATCATACATACATGGAGTACCACTTCCCATTCTTGTGGTTGCACATGATGTGGAGTTACACTGGTTGTGTATTCATGTATGAACAGAGGAAAGTTATGTCCAATTCATTCTACTGTCTTTCCCATTCCCATCCTCCTTCCTTTACCCCCCATTGCCCCTTGTCCAATCTACCCCCTCACCCACCCCTGCCTATTGTGAGTCAGCTTCCGCATATGAGAGAGAATATTCTGCCTTTGGTCTTTTGGGATTGGCTTATTTCACTTAGCATGATAGTCTCCAATTCCATCCATTTACTGGCAAATGCCTTAATTTCATTCTTCTTATGGCTGAGTAATATTCCATTGAATTTACCACATTCTCTTCATCCATTCATCTATTGAAGGTGGCACCTAGGTTGGTTCCATAGCTTAGCTATTGTGAATTGAGCTAATATCACAATCTGGATTCCATTTTATATATTACTATAATCTTCATAATAGTTTCAGTAGATGAACATCACTTGGGTGGTTTCAGTTGACCTTATGACCAAATGGGATAATACAAGTTGCTAATTTAAAAAATGGTATCACTCTCCCCTCTCTACATTTCTGTTATTTATTTGTTTATAAATAATATTCTTTATACCTTTAAGTTCTCTATAATTCAAATAGTGCCCACTGGTTCCTCTTTCAGTTCCAATAATTCTGATGTAGCCTGGCATTTTTCTTTTCTTTCTTTTTTTATGCCTGGCATTTTTGTAAGAGTGGGTTCCCACAGAGCAATGGTCCTGAGAACCCTCAGGACCAGCAACATCGGCACCAAGAGGAAGTTTATAAGAAGTGCAAATTCTCAGGACCCTTCGCATACTACCAGAAACAAAAACTCTTTAGGGGTACAGGGAAACAGCAACTCATTCTAAGCAACATGGTTTGAAAACTGCCTCCTATTGGAAGGGACCACACCACCCCTTTGCTTTCAGTCAGAGTCCCCCCTTTTTTCAATGTCATCATTGGCTCTAACCCTACAGCAGCTGTCAGCTATCACCTCCCTGTTTTCTGTCGAGAGTTCCTGGAAGTTTTTAAAATTCCACTCCCCTACCTCCGTAGCCCAACACAACATCTTGCCAGCTTCATTAAAGATTTATGAGGTTAATTTCACTTCCCAAGATGTACATGACTTCTTTCCAAAAAGAGTGCCAGTTCATAGACTATTGAATGGCTGCTGCCTGGTCAAAGGGAGAAAGGAGAGGAGGTGTTTATTGTAGGTGTATGTGGCTGGGCATCAGATTGAAGTCAAGAAGAACTTTTGCTTGAGTCTCATATTCATGAAGAGCCTTGAATTTAGAATTTTGACATAATTTCTAAATCAGTTTATGTGTAAACTCAGAGGTACACTGACAAATCAAACAAGATCATCATTCCACTGGGTCTCATGACTGGATCACATGGCATATTGCATACTGATTTTTTTTTTTTTTTTGGTGTTGGGGATTGAACCCAGGGAGGCTTTACTATTAAGCCACAACCTAACCCTTTTCATTTTTTATTTTGAGACAAGATCTCAGTAGTTTTCTTAGGGTCTCGCTAAATTGCTGAGGCTGGCCTTGAGCTTACAATCCTCTGTCTCAGCCTCCCAAGTCACCAGCATTACAAACATGTACCACCACTCCTGGCTACTATGAATTATTTTAAAAACAAGTGCTGTACTTACCTTATAGACATCATAATTATATTACATTGGGTTTTCATAAAAGTGTTTAAATTTGTCAATATGTTATATTCCTGGGCCCTGTTTTTGCAATTATTCATGATAGTAGACTAAAAATCTCAATGTATTAACTTTCCCTGGCCTCTCTCCATTGTAAGTAGAACTGAGAAGATATTAGTAACCTCCCTTTTAATATTAGACTCCATTAAACACCCAGGGTACTTCCTAATCTCATGCATTATCTAATTCATATCAAAATTCAACAAACATTCATCAAATTCTTACTATGTGCCAGACAATGTATTCATGCTGAGGAAACAAAGGTGAAAATGAAAGGCTATATTGCCAAAGTGTTCACAGCTGACCAGGAAAAAGACCCAAATGACAGGTATAATTCATCATGGCAAGTACTGTAAGACAAGTATGATACAGAAATTCATTTTAATTGGAGAAATAGAAAGTTTGCTGGAAAAAAGCATCCCAAGTAATGCTTAGGACAATTGTAAGGAGCCATCATTGTTAACTATCTGGATTATAGACTGTGATGTGCAAGTGGGAGCACGTGAACCCCATGGATTTGTTAGATCTCTGAAGTGTCACTCACTCCAACACTTAATCTCTATTTGTTGAGAGTTTTCTAGCTAAGCAAACCAAGGGTGTCGGAGACCAGGACTTGTTGCGTTCCTCCCTCCATGTCGACTGGGGTGCCCAGAAGCTGTTGTCCTGGCTACTAAACAGCTGAACAGTTGTAGACTGCGACCAGACTCCAAGTTCTTCTCTCTGGAAGGCATAGAACATTAAAAAGGATTTTTTAAAAAGTTCTGTGTTAGTGCACACAGATCCATATATCAGCAGAGAGTTATCAAGGTTAATGAGAAAAATTATCTCATCAGAACAACCCCGGATGGAGGCGCGGGTGCTGGAGCTGCAGCATCTCTAATCTGGGAGTGCTGAGTCTCCAGTGCAAAGCGATCCATCAAAGTCACTTCCTGGCTGCCCAGCCTTCCCAGGAGAGCACAGCCCCGCCTTCTCTGACTGGGAAGAAAATCAGTGAGGAAAGGTCCCTGCAGACAGACAGCAAGACACAAAAGGACAGCGGGTTTTCCAGGATTCAGAATAGAAAGTAGGGGTCTGCACCCCAAACCTCCTTCTGCCTGTGAGGGATCCAAAACCTGAGGATACCCAAGCAAATGCCAGGGCAGAGAGAGGTGCACTTTCCATGCACACACACATCTGCAAATACAAGTGCATCCACATCTCACACATATACATGCATGCACACTACAAACTGCACATGCACATCTGCAAACATAGGTACACACTATAGCACAGTACACATACAACAACATGGCCTATACTCTACACATTCATACACATACCATCACACCCACATGTACACACTATGCACAAACCCATACTGCACACATGTGCATAGAGTACACACACATGTACTCATGGACATGCACACTTGTACAAATAGGCATGCTCAGTATCCTGCTGTCGTTTGTTTTCAATATCTCATTTCCTATGGGATATAACAACTGTTTAGTCAGATGCGTTTTCACAAATGCTTGTCCTTATGGTTTCTTTGGCTGAGGCCTGGACTCTCCACCTGCTGCCAATCCAATGGGTAGAGAATCTTTTTGTTTTGCATGGTTGTAATTGTTGTGGTGGTGCTGGTTCAGTCTTGCTTTGTTCCAGGGCAGACTAGAGGAAGGTAGTGAAGTAGCAAGGAAGCCACAGGCTTTACAGTTGGACCATCCTACATGCAAGACAGTTTTCCAGGCAAAGGCCCACTCACAGTTGTGGGAATGCATTCACTGGGGTCCAAGTTCGTGACACTGTCAATGTCAAGCCTATCACCAGCAGGGCGCTCTGCTTGATCCAGGCCTCCCCTGTTCCTTACTCTTCTGCTCTTTCCTCAAGCCCCACTTCCCATAGGAAGCTTTTAGTCTTCACTGATCTTCCCCCTCCTCAGGCGTTCTGTAGTTAAATTACAGTAACTTTAGTGCTCTCCTGTAAAGCACAGTTTAGCCTGTAATTTATATCGACTTGTATTCTCACCAGATTTCAAGGATGTCAGTCTTGACTTCTTCAGCCAGCTTGCAAGTGACTTCAGGGCATGATCAGTGTTTCAAAGCATTCTGGCATGCTCCCTCAGCTCCTGGCAAAATACAGGGAGCTGGGTTGGGATTCTCATCTTAAGGCATGACCAGTAGATTTTATAATCATTGTATATTTTTCTTTGACAAGAGTCTTCATTTGAGAAACTTTGTATTTTTCCTGTTCTGATTTCATCTATTGGTAATAATTCATTGTCCTGAACACACAGTAATTGTTAATATTCTTTAGTAATGAAGCCTTTGGGAACCACAGGCAGACAAAAAAGTCTCAGAAACCATGACCCCTAGTTCTGAGAGCTGACCCGATATAATGACAAACATATTCTCCCTGGTTTCCAGGCAACTTGGTGAAGTTAAAAAAAATCCTAAACAAATTAGTTAACTAGTGCAATCAAACATGGTGCAGCTGGGGGTGTGGCTCAGTGGTAGGGTGCTTGCCTAGCATGTGTGAGGCCTCTGGACTAGGCAGTGGATGTGTGATTCTAAAGAAGACAACTATGGGACTTGCAGTCTAGAATTTTAATTGGCAGTGAGCACCATGAAGGCACTGGAGAACCCAGGTGCTAAGAGAGGATGTGGACTGAGGTGGAAGGCAGGTATAGTAGAAAACAATTTATAGAGGATGAGGACATTTAAAGTAAGACCTAAAGGATGAGAAGCAGGTTGACCTCAGAGAGCAGGGAAAGAGGTGGACTGTCAAGTGAAACTGTTGTTTTGTTCAGATCTATAGCCACTTGTTATTCAGGAAAGCTGCCTAACCAATCCTGATTCACAGTTCTAATCACTAACTATCATTTATTGCTCATCTTCAATATGCCATCCTTACAATATGGCTCCAGGTAAGCTTTATGCAAATGAGGAAAGGAGACTCAGGTAAAGAGAGAGGAGTAGAGATTCAACCTGAGTCTCCTCGCATCCAGTGTTGTGTGCCTCTTCCACTTTGCTAATTAGACGTAAGAGAGTGAGTGTGGCTCAGAGCCACCTAATTCCAGTCTGAAAACCTGTTAAAAGAGTGCTTCCTATCTCTCTAAATGAAATCTTAAACAAATATCAACTGTTTTGTTTATAAAAAAAATCAAAATATGTATGTAAAGTACCTTTAGAAGTAGAAAAGGGTCAAAGAATTAAGAAAGTAACCTACACAGTTAAGAGTGGTTGCCTTGCTATGTATTATGTACTAATGTTTATAGGAGCTTATCTTACAGACAACAGATGGTCATTGCTGGTTCTTATTTTTCCTTCCTTTATTCTATGGACACTTTTAAAGTACCCATTGTATTCCAGACACCATGGCAGAAGGTCGGGATACAAATAAATAACACGATGCTATGCTGGATTTTACCTGCATTGATTTGGTGAACAGAGACATAATTATCATATGGTAGTGAAAATGCTGAGACAGAAGTCACTAAGGGATAATATGGGCATCCAGTGCAGACTGGGAGGAGGAAGTGTTAGGGAGGAGGTCAGCAAGGGCTACTTTGAGAAGGTGGTATGTGAACTGAATCCCTAAATACTAGTGGTCATTAATCATTTAGAAGCTAGAAGTGAAGAGGAGAGTCCAAAAAGATACAGCATGAAATATTATGGGAGTTTCTAAGATGCCCTACATATGAAGCATGAAGCTAAAACAATAGGCCTGGTTAGAAACTTAGCCAAAGACAAGACCATAATAAGCTTTCTGTACTGTGCTCAGAAGTTGGAATTTTATCCTGAGGACTATGGTAAACCATTGCAAGAATGTTTTTATAGAAATTTCTTTGACAGCTTTGTGGAAGATGAATTCATCTTAAAGGAAGGGTAGGGATAGGGTTCCTTTATATACCAGCACTGTCCTAGCCATGGGACTCTAACTATGAGCAATATAAGCATGGATCAAACCAGCTAGTAAGAAAGAAACATCTTATTGACAGATCATGTTTTAGCTTCATGACCAGGAATGGACTCTTTGTGCTGCCCAGCAACCATGTTACAAACCCATTCATTCCTTCACTCCTGCAGAAACTATTCCATCTTTTCTCTGCTTCCCTCAAATTGCAGTATGTATCCTCTCCAACCTCACACTTAGTGGTTGGCCATGATTTCTACTTCATTGAGAAAATGGAAGCAAGCAGAAGGGAACCTACAAAGTCTTAATACCGTATCTCCCATAGGATCCTGACACCCCTATGCAGTAACCAGAGGTAAAACAGTTGTGCTCTTGCCTAAAGCCAATCCTTCCATGTGAGCATTAAATGCTGCTTCCTTTTTATCAGAGCAATTGTTGCCACAATCTCCAGAGATATTTTTCTTGTCCTGTGGATCATTTCCACCAGCATACAAATATGCTATTATTCTTCCTATCTTTTATTATTATTTTTTTCTGGTACAAGGAATTGAACCCAGGGGTGCTTTACCACAAAGCTACATACCCAGTCTTTTTTTTTTTTTTTTTTTTTT
>NW_026000037.1:27855564-27861612 GCF_001458135.2 Marmota marmota marmota
TAATGGCTGCCAATCTTACTGGAGTGAGATGGTATCTTAGGGTGGTTTTGATTTGCATTTCTCTGACTGCTAGAGATGGTGAGCATTTTTTCATGTACTTATTGATAGATTGTATGTCCTTCTCTGAGAAGTGTCTGTTCAGGTCCTTCGCCCATTTGTTGATAGGGTTGTTTGTTATCTTGTTGTTTAATTTTTTGAGTTCTTTGTATATTCTGGATATTAGGGCTCTATCTGAAGTGCGAGGAGTAAAGATTTGTTCCCAGGATGTAGGTTCCCTATTTACCTCTCTTATTGTTTCTCTTGCTGAGAAAAAACTTTTTAGTTTGAGTAAGTCCCATTTGTTGATTCTAGTTATTAACTTTTGTGCTATGGGCGTCCTATTAAGGAATTTGGAGCCCGACCCCACAATGTGTCGATCGGAGCCAACTTTTTCTTCTATCAGGTGCAGAGTCTCTGATTTGATATCTAGGTCCTTGATCCATTTTGAATTAACTTTTGTGCATGGCGAGAGAAAGGGGTTCTGTATTGTTGGACATTTAGAGTTATTTTATTTATATTAAAATTACCTTGTGATACACTATAATAAATTGAGCATGTATATGATTATTGTTTCAGGATGGGTCTCCACACAAATAATTAAAAATCAAAAGATTGGAATTTTTATGGTACTCTATAATATAAAACTCAAGACTCTTTTCCATTAGAGGTTGTACCAATTTTCACACCATCTTCTAGGTATTGAATGAGAATTATATTTTTCTTTAGCACTTTTAAGGGTAGAAAATAATTTTCTGTTATTGTTTAATGGACATTTCTTGGATTATTAAAGAATCTGAGAATGTTTATATTTTTATTGGACTACTGCATTTTGTAATTTTGAGTTTAAGGATTTTTAAAATTTAATCAATTTGAGCACATTAGAGATTGATAGCTCCAATCATCAGTTGTGAAAGTTTCAAATATTTCTTAACATGTCATTTACCTTTAAATGTTATATATGACAAAAATTTCCTTTTTTAGCAGTCTTATGTACTGATAGTTTTTTGTAATTCCTTTCTTTGTTTTTATGATTAGGAAGCCCTTCCTTATTTTTACGTCAGGTGATTATTGGTATTACCCACCCCCACCCCACCCCCGCTTTTGATAGCATTTTATTAGTTTCTTTAATTTTTAATCCTCCTGGAATTTATTTGGTACATGAACAGGAGATTGTTCTCCACCCCGACATCTAATCAAGCATTGCATGTTCGTCTTGCTATCAGCCCCTAGATATTGAATATTGCAAAGGTAAATATCTGTCCATGAGGCGTTCTTTATTCTGCTCTGATCTGTTGATTGGCTCTTTTGCCAACAGCATGTTGTTTAAAATCTTTAAGAAATTACTACACAGCTTGTCATCAGAGTGAGTTCTTTACTTTTTTGTTTTGTTTTGTTTTGGTGCTAGAGACTGAACCCAGAGACCCTCAACCACTGAACAAAATCCCCATCCATATTTGTTTTTATTTTGAGACAGAGTCTCACTAAATTACTCAGGGCTCACTTAGTTGCTGAAGCTGGCTTTGAACTTGTGATCCTCTTGCTTCAGCCTCCGGAACCCCTGGGATTATAGGCCTGTGCCATGGTGCCTGGCAGAGTTCTTTACTTTTTAAAAACAACATTTGCTATCTTCACATGTTTACTCATTCAGGTGAAATTATGACTTTTTTTTTTTTCCAATGCTGGGGATTGAACTTGGGGCCTCACACATGCTTAAGTAAGCACTCTACCACTGAGCTACATACCCAGCCTAAACTTAGACTCTTTAACTTCTAAAAAGTTTATTTATAATTGTTGTTAAAATTATATTAAACATTCAAATTAATTGTATAAAATTACATATTTTGACATTTTTAGCCTTAGGTTGCAGAGTCAGTAATCCTTCTTTCTCTGTTTATTTCAAGATTTGTCTTAAGATCCCAGTAAAAATTCATAGTTTTGTTTTGCAGGTCTTTTCAAATTTTCATTAAGTTTATCACTTGCATATTTTGCATATTTGATTTTGGTTCTTCTTTGGACAACCTTGATGTTATATTGTGGCAATTATTGCTGATGTGTGCTTCTCACATATTGGGATAAGAGTTGAGGGAGAAAAATCTAGAAAGTAGAGAGGGGAAAATATGTAAAAAAGAACAGAGGATTCAGGTGTGGAGCCATTTGCACACCAAGACAATGTTTGTAAAACTTCATATGGCTTGATTTATTTTCCACTGTGCCTGATGTTTATTGTTTTGTATTGTATTGTTTTGTATTATTACTGTCATCTAATACAAAATTACTAAATAGATTAGTAGATATAGGATCTAAGAGTTGATAGTAGGTGAGCAAGAGTAGAGCAGTAATAATACAGGTGTGTCAGAAGAAAGGGCTCAGCCAGTCCTGATATTATCTTTGTGCTAGTCATGGTTCAGAGGTAATGTGAGTCCAAAACTAATGTGCCAAGCCAAAAAATTGTCAGAAATCATGGCCAGGGCACCAGTCAAAATCAGAAATGTGGTTATTAGCCTCTGGGTAAAATAGTTGAATAGAAGCATTAGCCATTGAAATATGTAACCCTCCAGCCAAGGTATTAAAGCAGTTTTGGAAGAATCCAAGATGGAGAAAGGAGGTGATAAGGTGACATAAAATTAAGAACTATGCCGAAAATAACAGAGTAGTCTCAGAAAGGAGAACAGACACTGGGGTCCTTGAAATCCTAGCTGAACACAATTAACTCAATAAATTCTGGCTCAAAGTGACTTAGCTGCCCAAGTCATATTCTTTGTGTCATCTGAACACATTGAAAGCATGGCAGGATGGCTACCCTGTCCTTCATCCTGGACATCCATGAATATCTTAAAGACACTGAAAATCAAGTCATAAGCATCAATAGAGGAGAGATCATGACCCAAGATGGAGTTGGAGTGAGTGCACCAATCACAGATTGCATGTAGCTTACAAGTTTGCCAAAGACGTTGAGTGGAATGAGAAAATCTGTGTTGCTTCTATGTGACTTTAATAACACTTTGTGTTCACATGGAGTGTTGCAGTCTACAATGTATTTCCAAAAATACAAAACCATGATTTCCTGAAACCTCTTCAGAATACTGAGGATTGGCCTACAAAATCTGAATTAACTCCATTTTATAACTAACGAAAATGAGACTGTGAGAGATTTAGTGTCAAAGCCAATAAGGTGCAGAGATTCTGAATCCAGTCATTCTTTTGTTTCCTGTCCACCATCTGCCTCCAATTCTGCTGCTCCTTAAGCCTCAGCACTGGTTTTTAAAGTTGGCTTCTAAACACCTGGTTTCCACTTCTGTAGATTCAAATTTATTTGGCGTGTCATGCAGCCTACACTTCAGGTTTCCCATGAGATTCTAATGGAGCAAAGTTTGAGAACCGCTGTCATCAGATAAATGCTTCTTTCAAAAAGGCATCTGGAGATTTAATGAACCCATACTAGCCAAAATATGCCATTTCAAAACAACTGGTTTGGTCAGTGGAGGTGGGTGGTGGTCTCTCTTCATCAAATGCAGCGCTAACGAGCATTAACTAGAGATTATAAATCTCTCCCTTTCCCTTTCTTCATACTCCTCATTGGGGGTATTTTCTTTTTACTTCTTTTACCAAGAACAGTAGCAGATGCAGATTGGTAGGAGAATGATTGTCAACACAGAATCACATACCAAAGAAAATCCCTCAACAACAACCAAGGTAACTAAGGTGGGCAAAAGCAGTGCTCAGAGGAAGAGTCCACCAGGGTGAGAGAGTCAAGACAACAAGGAGATGAACCTACAGTAGGGACAAGGGTGGGCAGGTGGGTGTGTGGTGGGAACAAGGGACTTGATATGATCATGGGAAGGGCATCCATGTAAAATTGCATGGGCTGTCAAAGTAGTCAGATTATGTGAGCTAGCTGGGCATGGATAGTAAGGACTGAACCAGAGAAATGTGTTCAAAGCAATGGTGGATGTCTTCAGCCAAAGGAAGAACTGGTATTGTTAGGCATGTGGAGCAAGGACTTTTCCTCTCTGCCGGCAGGAGTTCTCTGGCCCATCGCATCTCCTCAGCTCTTCTACCTTTTAAAGTGATTTATCCAGTTCAAACATGGATCCACTTATAAATTGCTACTGCTTCTACTTAACACAGAAATAAGTGATTCCTTAAATATTTTCATGCACATTTTTTCCATCTTATTTTGATGTGAAGTAAATTAAAGACTGTGTTTCTTATTGAATACAAACTATAGTACTGGAAGACAACTCTGAATACTTCTTGCCTTTCTGGAATTCTGATTTCTGAAGGGGGTGGTTTTCATCCCCCTTCGTCCAGGGCCCTGCAGACAACAATCTGAGTCTGCATACTGTTCAGCATCTGGGTCCTTGTACTGGTCTTGTCTAGGACATATCGCCCTTCACCTGATCTCTTTTTCTTTTTTCTCATCCTGTTTTATCAAGTCACAGCCCTTTCTATCTGCTCACAAAAGTGAACTCATAAGTGCTGGTTTGTGATCAAGAAGCAACAAAGCTGTCATCTCCTTAAATATATTTTTATATTTTGCTTGGGGTTGTCACTATAAATAAGAAAAACTATTGCTGATGGGGGTTTTCATGTGTGTGCTCTCTGTCTCTCTCCCTCCTCATTCACTTCATCATCCCAGGCCCCCAGAGCTGTGTCACCACCCTGAAACAAACAGAGGAAAGCAACCAATTGCATTATAATGCAATATAAATAGAGGAACAAGACATTTTCAACATGGATTTCTTGAAAAACTGGTCAAGGGAAGGGAACAAACAAGGAAATCATTTGACTGTCATTTCACCTGAACTGTTATAGGTATCTCAGTGGCCTAAGAGGAGAGTCCCTCTGGGTCTTTTTGCACTTGTGAATCGTTTCATTTTTGTCTCTGCCTCTCATTTGGGAGAGTGCAGAGAGACTGATGGAAGGCTTTTCTGGTAGACTCTGAAGAAAATTATTCTGGGAACAGGATCAATGAAGAGGGTTGTAATAAAATGAACATGGAGACTTGAATCCCTAATGTCTTTTAGAAATGAAAGGACGGGAAAAGATAGAAGTAGCCCTACACAGCAATTGTCATGCGCTCGCCAATCTCTTCCAGCAGGCAATGCCACTAGTGTAGTCATACATTTGGCAGGCCCTGGAAAAGTGAGGGGCAGGGTTGATAATCACATCACACACATGCTGCAATCTCCCTTGTTATGCCCAGGGCAAATGTTTACGAATTACAGCCTTCTCTTTCTCATAGCCCAATTTGAGCCTCGAAATCTATTTCAGCACAGTATGCCAGACACATTACCTATCAAATGGCATTAGCATACCAGGAAAAAAATTTATATGCTACCCATGACCTGGGATATCTCCGAATTCCTGCCTGTTGATTTAGCATGATTTAGGCCTGAGTAAAAAAGCAAACAAGCACCTGCAGTATGAACCTGAGCCCTCTGCTCCTGCCATAGGCACAATTACACCTCCCACATGAGTACCCAATTGGCTTCTTTCCTTTCTCTCATTGTCACATCTACTTGATTTTGCTTTTGACTGCCTGTTATCTCTTGCCTCCATAGTACCCAAGGACAATTTGGGGATTGTTGAGGAGAAGGAATGGAATGAAGTTGAAGGTGATGATGAGGGAGATGGTTCAGGGTTTCTCTATCTCTATCTAGACCTAGGCATACAGGGGTCCTTGATGTTCAACTCTGGCATTTGAGATATGCAGGGATATTCCCAGATGCCTCTGTTGGCATTCTACTCAGATCCTATGGCATCCTTTACTCATTAGGTTACCTGTGGAAATCAAAGAACTAATGATGGCCCTAATGACATCTACAAATGATTTGTCCACAAAGAATATACCAAGACACCAGCTACAAAAATGACAATTGAGCTTTACTAGTTATATATAAAGCCTAACTTGCTAGCAATTATAGCCATAAAACTGAATTATATAGTATATATAAAGGTATATATATATATATATATATATATATATATATATATATATATATTTTC
>NW_026000037.1:27861819-27897767 GCF_001458135.2 Marmota marmota marmota
GTGTATATATATATATATATATATATATATATATATATATATATATATTCTAAATATAGGATATATATATATATATATAAATAAATAAAATATATTCTACCTCCTTTGTTTCAAACAACCTCCATAAAGTTTTATCAAACTCAGCAAACTGATTTCTGAAACCTAAGTCCAATCAAACTCTATTTTCCACACTAGTGGAGATAAATTTCAATACTGATAATTGAAAAGAATTCTGAATAATGATTAAAAACCACTAAATCATACTCATCTTCATAGTGAATGTTGTACTTCTCAGATATTAAAATGAGTGCATTAACTAAAAATGCTTGGAGACAGTTTAAGGGAAAGAGGGACCCGCAAGCACAAGTGTTTTCCGAGATTCTTGAGTTTGAGAGGCTACTTTCCCTTAAATTTGATTTCTTAATAAATAAATCAATAAAGATAATTAGGAGTAGAAGAAATAGAAGCAAATGGTCCAACCTCCAGATCATACATGCTATGGTTTAGATATTAGGTGTTGCCCAAAAGCTCAGGTGTGAAACAACGCAAGGAAATTTAGAGATGAAATGACTGGGTTATGAGAGCCTTAACCTGATCAGTGTGTTAATCCCCCATAAGGTTTAACTGGTGGTAAACTGTAGACTGGTAGGATGTGGCTAGAGGAGGTGGGTCACTGGGGATGTGTCTTTGAGGTATATATTTTGTGAGCTTTGTCTCTTTCTCTGCTTCCTGGTGCCATGTTCCCAGCTGCTTTCCTCTGCTACACACCTTGGCCATAATGTTCTCCCTCACCTCAAGCCCTGAGGAATGGACATAGACCTCTGAAACTGCAAGCCCCCAAATAAACTTTTCCTTCTCTAATTGTTCTTGTCAGGCCTTTTGATCACAGCAGTGAAACAGCTGATTAAAACAATGTATATACAGTTCGGGGTAAGTGGGGTTAGGAGTTCTGAAATTCTTCATCTCCAACTTGGCTCTTAAATTTCCCATGGACATAAGACAACTCTCTCTTCTTGGAAGAGTCACCCATTAAACTCATTATTTAATTCTCTTTTCAATGAAAAGTATAGTGGATCTGAGCCTTGATAAGGGAGAAGCATTAGGCTCCTGAGCCACATCCTCTTTTCTAGTTGGAATGACTTTATTGACACTTTGGGGATATCTTGGAGTCATGGGAACCATATTTTTCCATGAAAATTTATAAGTTTTCAGAATATTTTCACAAATCATATTTCTAACAACTATACCCTCGATGGCAGCTCGGCTCCCTATCTCAGCCCCATCCTAATAATCCTGCACCCTCTGCCACATGCTAAGTACATGATCTCTACCCTTGACCACTTTTACTGTGAAGTTAATTTTGTGATGTCTCTTTTCCCCAGCAGTGTTGATTAGGTGGCAGGTTTCTTCCAGTGTCACAGTTCATACTCCCTGCTAAGCTACTCACTACATTCCCATTTCCTAGAAAAAGGTGTCCTTCCAGTTTTCTCTGATGGGTGGCAATGTAACAACATGGAGACAATGGCATTAAGTCCATCTAGGTTTTAGCAGCCTAAGGTTCTGAAAGCATCAATAGTCTATTAGCTGTGACTTGAGCTACATGGAGTAGGATAGAGACACCTAGCAGACTTAGTTGATTCACAAATATAAATGAAAACCACTTTGATGGTTTCAGAAACACTAGTGGGCTAGAGGAAATGCAGAACCCTGAAGAAGATATGCTAGCATCTGAACTATATGGGGTGGAGAGGGGTCTTAATGAGCTACGTCAGTCCTTCTGTCCATTTGAACACACTGATGCTGGGCTTCTGATACTTAGGGACATTTGGTTTATCACAAGTACATGACTTCCATGGGTATAGAGTCAATTTTTCTTCTTGGAAAACATGAGACTCCCCACGAGCTTTGAAATTACTTTAATTTTTATAATTGTCCACATGAAAATAAATGCACAAAAGCCTCCCAGGTTTGTCTTAATAAGTCAATCAATTCAACAAATTATCTCTACAGACCTCCATGAATCTAAATCTCATTACTATTTGGCTTAATAGATGAGAGCTCAATTCTGCATCTACATTCAATCTCTTGTTGTGTGTCGTTTTGCAGAAATACATGAATAAAATATGGCCTTAGACATAGATGTAGCTAAAAAAGTAAGGATAATTCTAAGAGCTTTTTCAGATAATAGTAGATATCCTTTTGGATAGAACACCAAAACTCAATAAGTAGTAGTTTCTTAAAAGTTAGGTTTGTGTGGAAACTAAAAAATTATCAATAAACTTATCTTAATTCTGTTATATTACAATCTGTTAGTCTACATTACATTTCAATAAATCTTTTTACCAAACATGATTCTGTGATCTGGAAAATACTAGTTCACAGAATTAAGCAGATCTTCAAATATTGACACTTTTCATTTTACAATATCAAAAAAAATCACATTTATTAATAATGCCACCAATTTGAATAGAAAAATCTTTAAATATTAGGAGGTTGCCAAGCTCATGATGATGGATACAAGTTTTTTGAAATTCAAATTTACATGTAGTCATTTGCCTAGAAGTGAAAGACTCTTTTTCATTTTCATGACATCCTCCAAATACCTAACTGAATAATTTGTCTAATCTTCATAGTTTTTCTCTTTTGTATTTCAAGTAAAAATGGCATTCCATGAAAGAAATGAGTGCTTCAGCTCACTACTCTAACAATTTACTCTTTTTCAAGATAGCCATCAAAATATGGTTTGCAGCAGAAATGCATAAGTTCTTTGTGTATACTTTACATATTGTCACCTCGAATATTTGTAATGGTTGATTTTATGTGCCTACCTGAAGGGTGGTTTTGGTTAACTCCATTCTTCCTCATCCCTTATGAAAAAATAAAAGGAGCAAGAGATTTCTATAAACTGAGAACCAAATGAACAATGGTGAAATCAGTCCCTAAGGCAACCCCTCCTTTCAACATTTAAGCTATCTGAGGGGGCATGAATGCAAAGCCAGCTCTGGTCTCTTTCGGTGCCATAGCAGGTAAATTTATCTTGGTAAGGGGTCAGTACCAACCTTACTCTGCCAATTTGCGCATTTGCTTCAACCCAGTGGGGCCTCGTTAAGTAAGAGCAAGTATGTCTGTAATTCCAAACCTCATTTCATGCACAACTGGCGGTGCATAAGAAACTTTATCAGATTCCAAAATTAAAAAAAAAAAATTGATGAGGTTGAGGTCCTTTATGGTTGTAGTGGATCCACATCAGGATAAGGAACCCTTTAAGGAGAAGAATATGATATTTTCATTTGCATAAAGACAATAAAACTCTTTCAGCAGCCATTTCCCCATATATAAAGAGTGAGAACATAGCACCTCAGTGACACGGACATCTGTTACTTAAACAGATGCCACCTTCTAAATTCATTCAAGCAACCCTCTGCTCCAACCAGAGACCCCTAAACCAAAATTCAATGTGTGGGTAGAGCAATGTGTGGAAAGCAGAGGTCTGAATAATGGTTGATTTTGCTTCCCAGAATCATTTTAAATTTGCTTGACATTTGTGTATTTTTACTTCAGCAAAATCTCTCTTATTTCCATCAGTAATTCCTTTCTTCTAACTTAATCTCAACAATCTGCAAAATCCAGTAGTACCTACTAAAATTCATTTCTGATTAACATTAGCCTTTCAAAAGTCCAGATAACCACAGTTTTTGTTTGTTTGTGACTTCTTGCAAATGTACCTTAATGATTTCACAGGGCTCTAGCGCTATCAAAGAGAGAAATGAAAGTTGGTTTAGTTTTTTTCCAAGTAGAACAAAGAGTCCCAGGCTGATGTTTCCAGAGAAGCAATACTTCCCCAGCCTGAGACTGATAAGCGCCTTCAGAAGTTAGGCTTACACTTCTAAATCAGCAGTTCATGAAAGGCATTACAAAAAACTATTATACTGCTATAATGGATGACAGCACAGTTGTATATGTTACACCTTGAAGTAAGCAGTAGGATTTTCAATCACTTGATAACCTTGAAACTGCTAAGGTATCAAATTGCTATCATGAATATTGTGCAGGAGCAGAAATAACTCAGGAAGCTGCCTTTGTGAATAGTAATCAGAAAACTGCAACATTTTTACTGAGAAAATGGATTTGAGGCACTGGTGTATTGACAAGTCTAACAGGAAGCTAAGGTAGACATTACAAGTACATTTGCATTGGACTATGCATCAATCCATCATCCAGCATTAGGTTTATAAGATCTAATCAGTTAAGAAAATGTATTAGCAGAGAATTTATATGTTGTATGTTCAAATTTCAAGGATAAAGAATAAAATGGTCCACATTTTTTAATAGCTAAAACAATAAAAATATTTGTTTTAATATTTTAATGTACTTTCAAATCTTACTCATTTCAGCAGAGTATAAATAGGAATTGGTTAGGAAAGTGAAGATTTGCTCAATAGACATTTGAATCAATTGCGATATGATGACATGTTAGAAACAGAGGCAGTAAATGTTTATGAGACATCTCTTTTCTCTAAATGCATGTGTTTAATTTTACCAGATTACAGCGCTGTTCATGAGCATGGCACCCAATGTTCATCTGTGGCATTTCCATAGGACAGAATCCACAGAGAACCCTCCACAGTCATGTGAAAACTCAATGTCTGGAGTGATTCATCATTGTGTCAGACTGGCTGGCACTTTGTCACAGTGACTGACAACGGGAGAAACTTGGAAATAATACAAAGATCCTCTGTTCACTGATAGCGTCCACACTGTGATTAGAGAAGGAAGCTTTGAGACTGTGAGGAGAATCTTAATTTTTCCTCCAAATTAATTTTGATGTTTTACCCTTTGTAGGTCAAACCCCACCTAATATGTCCCATTGTGTCTTATTCAAAAGTAGCCATTTTTATTTAAATAGCTTCTGCAGCCTGATTACTGACTATCACTGCATATTTGATAGCTTATTGGGGCAAAGTTTTCAATAGTGTGAAACCAACTCTGCTGGCTTTATACTGGGCCACTCTATCCAGTTGGAAAAGATAAGAGCCTGCCAGCTAAGTGTTGTCTGAATTGACTGGCTAGACTGCTGGTGTTGCTGGCAAAACCTAAATTAACTCATGCTTACCCTTTTTCTTGGAGTCTGGGATCATTTTATCCTGTTCAATTTTGAAATCCTAAAAGGATCATGATATCAATTCCCTCTATCAGGTAAAATATTATTAATTAATGTGACACAGTGCATGGATGTTATATTTAGAGGCTTAGAGAAGCAAATATAAATGATTTAATGTAAACCCATCCTCTCTGTTTTAGTCAGGCTTCTAGTACTGCCACAAAAACACCTGAAAAATTTTAAACTAAAGGAGGAAAGGTTTATTTTGGCTCAGAGTTTCAGAGGTTTCTCTTCATGGTCATTGGACTCATTGTTCCTAGCTCTATGATGGGACAGGATATTGTGGTAGAAAGGGTGTGGCAGAAGAAAGCTCCTTACCTCCTGGAGAAAGAGAAAGAGAGGGGAGGGGGAGGTAAAGAGGGAGAGGGAAAAGGAGAAGGGGAGGAGGGGTATGGCTAGAAGATATACCCTTCACGGTCATGCACCCAGTGATCTACTTCCCCCAACTAGACCTCACCTCTTAAAGTTGCTACCACCTCCTGATAATACATCGACCAGGGACCAAGCTTTCAATACATGAGTCCCTGAGGGACACTGTAGATCCAAACTGTTAGATCCTCTATGGAAAAGAAATAAAATGATATCTTCTGCTGATAGCAAAACAATGTGCCACCTCTTATTAAAAAAAAAAAAAAGAAAAAAGAAGCTAAAAATGTATGCTATCCAAAAACTGTGATTGCAAAAGAAGTAAGTTATTGTCAGGGGTAATGATCAAAACTAAAATTTATTGAATTAAGTGCTTAAAATTATTAAAATGATATTTCATTTATTCATATTATTTGTTTATTCTTTTCTAAAAGAGAATTGCCATAATCATTTTTGTAATTTTAATTTTTTTTACCTTTGGTGATTTATTTTATTTTATTTATTTTTTTTAAATTTTTATTTATTTATTTTTATTAGATATATATGTGACAGCCAAATTCATTTTGATTCCTTGTACACAACGGCAGCACAACTTTTTATTTCTCTGGCTATGCACAGTGTATTGTCACATCATATGTGCGGTCATACATGTACCTAGGGTAATGATGTCCATCTCATCTCATCTTTCCTGCTCCGATACCCCCTCCCCACTTTCCCTTCACTTTGCCCAATCAAAGTTTCTCCATTTTTCCCATTACTCCCTCCAATTATGGATCAGCATCCACATATCAGGGAGAACATTTAACCTTTGGGTTTTTGGGATTGGCTTACTTCGCTTAGCATTCTATTTTCCAACTCCATCCATTTACCTGCAAATAACATAGTTTTATTCTCTTTTTTCAATTTGATTTTTTAATACCTGTATTTTGTATATTTAGTTTAGTTTTTTTTTTTTTTTTAATGTGGTGCTGGGGATTGAACCCAGTGCCTCAGGCATGCTAGGCAACTGCTCTACCACTAAGCCACAACCCCAGCCCTTATTCTCTTTTAATGCTGAGTAATATTCCATTGTGTATATATGCCACATTTTTTTATTCATTCATCTATTGAAGGGCAACTAGGTCTGTTCCACAGTTTAGCTATTGTGAATTGAGCTACTGTAAACTTTGATGTGGCTGCATTACTATAGTATGCTGATTTTAATTCCTTTGGGTATAAACCAAGGAGTAGGATAGCTGGGTCAAATGGTGATTCCACTCCAGGTTTTCTAAGGAATCTCCATACTGCTTTCCAGAGTGGTTTGCAGTTGTTGGTTTGCAGTCCTACCAACAATGTATGAATGTGACTTTTCCCCTACCTCCTCAATGTGAGGTCCATGTAAGATAAAGTCAAGGAATTAAAAAAAAAAGATATGTGATATGCAGTCAAATATCTATCAAAGGGATGGCCTCAAAATATAAATCTGGGTGTAGTGAAGCTTCTGAGACTTCTCTAGTACTGGATGTTTGGGGATGCTGGGAGGCCTATTTACAGAGAAGTAAGGAGAAGGAGTAGGCCACTGAATAAGCTTCCAAAATGATGCCTGCACCAGCTATCCCGTAGAAAGTCAGGACTGATAACTACCAAGGCATTCCTCACTGAGTTCATGAGTAAACTCATGAGAGAACTCAGTGCCTGGCAGTTGACTTCTGAGGCTGTAAGAACCACCCTGGGTTCCTGTGGCATGGATTACCTTATAGAGCATGGTCAAGACAAAGAAACAGTTTCTAATGGTAGAGCCACAATTCTGAAAACTTTTTTGTTGTCTATCCTGCAGCAAAGACTTCAGTGAACTTTTACCAAATCCCAACATGTGGAAGTTAATGGTATCTCCACTTTTGTGATTCTACTGGCTGCACAGTTTCTGAAGCAGGTAAAGTCATACATGGGAAAGGTTTGTACCCACAGATCATCATCCATGCTTCGGTACCATCACTCTTTTGGCAATTAACAAGATCATAAAGATCACTGTGAATGAGAAGAAACAAGATAGAATGGAGCAGAAGAAGCTACTAGAGAAGTATGTCATGATTGCTCTGAGCTCCAAGTAGATATTTTAGCAGAAAACTTTCTTTTCTAAGATGGTGGTTGCATTATGATGGGTGGATCCCCAGAAAAGTTTCTGCTTATGATTGGGTTGCATTCAAGAATACTCTCTCTTACATTGTCTTGAAATGCAACCTAGAAAGAGCAATAATTAAATGTTAGATGCAAACTGAAAGCTGAGAAATATAATGCTAAAATCAGAGACCACATAGTTTTCAGGATCATCGGAAAATTGTTGATGTCAACTGGAATATTCTCTATGACAAGTTAGAGAGGATTCATCATTCTGGAGCCAATGTCATCTTCTATAAAATCCCCATTGGGGTTGTGGCCACCCAGTACTTTGCCTACAGGGACAAGTTCTATGCCTGCCAAGTGACTATAGAGGATCTGAAGAGGACAGTGATGATGTGCAAAAGTTCAATACAGATTAGGGTGGATACTCTGTCAGCAGATGTGCTGAGCCAGGTGTTTAAGGAGACCCTGATCAGAAGAGAGAGTACAATTTCTTCAGTGATTGCCCCCAAAGACCTGCGTTTTCATGGTGGCATCAAGCAGTTTATGCAGGAGAGAGAACAGTCCCTAAAAGTTGTCTTCATGATCATCAGGAAGGCCACTGGGAATGACTTGGTGGAAGTTGGTTGCAGAAAAATTGAGATGGAGCTCTTCAAGTACTTGAGGATCACTAATGACTAGTCTGGAAAAACAGCTGCTGGGGATTGAGACATATGCCAAAACCTTGGAGGTTATCCGACACCAACTGAGTGATAGATATTTGCAATGAGCTGTGGGCTCAGCATATCCAGGGGAGCATGTGGTATGGGGTTAACATTAGCAATGAGGGCAATGACAACTCTGAGGCCTTCATATGGGATCTGGCTATGGTGCAGATCAATGGCCTGACAGAAGCTCTGAGCCTTATCATGTATGCAGATGAAACCATCAAGAGCCTCTGCACCACCATGGTAGTCCCCCGGGGAGCCAGCACAGTCTGAGGTTGAGGCCATTCTCATTGCAAACCTTCCCATCCGTCACACACAAGCTGGCTGAAGGTGTGCTTATTCTCCCTGGCTTTGTAAGGAATTGGTAGTTATTAGCCCACTCTGCTCACTGGGGGTTGTTTAAATAAAACAAAAGACTTAGTGGGGGAAAATGCAAATCCAGTCGTATCATTTTCTTCCAACTCTCTCTCATGTCCCCCCGGACTTCCTGTTGGACTCTGTAAACAAGTCTGGATGGCGCCTGGCAAAATGCCAGAGGGAGTGGTTTGTGAAGTAATGCCAGCGAGCCATTAAGTGTGGAGATTCCTTATTGGTTGACTGATGTATCTAGTTTATGCTAATTAGATAAGCTGTGTGGAATGTATAAATACTGCTCCTGTCCTGCAATAAACGGCTCCCACTCCTGCTGTATCAATGTACACAAGTTGTTCGTCACCCCCCGGATAACGGTTATTTCATTTATATCTCAATATAAATTGTTACTACTCCCAGTGCCTAGCTCTAACTTTGAGAGTAAATGAATGAGTAAATTGTTATTTCTATTTGTGCTTCTTCCTATAGCTTGTAGTAAGACCCTCATTTAATTTTTATTTTTTTATTTTATTGATTTTTTAAAAACAAATGACAACAGAATGCATTACAATTCATATTACACATATAAAACACAATTTTTCATATCTCTGGCTGTATATAAAGTATGTTCACACCAATTCGTGTCTTCATACATGTACTTTGGATAGTGATGTCCATCACCTTCCACTGTCATTTCTAACCCCCTACCCCCTCCTTTCCCCTCCTACCCCTCTGCTCTATCTAGAGTCTGTCTATCCCTCCCATGCTCCCTCTCCCTACCCCACTAAGAGACAGTCACCTTATATCAGAGAAAACATTTGGCATTTGTTTGGGGGGAATTAACTAACTTCACAGCATTATCTTCTCCAACTCCATCCATTTATTTGCAAATGCCATGATTTTATTGTCTTTTATTGCTGAGTAAAATTCCATTGTGTATTTAGGCCACATGTTTTTTTTATCCATTCATCTGCTGAAGGACATCTAGGTTGGCTCCCCAGTTTAGCTATTGTGAATCATGCTGCTATAAACATTGATGTGGCCATATCCCTGTAGTGTCTTGTTTTTAAGTCCTTTGAGTATAGACTGAGGAGAGGGATTGCTGGGTCAAATGGTGGTTCCGTTCCCAGTTTTCCAAGGAATCTCCATACTGCTTTCCATATTGGCTGCACCAATTTGCAGTCCTATCAGCGATGTATAAGTACCTTTTCCCCCACATCCTTGCCAACACTTATTTTTGTTTGTCTTCATAATAGCTGCTATTCTGACTGGAGTGCGATGATATCTTAGAGTAGTTTTGATTTGCATTTCTCTAATTGCTAGAGATGATAAACATTTTTTCATATATTTGTTGATTGGTTGTATATCATCTTCTGAGAAATGTCTGTTCAGGTCCTTTGCCCATTTATTGATTGGGTCACTTGTTTTTTTCGTGTTTAGATTTTTGGGTTATTTAGACACCCTAGAGATTAGTGCTCTATCTGATGTGTGTGGGGTAAAATTATTCTCCCAAGATGTAAGAGCCTCATTTAATTTTTATTGCAACTCAAGAATGAAATGAACTAAGTATCACTTTCCCATTTTACTGAAGAAGAAATTGATGCTTAGAGAAGTTTAATACTTAGCTAAATATACATTGGTACTGTCAAAGTCTGCTAAAACCCAAGCTTTCTGAATCTTAGTACAATGTTGATTATACCAAAGCCTTATTGTGTCATCAGTGGAAATGCAAATTTCTGTTATCTACCCATAACAAAAAAACAGAAAATGGGAAAAATGTGCAAAATAAGGTCTTCAGTAACCAATCTCAGAGGATGAATCCAAAATTTGAATCAGGGAGCTAATTTTAAATGATGAGTGAGTGTAAAGTATCCAAGTTCCAAAACAGAACACACTTTTGGTCAATTGTTTGTGAAAAGGAAGGCAGTACATTTCGCAGAATGTTGCAAACTGGCCTCCAGCTTTGGACCACAGCAGCCTTTCATGTAAGGTGGTTGGGAAGAGGGCCTTTAGGTTCAAACACACCAAAGGCATGGGGTAGACACATAGGCTAGTCCAAATTAACTGGAAAGATCAATGCCATGAATTTGCAGACTTGGTCCACTGGAGTTTTGAGCCAGTTTGGACCAATGTAGACAGTATGTCTGCAGTTACAGATACAATATCAGAACAAATCTGGATGTACTAAGCCATCGCAGACCTGCTAACTGCTGTTCCTGGAGCAAATGCATAACAGAGCCTGACCACAGACCTCTAACCACAGCTGCCTTTGCTCAGCCTAATGCCTTCACTTCAGCACTGCTTTTCTCACAAGTACTGCCTTTTCTTAAGAGAAAATGTAGCTAATAGTGGAAATCCAGTTTCTTGTTTTCTTGCCAAGACCTCCCTATGTACTTTGCTCCAAGAGTTGGAGACTTTTCCATTTCTTTAAGATAAAATAGACCAGTCTACCACACTGAACCATAAACTAAAGACCCATCAGATGTTGAGACCACCATAATTTCAATTCTCCTGATTCCATGACCTGTGAGGTGACTTGCATAAGTTCTGCCTCCTGAGCTTTTTCGGATAATGTGTAATTGTCTTGTGGTCATAGTCTCAGCACAGCTAGGTCTAATCCCTGGTTTCAGCTTCGTGGAAAACCTAGGATGTATTTCAGTGGAGTATTGGTGACTTGATGAATTCCACCTCAAACTTCTACATTGCTGATTTTGCCTGGTGAATGTCTGGGTTTCCCATTGCTACTATTGCAGACAGCTCCAGGGTTTTGTCCTCACAAAGCAAGGGGAGAAGCCCTTGGGCAAGTCTAAGACTATAAGAAAAGCATCATCCAAAGAAAAGTGTCCGACGTTTTAATTGCACCAGGACTCAAACTGTCATTCCATTTAATCTGAAATCACCCTGAACCTCTGTACCAGATTCCAGATTCTCTCCCCAAACTTTGTGAACTTATTGTGGGTTTTCTTCTCTCGTTTAGACATCTGGATCCTATTTGAAATCTCAGGCTCTTGTACTTTGTTGCTAGTTGCCGCTTGTCTATCTGACCCAAATTATTGACTCCAAGAGTCTGAAACGGCCTTTCTAAATGTCAATGGAGGTTTAAAAAAATTAGAACTGCTCAGAAAACTCTTTCCATATAAACTAGTATGGTGGGAATAATCACATGAATGATTTCTGTGTGCACTCAAGGTTAAGAGTGAATGCAGCACATTCTTAGAATTCAGCAGAAACTGTATTTCAGAGAGGGGGGAATGTGTGATGGAGAGTAGATTCATAAGATAGAGGAAATGAGTGGGTGGGAAAATGATACACAGTGGGGCAGAGGGTATCTAACAAAAGGGAGAGGAGATTAAATAGAAGAGAGAAGAGAGAAATTATGCCCCAGGGACAATAAAAAAGGGTGTTCAGGAGGCAGGCAGATGAATAAAGTCCAACCTAGACCTGTAGATATAAAACACTGATACAAGCACTATCAGGACACGGGAGCTCGCATATTGTCAATCTGTATAACCAGACACCAGCAAGCCTTAGGCTTGTAAGCAATGCCAGAGGCTACAGAACAAGTTTGCATGACATCTCTGAACATTTAGAATTATTTCATAGGGTCTGGGGATGTAACTCAGCAGCAGAAGTAGAATGCTGGCCTAGCATGTGTGAGGCCCTGAATTTTGTCCCCCACACCACTCAGAAAAAAATATATTATTTCATGCTTCTAATAATCAAATTGCAATAACAATCAGATCTCATATTGATTTTCATTTTCTTGGCAGTCTTGTGAAGTTGGTGAGAAAGTTACTATTTTTACCTCCTTTTTATTGATAAGGTTAATTGACACTCAGAATGAGGAAGTGATATTCCCAAGGTCATATAGTGCTGAATTCAAGGCAGGACCAAGATTGAAGCTTAGATTTTCTCTTTCTAAACCAACAACTCCTTTATTTTACCATGCTGTATAAAAGGATGGAGAATCATCTCCAAGTACCGACTCAATTTACACTGTGACGTTGCGATTTGTAAGCCCTGGGTGGGTTGCTGTCTTCCAGTGGGTGAGGAATGATAACCAGGACTACTCTGTCTCCTCATGAGTTGGCTCTTATGTGGAATGCTACTGCTCCTTTTGACACATTTGGAAATTTATAGGTAGGTTGTTTTTGGTTGTCGTGGTGATAAGGAGTCACTACTGGCATTTAGTAGGTAAGGGCCAAGGGGGTGCATCTTTACTTTTTTTTGTCAGATATCATATTGAATGCCCTAGTAGATATCATAAAAGTAAAAGAATTCTGTTTATACTGGCCAGAGTCAAGAACAAAACTCCATTTTACATATAAGCACAGACTATTTTTGTATGGCTTTAATGGTTACTGAAATTTCAGGGATATGTCTTTTAAATATATCCAGAAAAAACTTAATATTTTTTTGTTGGAAATTTTAAGAGCTATTTGTCATTTTAGAAAATCATAATGCTGTGATTTTTCCTTGACTTTTTTTTGTTGAATTTATAATCTCACTCTGGAGTTGGGGGGTTATAAGGTTCTCTGCAAAGCTACCAGAAATTGACTCTTGCTCTTCCTTAACTTGCAATTTTGAATACCTAAAAAACAAAGGCTACCATTAAAATATAGAGAACTTTATTCTAGAAAACATAACTAATTTTATAACAATTATACTCCACTAATAAAGAACCTAAATTTAGGCTGAAATAATGGGTGGATCAGCTCTCTTTATTGGATTATTCAGAAACCCAGGTAACAAGCTTGAATTTGAAATGAAAATACTTTAATTGGATACCATTCCACAAAGTCAGCTTGTTTTTCTGTATTTTTTCTAGGAGAAAAGATGGGAATTTGGGTCTGGCTAAGACATTCTGTCACAGATTCATTTCAGGCTCATGTCATAGCTTGTGTATTATTTAGAAGTAATTTAAGATTCCTATATATGGTAACACATACTGAAACTTTCATTTCACCTACTGCACTTTCTCCCTGAGCTGCCCAATTCAGGTCTTTGTTTTGGAATGAAACTATTAAGCTGCAATATGAAGTTAAACACACTCGACAGGGAAGGGTGTGTGAGTCAGCAGTTTGTAGCTGCCAAGAAAGGAGTGAGAGGGCTTTCAAATTCATGTTATTGATGTGAATTATTTTGAAGAATGTATGGTTGGCAGTTTCCGTGAACTTTGGCAGGGATCAGCAATTTACTGATGATGAAAATAAACTAACAAACAACATCACTTTCTCTAAACAGTCAGCAAAGCTAATCATTTGGCTATCAAAAGTAAAGGAGATAAAGCTATAGATGATCATTTCAGAGTGACCCATAGAAAGGTACCCTGCGCTCAGTTCATTGTCTCCAAAGGGCAGATTTCAGGTTCACAGTGACTGATGAATATGCCAAATATCACATCTGGACTGCAATTTCTTAATCTTTTCCCCCCCAACTTCTTCTTTGTTTGTTTGTTTGTTTTGTAAATTATTAGAGTTCTTTTGTGACAATTGCCTTGAAATCATTTCTAACTATAATATTATCATAGTAATTATGGAAAGATCGTAAGCATTGGAAAAATCTGATCCAGGTCAATTGCATCAAGATCTTCTGCAGAGATTTAAAAAAAAAATACCAACCACCACCAACAACAACAACAACACCCACCACACAAACACACAAAATCACATACATCACGATTCCCAGGCACAACTCCCAGCACAGGGGATTTGGTAGCTATGGTATTGGGTTGGGAATTTCTATATTAAAAATACTCCCTGAGGATGTCTAAGGTGCCAACAGGTGTGGTACCTACTGCTTTTGACCACTAGTCTATAGATTGAACAAATCAAAACAAAGTAGCATTTCTGTGGATTCACTTGAATAATTTGTAGTAAATTCTAGATTTCCTCAGCTATTTTACATATTTTATCTGAAGATAAAACATTTAATATTGAAAATGTCAAAAACAAAAGTAGCCCACTCACTGTGGACAAAGACAGAAAGAAACAGTGCTCAGAGCCCATGCCTTCTGGCTCAGGGTAGAATAATGATTATGAATTGCAGTGAGCACCTTCTCCAGGCATAGGAATAGCCTCAAAGAGACAGTGTTAATGGCTATCCCTAATCCATGGCTTAACTTTTAGGGAGCACAGTGTTTCACTTATAGGAAAAGCTAATAAAGAATTTAATTTCAGAGCACATAAGGAGATGAATGTAACATCTCTACCCAGATAGTTTCCAGACTCAGAAGGGATATAGAATCCCCTGTGCTTCTGCCTATCAGACCAGGCAGAACCATGTTTTAAGTGGTTCTTCCCTTCTGCTCAAAGAGTGGAAGTTAAAGCTTAGAGAGTGCGAGCTAATATACTATATTAGTTCAAGAGAGTTAAGCTTAATAACTGAATACTTCTTCTAACTGGGTCCTGTTGCCTAGTCCAGAATTATTTGTTGATTATATAGATTGAGCTGACACATATTCTCAGACTCTGGTCTCAGCTTTTCCAAAGTGATAAAAACTTTCTGTAGCAGTAAATTCTAAAATCTGGAGTGAAACCAATTCTACCTATTTTATTCCAGCACCAAAATATTGAGGCTCACAAACAACAATGACATATTCTCTATAACCGGAGATTAATAAAATATTGAGGTCTTAGATATAATCTGGCCTGCTCTTAACTTGGAGTCATCCCTGATCCTTCTCTTTGTTTTACTTTTTTAGGAGCATGACTTTTAAAAATTTAAATAAAATTTATTTTAATGACACATAATAACATAAAGATTACAGATATGGATGGGGAACCATGTGATAACTTTGACCTTTTTTTTTTCTATTATACACCCCAAATCCATCAAGCAATCCATCAACAATTCTCTAGCCTCTACCTTAAAAATCCATTCAGAACATTTCTCCCCAGCTCCACAAGAGTGGCCTTAGTCAGAGATATCAGAGAGTCTAGCTTGGGTTCTGCAATCCCTTCCTAACTGGTGTCCTGAATTCTATTTCTATCTCTGTCTACTACAGAGGTATCATCTTAGCAAGGGGTGGTTTTAAAATAGAAAACTCATTTTATCATTCCTCTGGGCAAAAGGCCAGTCCTTATATGACTTTCAAGGTTCCATATTATTCTTTCCCCAGTTACTTTTCCAATCTCATCTCCTATAATTTCCTAACTTTTTTTCTTTGCTGAAGACACAGACTGACCTCCTAATTGTTTGCTGGGCATTTCAAATATGCTTCTGCCTCAAGTCCAATGTACTGGTAGTTTTTCTGCTCTGAATTCTTTGTCCATGTGTCTTCATGTCCAATTAGTGCAACTCCTTTAAGACTTTCTCAGCAGCTACTTTCTCAGTGAGTCAAATCTGATCACCCAAGTTAAAAGTCAAACTTAGCTCTCTCCCTTCACTTTATCCTGAACTGCATAGCCACATTTCCTATTGCTTGTTAAAGGTTCTCCACTGGAATCTCATACTAATCATGAGTGGAATTCTTTACCATCACCCAACTTGATACTTTGCTTAATGGCATCCCTTCTACAATGCAACTCTGAAATTAAAATTTATTTGGTAAAGCTCCTTGTCAAAAACTTTATGCATTATGTCACTTGTTCATTTTTCTAGTACTAAAGACTCAAAATGCTTATTGGCTTTCTGACATATACTTACATAATTTTACATAGCAAATAAATGAAACATATAGGTACAGTAACATTTAGATATCTAAAATAGTCCCAATATTGTATACAGATTGATGAATATTTCAACTTAATTTTAAATTTAAACCTCATAAAACATATATATGTATATATAATGTTTTTAATATATATGTATGTTAAAAGTTTCACTTTTTATTTGGAAGCCAAATTCTCTTAAATTGTTCTAATTTAAAGCAAGATCATCAAAGGTATATATTGTGTGTATATATATATATATATATATATATATATATATATTATATATAATGTTTTTAATATATGTGTATTAAAACTTTAACTTGTTATTTGGCAGCCAGATTCTCTTAAACATTGTAAGCATATAGGATTCCAAATCTACTCTTGTTATTTAGATAAAAGAAATACTGAAGGTTTTATTATTTTAAATGTCTTTGAGTTCAGGAAGAAAATATTTGTGTCATGCCAATCAATTTTGAAGAATAACTTCTCAACTGATTGAGATTGTAAAATCATATTTTACAATTATTTGGGTCACAAAATTATCATTTTAACTTTTGTTAATTACATATAACATAAAATTAGAATATATAATTAACATAATCTTATTGTAGACCTGGTTGTGACATCCTGAGCATTATTTATAGTCTATAATGGCCAATTTAGTACTTAAATTAGGCTGTTAGTATGTATCTCTGTCTACTTAATGTTTGCAACCCTGCTTAGTAAGATTACTCAAGTAGATTTTTGTATTTCTTGGGTCCTGAAATGTGTCCTTTTATCTTAATGTCAAAGATTTTTGAATAAATGAATTTGGTTGTTTTATTTTTTCATGTACAGCCTATTTCCTAGTAACCCATAATTCTCAAATGGTGATAGATTTCTAGTTCTTCTTGATGGCATTGCTTGACTGTTAGGTAAATATTTGGGCTTTGGCTCCATTCTGGAAGCCTTGGGCCAATATGTCCTGGAAGTAGAGAAAGGAAAAGGAAGAGTGGCTGTCACACTGTTCTGAACACCTGGTTTATTTTGAAAGAGAATTGGGCTTTTCACATTGTCTGGACTGACAGATCTGTGAATCAGATCTGTGCATCATAATGGTTTTAAAAATCATGTTTATGCTGCTTTGTTACCCTAACCAAGATTGGAAGATGTGCAAAGAGTTAAAGTAAAGGTGTTCCTGCACCTCCTTCTTCTACGTCCATGCAATTCACTTGTGCACCACTAGCTACATGTAGCTGCTGAACTCTTGAAATGTGGCCAGTGTGACTGAAAAATGAATTTTTAACTCTGTTTAGTACTAATTCATTGAAATTTATCTTCAAAAACTGAGAATGGACTCAGTTAGTAGAAAACTTTTAAGAATATTTGGAACAAATTAGGTATGTGAATCTACCCTTTTAACTGTGAATTTTATGAAAACTAAAGATTCAAATATAGAAACAAAGAATGAAAATTTATTACTTTCACTAAGATATTCTTTATAAAATGCACACTATGTTCTAAGATTTTATATGATAAAATGTAAAATGTTTCATTAATAACTAAAATGAAAATATTCTGGTTTTATAGGGTTATATAAAATAAAGTATTACGATAAATTTCACCTTTTTTTTTTTTACTATTTTTAGTGTGGGTGCTCTGAAGTTTTAAATTGCACCATGGCTCATATTATCTATCCACTAGACTATGACCATCCCAGGTGTACTTACATCCACACAGCACAGGGCTTCTTCTAGTCACAGGGCTCTTCTCACATTTCTGAGCATTTACTGCTCTACAGAGGGGAGAAGAAATTATTATCTTTTATTTCAATCCATAAGTTTCCCCCTTTTTCATTATCAAGTATTTCCCATTTTAAAGCTTTCTTTATCAAACTCCTATACCCACTCTTTGCAGAACTTAAACTACGAACTTTCTATGTACAATTTGTTATAAGTTTCTTAAACCATCTTTCAAAGTAGTCTGTAGAAGGAAAATTGAGTGAGAAGATTTAGGCAGCTGTATTGGGGAGATTTTATGAGAATGACAAAAGTAATTGCCTAAAATTAGCATTTTTTAGAACACCTCTGATCCTCAGATTTCACCTTCTACATTGTGGAAATAATAATACCTGCTTCACAAATTAGATGTTAAAATGAAAAGATATATAAACTATGAACACACTCAGTGTAGGAGTATATATGTTTGGATTGTTTAGATTTATTTTTTTTAAAAAAATTGGTTTTTGCTTTCACATAAAACAATCATGCAGAAAAATGCATAAGTCATAAGACACACAGGTGATGAGCTAGCACAACACGAACGCACCTGTATTCCTGCTACCCATGTCAAGAAATATATAATCAGTACTGATTCACTCACTCATCCCTCAACCACAACCTGCTAGATATGAGTTCAACCTGTTTCCAAACATATCCATAAAATTCATGTGTTATGCATTCTTTTGTGTTTTGCTTTTTCATTCCACATTGTATTTGTGAGATATATCAATGTGAGTGTAGGTCACAGTAGTTTGCGTTCTTTTTTGTTGTTATATAGCAGTCCATCTTTATCTGATCTTCCTACCTTGATTGCTATATAACCAAGCACAGGGATAGTACAAATAATTGCTACAAACATTCTTGTACATATTTACATATACGTATTTACATATACATCCAACTTTTGTTGGACGTATAACCTGGAATATTAATTGCTGGGTCACAACATGTGTTCATGTTTAACTTTAGCTGGTACTGCCAATTACTTTTCAAAAGCAATTGTACTAAATTTATGAAATTGTCATACATATTTCATATCAGCCATTTATGCAAACTAAAATTGCTCCATATCTGATAACACTAGGCATCTAATTGTAACTTTAACTTGTCTATAACTATTAAAACAAATGAGCCCCTTTTAATCTCAGTGCAACTCTGGCAGAATTGATGGTTTATTGTTAATAATTTAGGTTGGCCTTGATCTACTCTCCATGGTAGCAACTGACTAGTTGATGTTCTTAGAAGTTTTTCTTCAAGTCTACAGGCTCCTAATTTAAAAATAGCAGCTGTGTTACATTGATATTTCTTTATGTAACAGTATAGTTAAAAATCAACACATTTTTAAAATATAGCCTTTAACTTTTTTTTTTCATCCCTGTACTCTGATAAGTATTTGGTGTGGGGGTAGGTTAATTTTACTGGCATAAATGAATATCTCATAATTATCAACAAAAATACATTCCAACTATACTTAAACACATTTTGCATCAAAAGTTAGCTAGAATGGCATGTGCCCTGAAAATATCTACATTTTTTTTAATCATTACAAGCTTCACCCACTCTCATCGTGGAAAAATGGCAGGAACAGATTCAGCTACCTAAAGGTGGCAATCATGTGCAAAGGGAAATCTGTGAAAAGAGATGGATTTAGATTTTTGGCTTCATGTTCCAGTTCAATATTTTCTGATCCAAACTTCAATTGATTTTAATCTCCTTTATATATTATGATTAGTCAGATCAAATATGTACCTATAAAGAATTGTTCAGATACATGATGCTACATTTGATCATAATAAAATTGTTTGAAGACCCAGACAACATGTTTGATTTTTAAAGGCTCTGTTGCGTCTCTGAGAGAATCTTTGTTTATATCACTTCATTAGCCTGCCAAGAAATCCCCTGTGAGTAAACTGGAAATTGAGAACCAGAAACAATGCCAAGAGCATTGCTATATCAGGGACATTTAATTTTGTGTACTTACTGGGTTTTTTTTTTTCTTTTTTTTTACAGCAAAAACTCAGTTAAAAAAAGCTCAGTGTTCTTTAGCAAGATCTCCATGATGATTTGGGTAATTGTACAGACAGTATTAATTCCTTGCCACTCCTACTGTGGGCAGAGCAAAGTTCTTCATCTTGTTGATACTGGCTTTGGAAAGTTGGTAGTTGTGACACTGTCAGAGACCTTTAATACGATTGTATGCTTTGGCTTGGCTTCAGAACACCTGGCATTTGTCACGAAAAAAAAAAAAAAAATCCAGGTGGTCACTAATTCAAAGAACACAAAAATCACACAAAGCACATCTGATTCCAAACTGGATCGTAGTGCCCAGAGCCTGGAGCCCAGCCTAGCCAATCTGAGCTGCAGCCAAACTGCAAACTCACAAGTGGGAGATGAGATCCTGAGTCACCATGTTTTGGTGTGGTTTGCTTTGTACTTTATTGTGGCATAAGTTGACTGAGACGAGTTTTGAGTTTAAGAATATTGATATTAAAGTTCTAAAATATAAAAATCCATTTAGTCAATTAGTCAAAAATATAAAAGTTCCAGCTAAAGATATTTACTGAACTTTTATAATATGCCAGTCACTGTGCTACATACTGCAGAAAGATGGTAAAAAATAGACATGGGGAAACTTGAAAAGATAATTACAGTATAATGCAATCTGTTTCTGATATGGATAAGCACCAATTATGGGATGATTTAGAAGGGAGGCTGGAACTAGTCTTGACAATTCAAGGAGGTTTTGTAAGAAATAAAGTATTGGTAGGAATTATTCACATTGCTGTAGTCAGAGGCACTACTGTAACATGCCCTAGAAATGAGAAGACACAGTCATTCAGTATGTCAGGGACTGGATAGAGTTCACAGAAAATTATATAGGTACAGGTAAATAGTTTGAGTGGGCTGAGTAAGTGTGTCTGAGGCTTCTAGGAGCCATCCTGCATACTAAATGTAAAAAAAAAAAAAAAAAAAAAAAAGTAAAAAGAGACAAAACTCATATGATATCATTGGTTTCTAGGAGTCAGCTTTTCATGGAACAAAAGACAGGAATCTGGGTAACTCTTACATTTAGGAGATGAAATGAAGTAATACATTCATTAATTTAGCACACATTTGTTGATCACTGTGAATGTGATGATAAATAAAAATAAAATCACTTCCCTTAAAGAGGCTGCTACCTATTTAGAAACACAGAGAAGCAAAGAGACAACTCTACACCTAGTGTTGAGTATAGCGATGTAGAAGTATATAGGACAAAATATCTGGGGAGAAGGCCAGGAAAATTTCACAGAGGAAGTGAAAACTAAGCTAAGAATCTAACAGAGGAACAAGAATTACTTGAGTCAAGAGTAAGAAAAATATCTTTCCAAATAGAGAGAATGTGATGTTTCAGATTCTCAAGGATAAGAGGAAAAATGATGAGTCCACACAGGGGGTGATTTTTTTTCTCTTTTGAGACAAACTGGGGGAGAAAAATGGGGCCAGATCATAAGTCACATTATGGACTTTGCACTTCAATTTGAGAACTAAAACAACTTGGGGGGTTTTAAGGAGAACTGAGATGTGTATATTAGGTGCAATTGGCAGAACTTGCTGATTGACCACATGCCTGAGTTAAAGAAAAGGAAAGACAAGGGGGCACTTCACAAATGGGCTTAGGCCAATCAGTGAGTAGTGATGCCCTGAGGAGCACAGCACGTGGCACGGGGCTGGTGACAAAGACTTAAAGGTAATATAAAAAAAGATCACAAGTAGCTGGTAGGAGCAAAGTAGGAGAATCAGGGTGATGGCTCTTTAGGAGCCAAGACAGCACAGTCTTAAGAAAGAGGAGGTATTCGTCAGTGCCAGTGTAGTAAAAGATCTGAGGATATGGTGGAAGAAAACATGCGGCCTTGGGTAGTGGGAATTTGTGAATGACTTGAGAAAGTAGTTGCAGCAAATTGGTGAGAACATAGACTATAATATGAGAAGTGAGTGTATAATGAAGAAATGGAAGAAACAGTGGGGAAAAAAATCATGGATTGGCAGCTTAAAGAAATAGTTGTGAGAGAAGGGAGTGTTAGGAAAAGAAATCCAAGGCATCCTGGGTGCTAAGAGGAAAGAGCCAGGGGAGAGGAAGAGACTTAAGATAAAAAATGTGTGTGGGGGTTGCTGGGCCACGGGGTGCTGGTGTGGGCCTCTCTCCAAAAAAGAAAAGGATATTAGGATTCCCTCAACACCTGCCTCTATCTTTGCTTCTTGGCAACTGTGTAGTAAACACGCTTCCTCTGTTAGGTGATCCTGCCATGATGTACCATGCTGCCCTGGCCCTTAGGCCCAGAGGAACAGGGCCAAGCAACCATGAAAGCCCTGAAACTAAGGCAAAAGAAACCTCTCCTCCTTTGAAGTGGCTTTACTCAAGTATTTTGTCACAGTGATGGAAAACTGGCTAACACACTTCTTATTGCTATTGCCATTTCCCTTTGCTTGCTAAATCCTTGGGTATTAACAGATATGATTCCTTTTTAAAGTCATGCTTTCAAAGAATATTGCAGCTATTTGTTGTAATTTTTTTGTTTTATATGTTGTATGTTTTCTCATTTGTGACTTCAGTTATGAGATTTCACTTTTCTCCAAGTAAATCCAGCTATGAATTTGTAAAAAAAAAAAAAAAAGTGTGTGTGTGTGTGTGTGTATGTGTGTGTGTTTTGTGTTGGGGTTGTTTCTAGAGCAACATTCCAGAGGAAGTGGAAAGTTTGAGCTCTTCCTGAAGACTGGAGAACTTGTCTCTGATCAGAAGCAGAGACATTCCATCCTCAGAGACAGAAGGATAGGAGGGACAGGATAGCCAAAACAATAAGAAATCTTTGGGTGATGAAAAGAATGACTTAAGGAGCTGCTGTTTATTAACTTTAATTCTAAAACAGCAGAGGAGGTCATTGGCTAGCTGAGTTTGGGAAAAGCAGATAAGTTTGAAATCCATTTTCTAAGGAAACTGGTAAGGAGCTGGTTCTTAGCTGCAAACTATAGATTCTATTGTGGTTGGTTATGGTAGAAATGGAATTTATTAAGAGATCTTAGGTGGCTGACATTATCAGGAGGACCAGAGAGTCACAGCCATGGAGGAAGCATGACGATAAAAAGTAAAAATACCAGTGCTGTCAACATGTGACACCTATGTATCAGTTCATCAAAATGCCGCAGCTTGTACGTACCTTTCAAGGTCAGGATTGAACATTAGATGTCTGCAAAGAGTCAAATGCTTGGAATCACCTGGGACCACCATCTGCCTAAAGATGGATTCAGGGAGTGTGCATGACATCCTTTTGCTCCCTTCTGAAGGAAAGACTGCTGCTCAGACCCAACGCATAGTTTCTCCTTCCATTGGACTAGAACACCTAGTCACATGGCCAACTGCTCAGAGTGAAAACTACATTTCCTAGACTCTTTTAAAGCAAAATGTGGTCATGTGCCTAAATTTTGATTAATGGGAGATAAAAGTATTATGTGACAGCTTTTAGGAGAGTGAGGATGTGTCCCTCTACAGGATTGTGAAATAATCATTTGGAAGGAGTCTGTGTCTTTGTGTCTTTCTTGGAGTCATTACACCAATCCAGGATGACAAAGCTTCACTTTTCTAGAAAAGAAAAGGAAACTTCTATCTTATTTTACTAACTCAAAAATATTTTCATAGGTGTGTGTGTATGATGGGTAACACAAATGCCTGAGCTGTACCCAGACAACTTGGGGAGAATAAAGAAAATGAATTCAGGGTCCATCTCTGGCTGCCAGGATTCCTAATGCAGGGAGTGTTCCCCACGGAAGAAGTGTTCAAAATATATGAGGTAAACAGTGATAAAAAAATGTTTGCATCAGGAGGGCGGGCAGGAAGGAAAGAAGGAAGGGAAAAAAGTGGTAAAGGGGCTCTAAAGAGCTTGAATTAATCAAGGACAAATTTCTGCCTTTTTTAAAAAAAAATAAATTCTTTTTTTTTAATTTTTTTTAATGTTTATTTTTCAGTTTTCGGCGGACACAACATCTTTGTTTGTATGTGGTGCTGAGGATCAAACCCGGGCCGCGCGCATGCCAGGCGAGCGCGCTACCGCTTGAGCCACATCCCCAGCCCCCCCAAAAAATAAATAAATAAATAAATTCTTGACACCCTGAAGGTTGGGAACAGAAACTACTCTTAGCCTAGTGAAAGTATTGTTGAATTTTCAAACTTAAAATCAAACTTAATATAAAAACAGAGACAGAAGGGACTGGAAAGTAAAACACATTTCCCTGAATTGTTCCAGGTCCCAGAGGAGGATAAGTAAGTACAGGCGTACTGAGTGGAGTTTGAAGCAGGCAGAGGTTTGGAGTCAGATCTCTGCCTAACACACTAACTGTAAAACTTAGGCAAGTTATTTGCCCCTTTGAGCTCATTTTCTCATCAGTAAAATGGAAATAATTACAGTACCAGCAAAATGTTTGGCACATGGTGTATCAGGCACCCTGCTCGGCTCTCAGCAGGGTGCCTGGTACACCATAAGCCCTCTAGATCCTGGTAAACGTCTTGGTGAAGCTCAAGGGCTCCCTGAACTCTGTCACTCTCACGTCATGCCATCGATTTTAGGCAAATAAAAAAGCCTGGTTCTGGCTGGAGCTGAAAACCATTCAGCACAATTCAAGTCATTCTTAGGAGCAGAGGGTGTGGAAAAATAGTCATGACTCACAATTAGACGATGGAATCCTCAGGAAAAAACCAACATTAGCATCTAAACAAGAAAATGAGCTTATTGACATTGAAAAATGTTACTATGTTTTCAATTTCATTAAAGTCTCCAATAGACAGACACATTTATTTCTGTGCTATGTGTCTGATAGCAAGAAGAAGAAAAAAGCATCAGTTTACAAGCTCTGGGACTGTAGACCATGACAGTGCTGATGAAATATATGTTTCCTAAGAAGATGTACAATCCTATCTGTGACCATTGAAATATTAAGGAAATTACTTATAAAACAGATAAAAATCCATTATGGGAGCATAGCCTAGAAACTGCAAAGGAGGATGGGAAGAAGTAATTTCCAATCCTTCTTAAAAAAAAAGATTTTTTTTCCTGTTATTATCCTCATGAAATTAAATTTCTTTGTGTGCTTCTCATCTTCATAATTACCAGGTTGCTTTGGAAATTAGATATAAAAAGCCACCTCATATAAAGGTAGCAGCTGATTTTTCTAAATATTATATTTTTAAAATGATAAAAGAGGAGTAACATTTCAAATGATCATTTTAATCACCATGCTTGTTCTGTGTCAGCCCACCCCCCTGACTCACCACACTCATTTTCAGGCATTGAGGCAGGCCCTAAAACCATCCAGATCAGTGATGGAATTGGGTCCCCCTGGATATGTATTTGAGTCTCTTGGAGAACTCCAGAGGATGTGGAAGCCTGGAAATCTATGGTACTTAAAAGGAATAATAGGTTCAATAATTATTTCCAAAGATGTCCATACCTTAATCACATGAAATCTATGAGAATGTTACTTGATGTGGCAAAATGGACTTTGAAGATCTAATTAAGGTTATGATCTTGAGATGGGAAAAAGGACCTGTATTATCAAAGGGAATCCAAGCCAAATATATAAGTTCTTAAAAGCAAAGACTCTATCCTGGCTCTAGCTAGAGAGAGAGAAGAGAGAAGAAAAAGTGGACTAAGTGGAGGAAGAGGAGAAGGTGGGAGGAGGGGGGGAGGAGGAAGAGGAGGAGGAGGAGGAGGAGGAGAATCATAAAGATAGTAACATGAGAAGTATTTCCCCAATGGTGTTAGCTTTGAAGATGGAAAAGGTCATGAGCAAAAGAAAATGGGTTGCCTCTGGATACTGGAAAAATGAGAAAATGGATTCTTCCCTAGAGCTTCAGAAATGAAATGAATGTAGTGCTGCCCACGCCTTCATTTTCACTGAGTGAGACCTGTGTGAGACTTCTGACTTGCAAAACTATAAAATAATAAATCTGCCTTGTTTAAAATCACTAAGTTTGTGGTAATTTGTCGAAGCATCAGAGAAAACACAAAGGGTTGTAGGAATACATTACTGGACATTTTCCTCTTAGTTCTAACTTTGTTTGTCTGATCTTATTATAACTCTGCTTTTCCTACATATTCGTTCTGCTTGCCAGTGCACAGACTGGGCCTGGAGCTCTGCTCTTGTCCCCCTGGGGTCCTGACATTATGCCTGCCTCTTACTAGCTTCCATTTGTGAACTAGAGTCCCTCTCATTGAAAGCACCAGCCAGCTAATGTACTACTCCAGTTGTAATGAATTATGTTGCTGCATCCAGTCCCAAAGATTCCTGGAGCTCCTCTTCGTTTCTACAATATAGAACCCATTCAAACATGAGGCAGAGCTAGGATCCACCCACCCCTCCTCCCTTCCTTCCGTCCTTTCTCCCTTCTTCTGTTCCATATCAGTGATGATGTTATTTACTAAAACATTTTAAAAGGTACTACTTATAAAATGTAATGTATATTTTTAAAGAAGTATGACATTAAAATCACTCATGGACATGAACTTCAACAATATTAGACTAAATCATTGAATTATATACATTTACAATAAGTGAAAAATTTACCAAATGTAAATTAGACCTCAGTGAAGCTGTTTAGAAAAAAAACAAAGTTTTGTTATAAAGATTTTACTTCTTATCACTGTCATCCCTACTGTCATCATCATCATCATCATCTTCACCATCTGTGAACACAGGGGAAAAAAATGAAAACAGAGAGTAGGGAAAGCATAAAATGAAAATTATATTGACCTGTCTTTTCACGAGTTGCATTCTCAAGATGATAATGCTTTTATAAATGCTAACTTTTTATTTACATAATTTTGAAGTTTATAGAAAAGTTGCAAAGATAATGCTGAGAATTAATTATTATATATACTAAGATTCCCCAAATGTTAATTTCTTATATTATCATGTGCATTTATCAAAAACATGCTTTTTGTCATGGTTATTTCTTCCATATCTTGAAATAATATGCTTATACCTCTATTAATTAATTTATCAAATGGACTAAATTCCATTGTCTCTGTCACTGTCCAATACTGAGAGTAATCCCCATCCTCTTAATGTTATCGTAAAACTTAGTTTTGAAATATTTTTAGTATTTGACTGGTAGATTTAAAAAATAACACACATAAGGAAATTGTTCCTTGCAGTTGTAAGACTGCAGTTGAATTTCCTCCATATACTGTCAGTTGGGAGCCACTTTCAGCTCTTAAAAGTTATCCCTACTTATTGACATGCTTACTCTTCCAGCAATGGAGAATATCCTACATGTGAAATCCCTTTTATACTTGGAATCTCTGATTTATCTTGGCTCTGACTTTTAGATCCAGATTTAAATGGGTCAAGTGGTTGTGTTAATGCCACCTGAATAATCTCCATTTTCAGTAATTAAGAATCAACTGATTACAGACTTTAATTATATCAGCAAAATCTTCTATGGTTACATTTAATATAAACTAATCATGGCACAGCCCAAGCAATCTTAGAATTCTGCCTAACTCTTCCAGAAGAGGCTAGGATATGGGGACGTTATTCTGGAGTACCAACATTCCAAGTAGAATTCCTAATTATTTTCAAACAGATTGTTCAGTTTTGTTTTTTTTTTTTTTTTTTGAATGGTCCTGTTTCATCCCTACCCAGTAGCTAAGTTCAGGACTAGCACTGACCTATATACATGGTAGTAATTCAGGACACCTAGCACAGCTCAACAGAGAATAGTTTTGTACCTGTGTGTGTGTGGTCAAATGCTATGTTACCTTCTTGAGTTTGGAGCTCTTCCATGGCTTTTCCAGGAGAGATGGGACAGGAATGGGTAACTATGAATTGATGCTTCATGATGCTAAATACTTTGACCATCCCATTTAAACAAGTGTGTTCATCTTTGAGTCACTTTTGAGCCATAACTTCTATGAGAAATGTAAACTAAAAATCAGAGAACTGAAATTAATGCCTAAAAGCAATACCCTAAATTTCTGGCTTCAGCTGACACCCTTTGTTTCCTCTATTGACATATTTTGTATGAGAGACCTCTTAATAATACATGATGAAATCAGTTCTGCTTTCCATCTACCAGTATAAATGAATAAATATGGAAATTCAATCAATGTTTATGGTTATAAACATGGATGAGAGAGAAAAGTGAATGTGAAAGAATAATCCTGCGGCTTCTGCAGACACACCTGTGTTCTCACTTCAATACTCCTTAAAATTCTTAATAAGTTTTTAGATGTTGGTTTACATAGAACCTCCTCTGAAGAAGCACAATTTTTCATATCTCTGGTTGTATACAAAGTATATTCACAGTGATTCATGTCTTCATACCTGTAGTTTGGATAATAATGATCATCACATTCCACCATCATTAATAATTCCATGCCCCCTCCCTTTTCCTCCAATCCCTCTGCCCTATCTAGAGTTCCTCTAATCCTCCCATGCTCCCTCTCTCTATCCCACTAGGAATCAGCCTGTTCTGGTCTAAGCAACAGGATGGACTTATCACCAAATCAGCTGAGTTAATCAGAGGCGTCTTAAAGACTGGATTGAAGCAGTAGAGGAATAAGGTGGAGTAACTATATTAAAAAACATACTAGAGAGGGCTAGAAAGGAAATCAGAAGACCTAGGTTTCTAGGATTGCCCAGTGACATTTTCCTAACTTGGAGTCCTTTTGTCTTTACAAAGTTTATTCAAATTCTGATGTTTTGTATCTTTTCCAGCTTCCAAACACTATTGTCCATATGAAGTACTTTGTTTTACTTTTAGAGAAAGCATGATTTTTAGGTAAAAGTTATGATTGGTAAACAATCAACAATAATAGTAACATGACATTTACCCAAGAACATTCTTTGTCAGAAACTTCTCTAAACATTGCAAGTTTCTGCTGTCATTTAATCTACACAATGTCCCAATGGTGTGAACACCACAGGGAAGGACCACCTCACTCAGAATCATGTCTTAAGATCAGCCCTTAACTATTTACTGAGTATCTTTATGATAACTAGAAAAGCCCTAGAGGTAAATATGGGGTGGTTAGATAATTCCAATGAATCCTTGCTTTTCTAAAGATTTGATTTCTTTCTATCCTAGTATTAAGCCTCAATAACCTTAATACATGTGATTTAAGCTAATTGCATAGTGAAATCCCAGGAGCAGAGTTAGAATACTTAGTGGAACCCCAGGGGAAAGTTGAGCTATAGAAGGAGCACACCCATTAAATGCATCTGCAAGCTGCATTTTATATTTCAGGATATTGAAGTTAGAGAAGATAAGTGCATTTCCAAGGTCAAGAATGTAGCAAATCCTGGAACTGGGCTTTAAGCCAGAGCCCACTGATACCACCACTGTATGATTCACAAGTCCAGTGAAGGCGGCATTACATAAAAACTTCAAACAGACAATAATAATTTCATTTTTTGGTAGTCTAGAAATGGAATTTTTCTAAAACAGTTAAGAATTATGTATATTTAAGCAAAAACATAAGTGCAGAAACTTTATGAATAAAAGTAGGGAAGGAACATTAGCAAATTCACCAGTTCTTTGGAGGAATAATTGTCTGAATTATTAATAACTCCATGCCCCCTCCCTTTTATGTACATAAAAGTCTCTGTTTTGATGAATACAAGAAAATAATAAGTAATGTCTATGTGCTAGGTTTTAAAAGTGCTAAATTTATAAGATATTTACAAAATTCAATAAAAACTGAAAAATTTGGTGTAAGAGACACTGAAATAAGTTTCCTAATTGATTGTTTTTTTCTATTAGTCACTCAACATTGCCAGTCAAATCAAGGAATTTTTGGCTCCAAATTAAAATTGGTTTTCAACTTTCTAAAAAATCCAATGTGGAGCCAACAGCAAAAGTCAGCAAGTTTTTGGTAACTTGACCAGGCTGGATCACAAATTTCCCAGAATTGAGACAGGTTTGCTTCCGCCTGTAATCTTTTGGCTTCCATTTTTGATGGTAAAATCCTTAACTTATCTCATTGGCAGGGAGTGCATAGGACCAATTTTAGGGTCCAAATCATTCTATTTGCTTTGATTCCTACTTGGATCCTGCAGAAATTCTCCAAATTTCAGAAATTATTTCAAGTTCCTGAAAGAGATTTGTACAACATTTTAGCATACTCCAATAAAAGTTTTAAATATGAATAGATATGTTTTTATTTTTAAAATTAATTATACTTCATTTTTGCATTTTCAAAATTAATTCCTAGTCATCAGGCTGGTGACATTTTTGCTTTTAAGTATTTTATATTTAGTAAAAGTTAGTAGAATCTGAAACTTTTCATTTCTTCCTTTCTGTTTTAAAGAGCAAATATATCTGCTTCTCTCAAAGAAGCCCATATACTTTGTCATATGGGCATCATGACTATGATAATTTCCAGAGATTTGCTCCTGAAATTACTGTGTCCCTCTCAATTGCTTGTATCACTTTCATTACCATAAAAACAAGTTCAATCAACCATCTTTTAAAAATTCTTCCCTGACATTAAATATTCCTACTAGTCCCACCCTAATTCTCAGCCCCCAATTCATAGAAAAGTCACTGTCAATATTTATTGTCTCTTTCTTTTTCCATTTTTTATTTCCCATTCACTTTTTTATTACAATTTATTTTGAAGCAATTTTAAATTAATAGAATATTTGCAAGAAGAGTACTAAGAAATCCCAAATATCTTTACCTAACCCCTGACTGTTTAGACTTTACCACATTTGCTCTAGCTCTCTTTCATATATATATATATATATATATATATATATATATATATATATATAATCCATCCCACACTCATTGTGATTTTTTCTGAACAACTTATGGGCAACTTGCTGATATGATATCCTTTTCTTCTTAAATACCCCAGTATATATTTTTCAAAAACAAGGACTGTCTCCAACATAACTACCACCTGTGGTTATCCAAAATAGTGAGTCTACACTGATGTGTCACACCAAGCCAGACCCCAAATCTCCAGTCATATTTTTTCAACTCTCCTACTTATTAGATCTCTTTTCTCTTTCTGGTCTAGGATGCCATCCAGGATCATGTTTTGCATTTAGTATTGATGTTCCGTGAATCTCCTTTGATCTAGAGCGGTGTGCTTCAGCTTTTCCATACTTTTGATGACTTGATTATTTTAAAGAGTACAAATTTTTCATTCTATAGGGTAATCTCTCAACTGGGGCTCCCTATGGTTTTCTGGGGCCCAAACAGGGTGATAAACTCTGTACCACAAAAATGATAAGGTTTATAAGGATGATCCTTCCACAAAGGGATGTAAATATCCAGTTGATAGCTGTTTGCTTCTTCCACTTTTGCTTCCCTATTTAGTCTTCCAAGTTTAGCTACAGTGACCTTTTAAAAATGTATGTGAGTAATGCTGTTACACTCAAAATCTTCAACAATGTACCATTTCATTCAAACCAAAATCCATACGTCTTCTCACAGCTACAAGCCTCTACATTGTCTGCCCCTGCCCCCTACACCTCCCATGTTCTTTTCCTTTTGTACTCTGGGCTTCAGCTACTGTAAACTATTTATTTTTTCTACTCAAAGAAGCCAAATTTGTCTCCTCCCTATGCCTTTGAGCATGTTCTGAACCACTTTGAACCTGCTCTGAACAAATTTCTTCGGCTGCTTGCATCTCAGCTCATCTATCACTTCCTAGAAAAGTCTTTCTGGTGGTATAAAGCAGCATCATTCGGTTCAGCCATGCTGAAAGATAGTACCTTGTGAATGTTTTTCATGATATTTGTCAGAAAGTATGCCGTTTACCTGTTTATTCAAATATTATCTGTCTACCACAGGGAGAATATTAGCTATTTGAGGCCAGGGGCCATGTCCACTTCATTCAGTGGTGTATCTCCAGTACTTAGTACAGTTCTGTATTTCATACTAAGTATGTGCTTGATAGGTACTGTATTATATACAGAATAATCAAAAGCTGGGGAAGATATCACTTTTAAAGGACCCAGACTCTGAGGTTAGTTCATGCATTGTTAATGACATGGAAACCTATACTCTCTGTCTAAACTATTTGCCTGAAAGTAGGGTACTTAAGAATAATATTAAATTATTCTACTTAATAACATTAAAATCTCCCTCAGATCCTGGGAGAAAGACATCATTGCAGAAACAATTTTGTCTCCACTTCCCCCCTGGTTGGTAGCCTGATTTTTTTTTTTTTTTTTTGCAGTGAACATCTGGCAATCCTCTTCTACTGTGAATTAACATCCTGCCACGGCAATTTAATTTATCATAATTACCATCAACAATAAAATTCCTATTCCTTATTCCTCTCCAGGTAGATGTCTTCTTAACAGCTTTGAATTAATTCTTTTGCCAGCAACCACAAACAAACCAAACCCTTCTGACTTAGTGGTAACACCTCAGTGGGGAAGATCAGGTACTCTGGTTCCTGATTCCCATGAAGGTCCTGATCACAAGGATCTTACATCAAACTGGCACAAGGGGTAGGATCAAGGTCAAGTCTCCTTGGACATGATCTTTTTACCTGTTCCCTGGCTGGTTTCCTATGTTCCAACTAATTCTAGTACCCTCCTGGTGGTTTTTTTCTTGTAATCTTTTAGAACCTGACTGAAAACAATATTTAGGGTGACATTTTCTGTGGCCAGTTTGCTAAGTTAAACTCCTATATACAGCTTAAGAAATTTAAGAGCCTCTGGCTAAAGGGCTAAAATGTAACAGGAATGCTTAGGAACCGTTTGTATGCTTGATTTGTTTTACAGTGTTTTTGGTCTTTAGTTTTGATTGGATTGTTTTACTGAAACATGAAGGGCATTTAGAAGGCAAGAAAGCGAATAGGATACATTTGCAACAATATGCCCTAAAGCAACATCTTAATGTCAGAAGTAAATTATAACAACTTACTTTGCTGATGACATCCATTATAATTCAAAGCCAGAGAAACTACATCAAGGTTTTTCATACTATGATATAAAAAAGGTTTTCTTTGTATCATTGAAAACCAGATGAAGACCTTTATTGATGAAGATAATATCAACGAAAGGTAATAGAAGAAAATACATATCTCTTGTAATGCAAGAAACATTTTTTTTTCTGACTTCCCAGTGTCTTTGCATCTGTTTCGCCGAAAAAACGTTCTTTATTTCATAGAGAGTATGGAAAGAATCCTTTCAAATATTATATATGTGACTCCCAAGATCTCCATAGGAAGCAATCTGGAGTTAGACTCAATCCATTCCTGATAGACATATTCATTTGATAATTATATAAGTAGTGATGATGGAGAGTAATGCTTATAGCTAACTTAGAATTGTTAGCAACGCTCATATTCCTGATCTCCTGAAGGTACCTAGTGGGGGTTTTTGGCCAGGAGAGATTCCATCATCCTTACACAGCTTTGGCTTTGTTAGCTGAATACATTGACTTGAAAGACTAGATAATATTTATCTCTTTCTTTAATTTGGTTGTACTATTTCAACTGTCCTAGATTGGCCAGCTCCTTCCATTGGTATTCCCAGGACCTGGCAAAGAATCCTAGAATGTCAGAGATGAAAAGAATTTGGAGATCATCTAGAACATTGCTGGCAGCTATGGTGATGGCCCTTCAGGAGAAAACCAACTCATAGCATTCATATACTCATTTAACATGAATACATATTATAATGATTATGAGTTTTGTCTGTGAGTGTTCTGGTATCATTAGTTCCCTGGAAAACTGAGAAAGAGTATATTCTTTTGCTTGTTTTCTTGCTGATTTAAGGACAACTTTACTTAAGCTTTACCCCTTACCTTTCCAGTGAAAGGCCTAGAGAGATGAAGTTCTTTTACACCTGAAATAATGTACCTTTGAACCTAAAACAGAGTCAGAGCTATGCTTGGGGATGAGATGGTAGTCACATGACTATTGGAAAGAAACCATGTTTGTTGGGGACTGTAGTGCTTAGAAATGATATTAAGACAAACAACATCAGCCAAAGGCGTAGACCAGATTGGACTCAGGAGGCAGGGTTTCTACAGTGAACTTATTAAGATATTCACCTGTTGGTAGAATGTTCCTATCATTGCGTGTACATTTATGACATAATAAAGTTGGTTATTATTAAGTCATTTTCTCAATGAGAAACCTGAAGCCCAAACTTACTGACTTAATAGTCAATGAAAACCAACTTTTCTACTTATATGTATAGACTTGCTACACATGTTCTCTAGATGACACCCTGTGTAAGGCAGGGTACAATACTATAGGTTTGTAAGGGACTGTAAACTCATCTGGGGGCAATGAACCCAAGTGATGTATTAGTCTATTAGATATGAGAGCTAGGCTTGTTGGCATGTTGTTTCTCTGAGCCAGAGCTGGGCTAGATACGCACATGCATAATATTATTACACAGATAAGCAATCCTAGTGCAGTGACTACAGGCCCAGGCCTTTCTGCCTAAGGGTCTGGCCATCATTACTGGTTCTTCATCTGATATGTGTTATAGGCAAGTACAATCAGCATTGAGGTAAAACCTGCCGTACTGGGTTGTCTAAGTATCAAATGAGATCATGCAAATGGAATTACTTTATTCATTCCAAAATTTTACATGAATGTTTGTAATTGTGGTGATTTTAAAGCATATACACTGAGGTCATCAAGAAAAATATGACAGTGGTAATTCCAAACTATTTTTTTTTGGATATTTTAAACATTTCTCAGTCTTTAATCCCCTATAGATAAAGGGAGTAATAGTGGTTCATTCAGCAGTATTTATGATGAGATTCTTAAAATTCATAGAAGTACGAATTGATGCTTATATAAGGGAGGAAATATCTAATATGTGTGTGTGACACATCTTCTGTGTATCCTTGGGTCTTTCAAGTTAATCTCACCACCCTTAAAACCTGTCACTTCCAAACTGCAAGAGTGAAGATAAAAATCCCAAAATCACTTCACCTAAAGTAATGAATCTTTCTACAAATATTTGTGAAATCTAATCAGATTGGGTTTTATTCAAAATATTGTTATAAAAAAGTATTCAATGACAGTAAACAAATTTTGTTTTTCCATAGAAATTAATATAAGCTCCAATGACAACACCTATTACACTTGCATGGTTTAGAAAGTTTTCAGGATGATACTAAATTGAACATTTGTTTCAGTTTTACCACAAACACACATACACAAACAAAAAAAAAAGTAAAGAGAGAGAAGAAAAGAAAAAAGAAAAAAAGAATGCATTACATCTGTATCACACTTTGGAAAGTATGGCACTTTTTTACATCATCTTATTTGATCTCTAGCTACAGCTGTGCATCCAGAGGTTTGTCTCAGCCTATGCTGTCTCCCAGTCAGTAGCAGGGTTTCTACTCTAATCAAACACTTCTGATCTCAGAGTTCATACTCTTTATTTCACAATATGATTAACATTTCTCACACATAGTGTTTCTGCAAGGGTACTTGTGATTTTTCTTGTTTGGGCAATTTTGTGTGGGAATTGAGTTCTTATTACATGCTCATAAATATGCTCACTTGTGCTCTCTATGATTTCACTGGTTTAATTTCAAAATGTCCACTGTCACAGTGGCTTTAAAAACATCCTTAGATTTATTTTTCAAAACCAATGAAATGAAAGTTATTTCTGTTTCAACCACACACAGAAAACAGGAGTATTGCAAAATAAGTGTTGGCTGCATGTAAATCTAATTAGAAAAATAACTGTAACTTAAAATTAATGAGTAATAGTTTTTCATTGCCAATTTTTGAACAGGTAGCCAGACTCAGAAACAAAAGTGGGAGTGGATCTCCTAAAAATCAAAGGGAGATCTGATCCGTGGAGGAAAGGGACTATG
>NW_026000037.1:27897792-27944780 GCF_001458135.2 Marmota marmota marmota
GGGTGATATTGGCCAAATTGCATTGCTGTATTATGTGCATGCATGAATATGTAACAACAAATCCCATCAATATGTGTGATTATAATGCACCAGTTAAAAAAATATGGAAAAAAAGTCACACTCAGAGAGAATGCTGTAGTAGTCAAGACCATGACCAAGTTTTAAAATTATTTTAAAGTTACTTTGAAGTGTATTATTCCAAATAGTTGCTACTAGATTTCATGGCACAAATATCAAGCCAAATTATAATTAATCATAATTTACTTTTTTCATTGTTTATAAAGATTTTTCTAATCCTTATGTCCCTGTACATGTTTTCTTATAAAGAAAAATACCAATGTGTTTTGACTCAGTTTATAGTCATAACAATACCAGAAAGCTATGGCACCAAGTTAGACGATCAGGGCGAAAGGAGCATTACCTGAACCAACAATATCTGTGCTTGGCTTGCTTACATGCTTAAGACCAACCACTGCCCTGTTGTACATCAGACCTTGGTGTAGAATGTTGTTCTTATATTAACTCATTTAAATTAATATTTATTATTAATGCAAGATATTTCCCCTTAAACTGTTACCTATGCTCTAACTAATGTCATGCAATTATGTGAGATATATATATATATATATATATATATATATATATATAGAGAGAGAGAGAGAGAGAGAGAGAGAGAGAGACATATCACATAATTATATGATATGTATGTATATATACCACATCATCATGCATTTTGAAGGAAATCTTTTCACTGAAGGAAGACCCCAAACCTCCAGTTACTGACCACTGGAAATTCAAACACAAAAGCTTCCAAAATTTGAAAAGCTGGTTTGAGACTTGGAAAAATAGACCTTTGAGGTTGTATCCATTGTATTTGCCCAATTCTCCCAAACCACTATCCCTTGGAATCTGCCAATTATAGCATTCTTAGCTTTGTAGGGAAATAAGGGACAAAGGATTATAAGCAGAAAACAATCTTCGCAGGTAAATGAAGACTTTTCCTCACAGACTTCTACTTTCAGTTGACTCAAAGCCCTCTTTATCGATTTAGTAATTGTTTACTGAGCAACAAGTGCCCAACACAGCAGTTCAACTCTTAGACAAACACGCTTGCCTACTTTGGTGAAAACATCAGTACATGTAAGTACATAGGTTCACATATCTTTCAGAATGGACCTAAAATTTTACTAAATTTCATGAAAGTAATGCATGCATACAATTTAAAAGGGCAAATTGTTTCTGAGACTTGCATAAAGACTAGCAGTATCTGCCTCTGCCCAAGTCCTACTCCCCAGAGGCTGCCATTTTCTGTTCCTTAGATGTGCTGTCTGCTGTTTATGTTTCTGACAAAATTTGTTTTTTAATTGAAGTTTCTTATTTTGTCAATCTAGATTCTTTTTACTTTTGAGCTTTATTAAAATATAATTACTCATAATAAACCATACATATTTAAAGTTTACAATTTGATGAATTTTGACATAAATACACTGTATATTTATATAAACACACACCTAAACATGAAACAATCCTTATAATCAAGATAATGAATATTTCTGTCATCCCAAATGGTTTCTTATGCCTCTTTTTAATCCACCTAGCCCTCCACACCACCCTCATTTTCAATTCCAAGCAACCATGGGTCTGCTTTTTGTCACTACAGATTAATTTGATCTTTCTAGAGATTTTTATAAATGGAATCATATAAAATGTATGTTTGTTTAACCTAGTTTTTTTCACTCAGTCATTTTTATAGTCATTTTTATATTCATCCATGTTAAACTGGAATCCACAGTAGCCCTTTTTATGGTTGGTCATTATTCCATTTTAAGAATATATCACTCTTTGTTTATTCAACCATGGACATTTCGCTATTAAAAATTAGGTTACTATTAGATATTAGATCCACAAAATATTACCATTTTTGATATTGGCATCTATTTATTAAATATTTCCTTTTTTCTTACCTGATAGCTAAGAATTTAGCTGCTACTATGATTTGGATCTCAAATGTTCCCCAAAGGTTCATGAATTGAAGACTTGGTTCCCAATACAGAGGTGAGGCCTTGGGAAAGAAATTGGATCATGAGGGCTCTGCTCTCATCAATAGATGAATCCCTTGATGAATTCATAATTTAATGGTATTATTGGGAGGTGGTGGGAATGGCAGGAGGCAGGACATAATTTAAGAGAGTGGATCTTTAGGGTGTATATATTATCCCCAGCCCCTTACCCCACCCCTCTCTCTGCTTCCCGACTACAATGAGGTAAGCTTTGCTCTGCCACGTGGTCCACCAGGATGTTTTGCTTTATCACAGCCCCAGATACAATGGAGGCAGCTAATCATGAACTGAAACTTCTGAAACTGAAAAAAAAAGTACCTTTTTTCCTCTAAGCTGTTTTTCTTAGACATTTTGTCACAGCAATGAAAAACTGACTAATAAAGCTCTCTTACACAATTATTTGCATTCATTGTTTTCTAACTAGTTTCAATTAAATGTAACATTTGTAGTTATATTACCATTCATTATTTACATATTTTTCCAATGCAATATTTTTCATTGCTGAGTCAAATGGTAGGAATGACATTTATTTGTTATAGCATTTTAACTGTTGCTTCACTTTTTCCATTTGTTTTTTCTCATGTAGACCAAAAAATTATTTCTCACCATCCAGCAGCAGGCTTTCAACACTATTTTTGCAAATGGTAAAATGTACTGGATAATATATCATTTCTATTTTATAAGTGAGATACTTTTCTTGGAACTTTACATCCCTCTGCTACAACTTGAACACTTGCTCTCCAGGCAGCTGCAAAGCTACAATTCCTACTGCTCTTGTTTTAGGAATTTCCTTTTTTTTTTTCTTTCCTGGATCAGTACTCTATTTTCTATGCTTTCTATTTTTGCCTTTATTTTGTTAAGTCACCTCCCTCAGTATATTTCTGAGACATGTACATGGGAATAAGTGTGAATATTTTTATTTCACATATGAAATCACTTTATTTCAGTAAGTTTGCCTGGGGGAGAACTGTCGGTTGAAAATTATTTTTACTCAAAATTATGAGAACATTTCTTATTGTTTTCTAACTTCCAATGTTGTCAATGAGATGATCAGCATCACTGTATATTCTTTTTTTTTTAATTTTGTTTAGTTGCAGTTGGACACGATATCTTTATTTTTATGTCATGCTGAGGATTGAACCCAGTGCCCCACATGTGCGAGGCAGGCACTCTACCATTGAGCTACAGACCCAGACCATCACTGTATATTCTTTGTGTGTATGACCCAATTCTTTTTCATCTAGAACATTTTAGCATCTTTTTCTTATTCCTTATGTTACAACATTTTGTAATAATATATATTGCTGGATGCATTTTTCAGAGCATCTTGTAATCAATAGAATTATATCCTTTATTTCTATAAAATCATCTGATGTTGTTTATATAATAATTTACACACACACACACACACACACACATGTCCTATGCTTTTATTGCTTTTTTATCTTTCAGAAATTCTAATAATATCTTAGGTCATTATTGACCTTATGTTTGCTTTCATTTGTTCTATAAAATGACAATGTCATATGTTTCAATCTAGTATATCTAGCCATAAGTATATGTGTATGTGTATTTGTATATATTTTTCTCTCTTTTCTTCGTTGTCTCTCTTTAAGTTTTCAGTTGGCGTTTATTGACTTTGAGCCCCACTTTGGGTCCTAAGGGTCCTTATTTGGTTCCTAACATTCTTTTCCTAAGTGTTTAGTGATCCTGGACTGATTGTATTCAATAAGGAAGAAGGTAGCTACAAAGTGTCCTTCTTTGTGTTTGTGAACGTGGACTTCAATGAAGGGTGTTGTTAGGTAACACAGCTACTGTACTGGTGAAGCCCTCAATGTTAGTCTTAGTTGACATATTCTCTCACAGTGCAGAGAAAGATCTTTCAGTCTCTTCCTTCAGTGCACAAACCTGGCTCCTGACCCTCTGAGAAGAAATTTGAGATCTAACCATTTTCTATGCACATTTTTACTCATGTCGTCTGTTTTAAATCTAGCTTTATGCTCTGTTCTCCATTGAGTCAAGTGTTTACAAATCCAGAGTCTGCTTTGTTTAATTTATGCAGGGTCAACCTCTATTCTTCTATGAAGATAGAAGATTTAGCTATCTGAGATGGGACTGGCATCCTCAATTCTAATTAATGGCTATGTTGGCTTTCAATCTGAGGTAGACCATGACTAGGTCTGCTCTATGTCTTACAGAACTCAATAGTTAGGATTACTTGGCAAGAATTTCTTCATGCAGTTCTAGCCAGATATTTGGGAGATAATAGAGTCTCTTACCTTTTGCAGTGGTGTAAAAGATATAAGCTTACTGAGATCTTCTGATCTGTGGATTTCTTGCTCATGAAGCTGTTGGACCACAATTCTAATGCATATGTGGTAGAAATACAAAGAAACTGGCAGCTGGGGCACTCATTTCTATTTTGTTTTGGGATTATCTTGGTAATGGTTTGTTAGTACCAATGGAAAAACAGTCTTGAATCAAGTATGAGTTCTTATTCTCACCAGCCTTCAAAGCCAGCTTGACTCTTTCTTGGCCTGATCCTTGATTGCCCTATTTTTCTGCTCTGTACTCCTGTCTACCCTTTTGGAAACCCAAGACCAGTTTTTGGGACCTTCTGTTGTTACCATCTTCTGAGGGCCTATGGCTGCCTACTATTGATACCCACCTCTGCAGACATGCAAGATTTAGATTCTTCTGGGTTTTTTTCTGTCATTCTGCATGCTACTGGAGATTCTCCTTAATAAATTGTCTTCTCCACTCCCAGTAACTTTGCACTAATTGATTTATAGCTTTTTTTTAAAAAATATTTTCTTCTATTTATTTTGGTAGGATTTTAAGAGGAAGTGGTTAAAAATGGATATGCTATCTTCCATGTTTATTCCATGGTCTTATATCTTAATTTTCAAAAATACTTTTAAGTATTATATCCATAAAATAAAATTCATCCATATTAAGTGTGCAATTTAATGAGATACTTAGAGCTTTGATGTTTTACTACCTTACTCAATAGTCAAATACAGAAATACCAAAATTTGATGTCTGTTTCTATCATGAATCCATACAGGGAAATATATACATTTCCCATGTAGAAATGGTGGGGGATTTTTATGCTCTCAAAATTTAGAAAAAAAACAACTGAAGATTTTTTGCATAGGTCTAGATGAAATGGGGGATCAACATAGGTGGCAATATAGCTAGCTATATTGGACAATAACAGAGGTGATTTTTATTGATAAACAACCATGCAAAGAAGAGAAGAAAATAATGTACTACATTACTCAGTAATTCTTATTTGGGTCCTAACATTCTTTTCAAAAAACAAAAACAAACAAACAAAAGCAAGAGGAAAATAAATCCACTAGTTTTCCTGAAGCAAGAAAATGAGCAAAACTGAGATTTGACGAAGTGATTTCTGCCCCAAGGGGCAAAAAAAGACTGTGTAAAAACCTCAGGGAGGCTAAATATTTGTGGCAGATGCTCTTTTAACGGCTGCTGATAAAGCATGACAGGCACTTTGAGAGCATCTGATATCTTTCTCACAAGTAGTCCGTGTTCTCTTTGTAAATATGAGAGGAGGGGAGTTTACAATATATCTTCCACAATTCTAAACATATATGTTTTAATATTATTTTTAATTTTAGTGCATTCATAATTGCAGATACCCTGAATCTGTTTTCAGTGATAAAGTCTTTAGCAATGGGTCTCTTAGTCAGAACTACAAACTCAAATGCCTGCAGACGCTGGTCAGGTACATAAATACAGATATAAGAAAAAAGAGAGTGCAAGTTACAGAGTAGTATAGCCTTCTAAAGACATCCAGATTTAAAATGTTAGGAGTATAAAGAAGCTAATGAAAAATTCAAAAATAGATAAGTTAAAAACAGAAAATTTAAAAAAAACAACCAACAACAAAACATTTAGGTTCCTATAGACTGAAGGCCACCAACTTATCTTTTAGTGAGGGCAGTGGTGGGTGAGTTCTCATGTGCTCACAGACTAAGGGAGAAGCAGGTATATCTTCTACCTAATTCTCGACTAAAAAAAAAAAAACAAACAAAAAAACCTTACTTAACTTTCCTATATAGAATTTTCTTGGCCTTTTTTTCCTTGCTTAGAATGCATTTCTTATTTTTCCTACTTCAACAGTGTGCCCTAGGGCTTTCCTCTTTGTCTGCCAGTGCTCTTCTTGAACACTCCAAGGGGTGAATATAGGGGTAAATTTCATATATAAATATTGCTACAAATCTTCAAGCAAGCAGAATCCTCCTTGTTGGCGCATTTTCCTTTTTAGAAACCCTTGATGGTTTCTCCTTACCTGTAGAACAAAGATTGTCTTGCTTATCTGCTATCCAAGGTCTTCTTCCCCTGACCCCAGCTTGCTTTGCCAGCTTTGTCTCTCAGGACAATAGCCCTTCCTTGTCTCAAACCCTCAAGGCCACTGCTGACAGCAAGCCTGGAAAATAGACCACTTATTCTCCACCAGTCATCTGTGTCCGTTCACTTTGCCTGCAACATGTCTTGAATATTGTAGGTGTTTAATAAATATGAGGTGAATTTGAAATTTTTTTGTTAGCAACTTGAAAACTAACGAGTAGAAGGACTGCTATTTTTCAATGTAATATTTTAAAGCCAATTAAATTAAATCACATTTTGTTTATGACTGATTTTTCCCTCCTTAATATCAAAATAAAGTCTTTAAAAATATACAAAAGGAAATCATGTTTACATTTCCATAACCTATTGCTTTACCAGTCTGATTAGACAGATGGCACTAGGTGTTTGATTCTAGCATGTGGTTGATGGGCTCAGATAAGAAAAAAAAGTGACACTGCCATCCAAGTTCAGGAACTGTTGACTAGTAGACCATGGTTCATTTTCACTGCTGAGATCTTTTACTGCCAATGTTTTAATCATTCTGGGCTCTTCTCCATTACATGAATTTGTGTATAAATTCTCACTTTCCCATTTATGTAGTACACCTTTTCTTTCCTCAATTCTCTGGATAGAATCTTGCAAAGAGAGTAAACAGACATTTCCTTGCCATTTACAAAGGACTTTTTTTTTGCCCAAGAAGTCCACAATTTAGGCTCCAGTGAAATAAAGAAAAAAAAATATGCGACATTATACTTAGAAGATAACCTTAAGTCAATGTCAAATATGGAGACTGAGTGTTCAGGGAATTTCAAGGTTTTTATACAAATGTTATGCCTACTTCACTGACTCCTTCTCCACACTTGTATGTCTTGGTGTTTTATAGACATTAATATAAAAAGAACAATTTAGATCATTTTTAAGAAATCTAAAATCTGATTTATCTGTGAGACATACTTCAGAACACAAACCAATTTTGTGATAGTAATACCATGTCAATATTTCCTGACAGAAGATAAATGTTGTTATTATTTCACCATTTCTTACCTTTGTAAAAGTTTAGAATTTCACAAAATGACTCTTCTTTACATGTCAAAATAGTCTGTTGATGAAAAGTTTTAAAAAACTGCAGCAGTTTTTATATTGGATAGCAATGATAGATAATCTAGGTGTGTTGAATTATAAATGGGACACAAACCATATTGACATTAAAAAAAAGTAAACACAACTTTAATGGAGAAAAGTATCTTTCCACCCAACTCAGAGAAAACAACTTTTTAAATAAAAAGATGACTTTAACTTATTTCAGCTCTAATTTGACTGCTTATTCTCCATGACCCAAGGTTAAAACCAGGACTGTCATCAGTCTCTACCCAATGGTTCATTGGCTGACAGGCAGAATGAATAGCAGGGGACTTTATTAGCACTCAGTAAAATGGGGAAAGAGAAGAGTGCTTCACATTCTGTACCTTTCCTTTCCTAAGATTTGTTTTCTAGACCCCCTTTCCTGTTATCCACACTATCACACACACACACATACACACACACACACACACACACACACAGACATATAGAGGCACTCAATGTTCTCATACTGTCTTAGCCCTTTTACAGAGGAAATTTGATAAATTGTTTTAGGTCAAGTACTTCAAAGTTTCATGTATTATAGTGCTCAGAAAATTAAAAATTAATAAAAAACACAAGAGGAAATACAACGCAAAACTAATTAATGTAGAATTGCAAGAAATAATCTGCAAGAGACTTCCTAGAATTCCAGTCTCAAAATACAAGTAGACAGGTCCTTATTCAAAGCCATTGGCCACAAACTTGACGAAAAACAATAATGTTAAAAGAATATTTCTTGAGTGCTCTGGAGCTTGTGATCAGGAGAAGCAGCATAGCTTTGTCTTCTGAATCTTTTAGTTGGAGCACTCCCAGTACCTTCTCCAGGAGGATATGACATCCTCCAGTTCTGCCCACTTCCATCTATGCACCCAATGAGTGCCACCTACTTCATTTTTTTCAAAGAACAGGACATATTCTATATAAGCTTTCTAATCTCTATATAAGCAGTTTTCTAAACTGATCCTATCAAGTCCCTCTGTCAAACAAACTGGTTCTCATGGAACGCTTACATCCCTTGCTAAACTCTGGAATGTCCATAAACCAATTTCCCATCATTTCACTTATTTAGTCCTGAACCATTTATGCCAGTTATAACTATAATTATGTAACTTAATTAAAAGGTACACAAACTATGAAAAAGTAAGAGAAAATTAAACTAAAAAAAATAGTATATAAACATGAAAATAAGAAAAGAAAGTTCATCATACCTATAAAAAATAAATGCAATGTTTTATAAAGACCCAGTAAATATTAATCATAAAAAATTGAATTGAAATAGGTAAGGGCAAAAGATAGTTCACAAAAATTAAAAGAATTCCATATCTGATTGCATTGAAAAGATCTTTAGGTATTTTAAATTTTATTTTGTTTGTTTGTTTCATTTTAAATAAGTAAAACAAATTTCTTTTGTTTATAATAGTCAGTCCATGGTATTTTGTTATGCCAGTCCAAACTGACTAAGATAGCCATCTACTACTCCGGGTGTGTACTTCTTTTGTGTGGTAGCTTCTTGTTTCTCTTCCAACTAAAATATAAGCTCCATAGGCAAGAAACACATTCTTCATGCCTGGAATAGAGCCTGGCATGTTACTGATGTTTCAGTGAGTGTAACTGAATCATGGTTCTGAATTATTTCTCTACTGCCCTTGTCTTCTCTTCTACTTACCTCTTAGTTCTAACAAAAGGTCTCAGACCTCTCCATAGTCCATGAAGACAGTCAGACTTAAGGAATTTTATCTCTCCTCAAGGTTGTGATTTTGTTGTTCATTTTACAATTAGCACCAAGAATGACATTAAAAATTCTTTTTAGGATCCTCAAAAGGAAAGCAATGGAAAAATAGACTCTTATCTTAAGCCACTTTTCCCAGAAGCAAATGCTTAGACAAGGATCTATCAAAACCACAGCAACAACAACAACAACAACAACAATTTGTTAGGAGAATGTTGTCAGGAGAAACAGATAAGGGGTGTAAGGTGTAGGAAAGGGGGAAGAAAATACTAAGAAAAAGTGCAAATTGACATATCATCCTATTCTCAACTTGATCTCACAGGGAGGTCTAGACATTAAAGTCTGCAGGTAAGAGATCAGACTTCTGTACCTTGTCTTCTGCCATCCATCAGCTATAGACCTCCCCAAGTGCTATAAAACTCCAAGGTATTTCAGGGAGGTGGTTCCTAAGAGTCCAAGGGAAATTTTCTGTAGAATGTTCCATTTGTGAGTTGTGACAGCTAACACACAGAGGCTGTGAGGTGGATGCACAGATCCAATAAGGAGGATCCGGGGGATCTGGAACAGGCATTAAGGACATTAATACTACTGAACAGGCTCATCTGTCACTTTCTAGTCCAGCTAGTGATGGTGGACACATGAACATAGAGTGTTCTTTGGGTTTCCATCTGATGCTTTCATTCCTGTCCACTTTGGTCTGTTTTATTATTAGGTCACTACCATTCCAGTGAAGAATATTCAGCTTATTATACTTTTCTTAGGTTGGCATAGGGACATTTTAAAATATTCCTTAAAATAGGTTCATTGGTAAGATGTGAAGACTAAGATGATCTATTAACTATTGTATGCTCTGAGGTTGGGTTTGCTATTAATTACTGTAATCTACCTCCCAGCTTCACATGGGGTAGGAACAAGGGTAAAATTATTTGTGTGCTACTGAAACTATGAGTATTCTCTAACATCTAATAGATAGTTTTAAGGATTTCTAAAAATGTTATAGTAAGAATGCCAAACCTATCATGAGTGTATATTCTTCTTATTATTTATAAAAAGTGATGTTTTCCTTCAGAAATACAAATGTAGTTTTATCTTTTACTTAGAGGTAAGCAGCAATAGCCATATAATTATAACCTCTTTATATAGAATAATCTACTTATATGTATATATAAATAAGCATATATATAATATATATATATATATATATATATATATATATATATATATATATATATATCTNATCTATATATATATATATATATATATATATATATATATATATATATATATATATCTGTCTAGGAGTCAGTGTAAGAGCAAACAATCAAAACAGACATGCTTTACCAAGAAAAAGGTTGTTTTGAATATGTTCCATCATAAAAAATAACATAATAAAGAACTATATGTCTTTGCAACTCTAGTCTTCATATTATAAAATATTTAACCATATAAAATCAAAACTAATCCACAGATATTGGCAAATGGAAAATGAAGAGGAACTTCTGAAAACTGACGTATTTTTAGGAGGTGTAAAAAAAGCAATAAAAACACAAACGACCGAACAGTTTCCTGGACATCAGGTCTTGTACATTCTAATATAAAACAACATAAGAGTAAGTGCACACAGTGAGCTACATATGACTCTGCATGCATAGTAATGTTTATTAAAATGTATTTGTGAAAATTTTCCTTCAAATATTTCGAGTCCTTGTTCTAATAAATGTAAGTCATTTTCACATTTCATTCATGTAAAGTATTTTGTTTCTGAAAATAGAAAAATTCAATATTGTCCTCTCTCTGCTTTGAACTAACAAATGTCACTTTGTCATTAATATATACACATTCCTTAAATAACTAGCAATTTTATTTCCCTGAGAGGAATTTCTGACTAGAAAAGTAAAGTTATAACATGAGAAAGTTTTCAGTTTTTCTGAGTTTCAAATTACTGAATTCAAACAGAACATGAAGGGAACAAGATAGCTGCTGGAGTGGACCTACAGTAGGTAAGTGTTCACTTTGTACCTTGGACACAATTTGCTTCAGGTTACTTCAAAACAGGGTCATTGTGACTCCAGAGTAATCTAGGCCTATGTCAGGCCAAAGCTCCCTTGAATGTTATCAAAGTGGTCAATTAGAATAAAACCACATAAGGAGGACTTTCTTTTTTTATTTTTTTAATTTGTTTTAATTAGTTACACATGACAGTACAATTATCTTGGCATATCATACATTTGAATCAAATGGGGTATAATTTCTCATTTTTCTGAGTGTACTGGTTGCAGGACTTTCACCCTTCTCATAGATGACAAAATATTTACTCTAATATTGATCCCTGGTGACAGAGACATCCCACAGGGAGGTACATTGTAAACTTGCTGCAGATTCACCAGCGAAGAAATTCCTCTCTTAAGTGCTCCTATTTAGCCTTCTAAGGTGGTGCAAATTCATGGTATCATGGTTAGTATAAATCTGCTAGACCATGGGTTCCGAAAGAACTAGGACTTTAATTTTGTGTTCACTGTTCCCTCTCCCACATTTAGATAAGTGGCTGGGAGATACCTACCTTATGATAATATTGGTTGAATAAAATTATCCAATATCACCATGAACACACCCTCTTCCATGACTTAAAAAAATGGTACCAAAATCAACTGTTAGACAATGGACCCAGGATTAGACAGGAATGATGTTGCATAGAGCGGAAACAGAAGAAAGCTCAGCATAAGGAAAACTACAAAAAACAATTGCATAGAAGACTCAGACTTTGAGGGAACCTCGTTTATTGATTCAATAGGGGACAGCCTCTGTAATGTTTAAAAATTAGATATTGAATAAAATTTTCCCTTCCAATTTGTATTTAATGCAGTAGCATGTTTAGTCACTGAAAATATTCATAATACTCAAAGCTACTGCAAAGGAAATATTAGAACTGTGATCGGTGGGCAGTAGTAACATTAGAAGACTGATCAGCTTTTTTCCAATGTTCCTGTATGTAACTTAGAATGTGCTCTAGGAATGACTAGCGTGACCACAAAACTCTGTCTTGGGGGTGAAGTGAGGAGGAGGAGCACAAAAATCTATGTGAGCATTCAGTGCAGTTCTCAGCACAGGGCTGACACATGCACAAAACAATATAAGACCAAGCAGACAATCTTTGGTTGAGGATTAAATGCTGAGAGAAAATACCACAAGTTACACAAGCCAGGGAGATGATAGAATTCGGGGCCATTTGGAGTGGAGAGACCACATAAAGACCAGCCTTAAGAGTACAGACCATATGTAAAGTAAGGATTATGTTCAAAGTAAGGTACACGTTCTAGAGTAAGGGATCCAGCCTAAGACTAAGTTAAAATATCTCACTCTAACACCAGATAGAAATTCAATTCTACAAAAAATACAAACCCCAGGAAAAGGTTAAAGTGTGGATCACACATAAAAGATTACCTTTTAATTTCCTCTATTAATCTTATTTAATGTAAAATATTAACCCTAAGCAGATTATGATAAATTAGAATGCTTATTATAATGAAAATAGAAATAGCTTTCAAAGAAGAAGAAAATTAAAGCAGAGTGCTAAATATTCATTTACAGCATAATATGTCAGAAAAGGGTTAACAAAGAAATAAAAATCAGATGGGACAAATAGAACTCAAATGCCAAGATTGGACACAAATACAACTATTTAAAAATTATAAAATGTATATGAACTGAACACCCCAACCAATTATAGAGCACATATTCTCAGACTGGATGAACATATAGAACTCAACTATTCTGTCTCTGTAAGCTATATATTTTAATTATAAAGTCAGAGGGGACAAAAAAAATGATGTAACTATATATACATACCATGCAAATAAAAATATAATAAATAAAGCCATTGAGAATATATTGATATAAGATAAGCTAGACATTAACCTAGAGCTAGTAGCCAAAAAACATGGAGGGACATTTTATAATGTTAAAAGGGCTGATAAATTAAGAATATATAAAAATTATAAATGTGTATGTACCTAGTGAAAAAGTTTCAAAATACATTAGAAACTGCCAGAACTAATGGAAAAAATAGATGAATTTATAATCATACCTGGAGAAGGTAATACATTTCTTTAATTAAACAAGAAAGAATATAGAAGATTTGAATAATGCTATCAACTGACTTTACCTGTTATTTATAGAAAGATAAATCTAACAAATGCAAGACATAGTTTGCTTTTAAATGTACATGAACCAGGCATTAAGTGAGATAATATACTGAGCCATAAAATAAGACTAAATGCCTTTTAAAGGGCTGAAATTGCAAAGAGTTTATTCTCTGACCATAACTGAACTAAGTAGCTGTCATTAACAATATAAATACAGAAAAATCCTCAAATATTAGAAAACTAAACAATACTCTTCTAAATACTGTAAGGACCAAGGAAGAATCTCAGGGAAATAAAGAATTTCAAACTTTTATATTAAGAAAATTAAATGGCAATATCTTCAGGATGAGTTAAAGCAATGTTTAAAGGAAAATGCACTGTTTTACATGCTTATATTAAAAGAGGAAAAAAGTGCTCTAAAATCAATGATTTAATTTTTAACCTTAATGAGTTCATGAAAGCAAAGAAAACTAAAACCAACATAAAGATATAGAATGAAGAAAGATGAAAGTAGAAAACAATAAAATTTAAAAATCAAAAATATTTTTTAAATGCACAAAATTGCATATTTAAAAGTTTAGCAAATTACTAAACCTCGCAGAATGATCAAGAATAAAATTTCAGTTTTAACTGATGTTACCAATTATCAAAATTACCAGCATGAGGAGTAAAAGAAAGGCTATCACTACAGAATCTACAGCTATTGAAAGAGCATTAAGGAAATATTACAAACAAATTTCTCCAAACAAATTCAATAAACTTAGGTGAGATTCAAATAACTTTAAAAAACACAAGTTATTAAAATTGACAAATGATAAAACAAAAAATTTAAATAGTCATATATTTGCTAAAATAATTAAATTTAAAAACAAAAAAAAATGTTCACAAAGAAAATCCTGCCTTTGATAGTTTCATTGGTGGATACCATCATATAGTTATAAATTATGTAAAACCAATCTCACACAAAATGTAACAAAAAGTAGAAGCAGAGAAACTACTTCCCAGCATATTTTGTAAACTCAATCCAATCTTACACAATATATATCAAAAAGTAGAGAAGAAACTGCATATTTTGTGAGGTCAGCTTCACATTGGTGCTAAAATAAAACATTAATATAAGAGAAAAATAGACCAATGACTTTAATGAATAGTGATTAAAAATTCTTAACAAATTAGTAAACAATTTAAATATAGCAATATAAAAATATAGCAATATGACAGATAGTATGGAAAAGTAAATGGGTCGTCCTCAATTCAGGAATGGTAGTTTGGTTAAACTTTCAAAAATTAATCAATGTGATCCATAGTATTAGCAAAATGCCAAAGAAAAATTATCATCTCAGTATATACAACAAATACAATTAATGGCATTCAATACACAATAATTATAAAGTTCTTGGCAAAGCAGGAGTGTAATTTAATTTTCTCAGTCCAATAAAAGGCAATGATGAAAAACCTACAGCTTGTATAATATTTAGTTTTGAAATTTTTATTACTTTCCAGCAAAAACTGTGAACAAGACAAATATGTGAACTCTCTCCACTTAATATCTAACATCTTATTGGAGATCTGAGCCATTGTAGTAAGGCAAAAAAATAAAACAAGTAGAAATAAGATAGAAAGAAACTGTCTTAATTTATCAATACTTAGACTGTGTACACAGAGACCCTTGGGTATATACAAATCAATTCCTAAAATTAATAAGTGAACTTAGTATTATAGCAGTGCATAAGATTAATCCATAAAAATTATTGTATTTTTATATTTGTATATAAAATCATTCTATTTCATTTTATTTCTAATTTCAATTAGAGAAACATAAAAATCCTATTCCATTTAGGTAGCATCAATACCAACACATATTTAAAATAAATTTAAGAAAATGTGTAAGATCTGTCACCTAAAACCTTCAATTATTGCTGAGAGAAATTAAAGAGCTAATAAAAGAGAGATACACCAGCTTATACATTGGAAAACTCAATGTTGTTAAAATATTGAGTTTTACTCAATTCATTTTCTGGATTTAATGAAAGGCCCTAAAAGTATTTTTTTGTAAATTGACCATCTAATTAGAAACTTTATATGAGCATGTAAAGAATGTTAAAGAAACCTTTAAAAAGAGCAAACTTAGAGTAATAAAACTTGAAACTTTCATGAATTTATAAGAAACCAGAGAAAAATATCTTGAAGGATAATGGGGGAGAGAAAGATTATATAGGACACAAAATGCAGTAATCATAAAATAACAAAAATTAATTAACTTTATCCAAATTTAAAAGTTCTAGCACAAAAGACATTATTAAGAAAATGAAAGGCATAATTTAAAAACAGATATTCATTTTAGATATATATCTGATAAATATCTTTGTATCTGGATATAAATAAATAATTAAACCAATGAAAACTGGTCAAAAGATGAATAAACACTTCTCAAAATAAAATATAGGCATGTTCAAGAAGGATATAAAATAGTGCTTATTATTAGACATCTGGAAAATAAAATTTTAAAAAATACACGAGTTACCATTTTTATACCTCCTAGAATACCTAATATTAATTTTTGACAGCACTAATTATTGTCAAGGATGGAGAGCAATGAAAATTTTGGCATAGTATTGATGAGAGTTTAAAATTACTACTTTGAAAAAAATGTTTGAAAGTTTTGTTAATTAAGTAAAACATACCATTATTCTACTACCAGCAATTCTACTCTGAGGTGTTTACTCAAAATAGATTAAAGCATGCTCACAAAAAGACCTGTATAAGGATGTTTATGGAACCATAAATCTCAGTATCTCCAAATTGAAAACAACCCAGATGTTCAACTATAATAGAATTGGTGAACAAAGTCTGCTATATTCATATAATGAAATACTATTCAGCAAAAAAGACCCTTCAATAGGTGAATGAATAAAGAAAATGCGGTATATACATGCTAGAGTACTACTCAGCCATAAAGAAGAATGACTTTATGACTCTTGCCAGCAAATGGATAGATCTAGAGACTATCATGCTAAGTGAAGTAAGCCAGTCCCCCCAAAAACAAAGGTCAAATGTTTTCTCTGGTAGGTGGAAGCTAAACCACAATAAGGAGTGGGAGTGAGGAGAAAAATAGAAGTTCAGTAGATTAAACAATGAAGAATGGAGGAAAGGGAGGAGGGGATAAGCAAAGAAAAGACAGTGAAATTAATCTAACATAGTTGTCCCATGTACATATGTAAAAACAACACAGTGTACATTAATAAGAATGGGAATCTAACTAGAATAAGGTATATTCCATGCTTATATATCAAAAGGGATTTTGGTGTCATATAACTAAAAAGAAACCAAAAAAAAAATCAAGTAAGAAAAAAAGGAATATGGAAATAAAAATTACTGAAATACACAACATGTATAAATCTAAAATTGATGTTGAAGAATATAAATCATATACAAAAGATCACTGTACTTTTACAAAGTTAAAGAATAGGCAAATTGATCTATGACAGAAATCAGAACAGACATGACCTGTGGGAGTTGTGGATTAACTGGATGGAAGTAAAAGGTGACCTCCTAAGGTGATAGAAATATTCTGGTGCTTGGTGCATAGGTCTGATGGATGTGCATTTGTAAAATATCCATTACATTATGCACAAAAGAGCATGTATTTCATTGTTTATAAACTTTATCTTAATAAATTAAAATAGCATATGTTTTGCAAACTTTGGTCTCTCTGTTATTAGCAGTAACAAATTACATAAACCCATTTCCCTCAGGACATATAAGGATGAGAATTACTACTCTTGAGTTGTACGACAGGAAGCCATGTGTGGAGTCACTCCTAGAAGTGTCTTGGAGACTGCAGTGCTAGATTACTTTAGCAGAGGTGCACGAGATGAAAAGCACTGAGAGCAAAATTCAGGACCTACATGGCTGTCATTGCCTACAGTATCAGAAGTTCTAAGTTTCCATCAATAGAATCCACCATTTATTCATTTATTAAATCAAATATGAAATCAGTTCATAATATGGAGCTAGCACTGTCCTGGGATCCAATGGCTAAGTTCCCTAACATTATAGGACATATATTGTAGTGGGAAAGACAGACATTTATCACATACTCATACCAGTACATTGCTAATATGTACAAACATTAATATGCCCTAATTAGTACTAAAATGATAATATGAACAGAGCAATGAAGACAAGACATTCAGGAATATGAGAGTTCATAACAATAATACAATCCATTATATTTATTTCTTAAAACAACCATACAAAGAAATTGAAATCAGTATCATTTCTACTTTATGGCTTAAGAACTTGAGTCTGTGAGAGGATTGTCCAAAATGATGAAGCCAGCAAATGGTCAATCCAGAGTTTTGTGGCCTCGACCACAGTGATTCCAGTGTATATTCACCTGACCTGGATATTCTAGAAGAATTCATTCCTGTAATGTAAATCTGTTTAAGCTGAGTCCTGAAGGATGGGTAGGAATTATGTGGAAGAAGGAAGAGAACAGAGTGCAAATCTCCAATATGGTTGAAGCATGGCACAGCTGCGGGATGAGAAAGCTCTACATATCTGTTAGTTCCATAAGAATCTGAGTAGATTTCAGAGGTGATATAATCTGTAAAGAGAGATAATATTGACCTTAAAATTTCATTCTGTCTTAGTTTGTTTTCTGTTGCTATCATAGAATACCAGAGACTAGATGAATTATAGAAAAGAAAAGTTTATTGAGTTCGTAGTTCTAGAAGCTGTAAGTCTTAAGATCATATAGCCACATTTGGCAAGGGCCTCTTGCTGCATCATGACATGACAGAAAAGTAAAAAGACAAACGGGTAACTACGAAGGACAGGGGCAAACAAGAGGACTGTGCTTATTTAATAGTGATCTGCTCTTGAAGTAATAAACCAGAGAGAATGGCATTAATCCCTCTTAACAACCCCCTTACCAACTTAAGGTCCGACCTCCCAATGTGACCACAATAGCAATAAAATTCCAACCTGATTTATGAAGGGAACAAACTATACTCAAACCACAGCAAGTAATTTGTACTCTTCCTAAATTAAAAAAAAAAACATTCTAAATTAAGAATGAAATATTTATCCCCATCAGCAACTGAACTCCTCTGGGGTTTTGTCCTCCCTGGGGAAGAGGAATGGGCCAACCTTCCCTGTTCTAGAACACTTTCAAACTTAGAAGCCAGTAACATTCACCATTATTAAGCACTGAGATTGCAGTGCCTGCTGAACTGCTGGCCACAATTCTTTTTTCTAATGGAGCTGAAGAAAGATCTTTTCCCTACCACTGTAGCTCATTGTTTCATAGACTCTTCTCTAAGAAACATGAAACAGTTAATTTCCCCTGCCAAACACAGCAGGAAAGTAATACTTTTCTCAAATATCAAATCAGTCCAATTTCATTTAGACTTAAATGATTTTTCTGGCCCCTCTTCATGTAGATACCTCTGCAGTCAATTAGCATTGTCACTTTTAATCTTCTGTAGTCAGATCCTGGTCATTCCCCATTAGAGTTCTATTAAATAGATTCTTCTGGCCTGGCTGAACTGACTGCAGTGCAGAGTCTGTAGAAAGCTCGCCAGCCATCGTTATGCCTTTGGCATTTACTAAAGGTCAGATATTACCAATAACCTTAATCACAAATTATGCTACATTTCCTGAAAATTGACTCCTGGATTTCCTTGCCACCAAACCCAAATGCTCTTGGCATACTCAGGCTGTGCCTGAATGGAAAGGCACCTTGAATCATTATGCATCTCACCTCAGACCACTTTAAACTTGTGGCCTTTGAGTCAAGATTCAAAGATCCAGGGCTGTCAGGGACAGAAGAGCCTGAATATAACTGCATGCCAAGCACACTCTAGCTAAAAAGGAGGGAGGGACACACTGGCCTTGGGAAAAGCACCCTGTCCTACTGTGGTTTTATTCAATCCCGTTGGACTTTGCAAATAAAATAACAATGACGCTGTGGAATACTCAAGGACAGAGAAAATATATAGAAAATTTACATATTCTAAGTGGAAATACAGGGCAAAATCAGAGTAACTCAAAACATATGGCAGATACAAAATAGTATCTTCTAATGGAAAAAGCAACATGCCAGGTGTCAGGAAAAACAGCTTCCATATACCCAATGCTAACTGCTGGTGTGACCTTGAGAGGATCACCTAATTCCAATAGGCCTCTTGTTCTGGAATTCCCTGGTTAAATATAGATATAGATATAGATATAGATATAGATATAGATATAGATATAGATAGATATAGATATAGATATAAACAGGGTACCTAACAAGTGACTGACTGATTGGCACATGCTATTAGCAAAACTTAGGAAAAAGAAACATGAAAAGGAGGCAGAGGAAAACAGCACTCTGCAGCTGGGTTGGGGCTCTGAATGGAGTGGCTTCAGTAGACAGGCAACTACTAAATCCTAAGGACAAACAGGCAGGACTGCAGCACTAAAAGCCAGCTGAGTCTGTTATACAGCTTTGTTGGCAGCCAGTCCTAGGGAATACAGACCCACCAACAGATACAGCAGTGCAAGCCGTCTATGGAGTGCCTCCCCCTTTATCCATGTATTCTCAGGCCTATTTGGTAGTTGCTTAAGCACTTACTAAATTAGGGTCCTTGCCCTTTAATGCCTTATGCAGAAGAGAGAAAGTCAGACCTGGTTTGGATAGATGGTCCCAGAGACAATTGTGAAACTCACATCATCATCTTTCCTTTAGAACAAAATTCTTTCGCTTCTTCTAGATCCGATTCCCCCCAATTTCTGATTTGCAAAGTTCCATCAGTTTCTTCCACAGCTACCTTAAACAAGCAAGCAAACAAACCCAAAACTCTTATGCATAAACCTCATAAGCAGCAAATTAGACTCCTTGGAGAGTGGGGGAGATTTGAAAGGCTATTGAATATTTCTAAAGGAGTGGAGTACTGTTGTTTATCATACCAGAAACTCCCTCATAAAAATTTTTTTTTTTTATTTTTAAAAGAGCCTCCAGGCCAGTCCTGCTGGGTTTACCTTAGTTAGTAAGGGGCCAAAGTTTGTAATTGGTCTAGTAGCAAATGCTTACAAAAGAGCTTTAAAACCAAATTTTTTAAAAAATATTAAGCACCATTTCTGAAAATATCTCTGTCCTATAAGCTTTCCATCAAGTTTTTTTTTTTTCATAAAGCCAACATAAATCAGTTTAACAGAGCCAAGTTGTGATCACTTTAATGTACTAAGGCAGATGGTAGAGGTGAAAAAAAAGTATTTCTGGAATTGTCAGAGAAGGTTTCTTAGAGGACACCTCAGTTGGATGTTAAGGGATGAGGAAGAGTCCAATTAAACGAAAGGAAGAGGAAAACCATTTCCAGGAGGCAGGACTCATTCACATGATGTTGGCCAGGGGAGTGCTGATCCGCCTCCTTGTCACAAAGCCCAGAGTAGAAACAATATAAGGTTTTTGGGACAACATTTTCCCTCCATTTAAAATGAAAATAGCTTCACTGAGTACTAAGGATGAAAAGTACCTATTCTAACCAAACAGTATTCAATTAAAAAATATAAATAAACAACAAAGCCCCACTGCTGTGTACAATTATAAGGTACTATAAAAAAAGATCTAAAAAAGGAATACTAAAGAATGAATGTAATAAATATTTATGTTTGCAAAAGTACTTAAATATTCATTTACTGATAAGTTATTACATGTAATATCTTTATAAATCTATGAAAGAAAATAAAGGCGATAGTGCACATAAATAATAGAAATAAATACAAGTGGCATCATTTTTAAGCTATGACATTATCAACACCGCGATACACATATTTGAGAAGGAGCGATATCCTTGCAGCTGTATTATATTTTATCCTTGTGTAAGTTTAGATCCATCGAGAAGCAGATGCTAAAATGTGATTAGACGTGCAAGAAATTTATTAAAGCAAATGCCTTCGAGATGAGAGGGAGGGAGCTGAGAGAGGTTGACAGAGCTGTCAGGCTGTGATACAAGTCTGACCCTGAGTGAAGGAGACAGAGGCAGGAAGGAAGATTGGGTAGAAGCATTCTAGACTGCAGTGCAGTTTTAAGGAGAGGTTAGCAAGGCCCTCGAATTCCTCAAGCTAAGATGGGCTTCCAAAGACATTCCATTTCTTTCTGGCTGGGACCTACCCTAGCATCACCTGTGCTTCATTACTGTCTGTGAGCTCCTCACAGGGAGTATGGCCTCTGCATGCACAGCCATGGGAGGCAGGGTACAGAACAGCAGTTAGACCCCTGTTCAATCACATTTCAATCACACTTCCTGCCATTGGGAATCTAAGAGGCAATTTCTCATGGCCACATAATCCTAAAATATGACTTTGGGTCATACACACAACTTGAATCATATGTGACTCACCCTAAATTCTAATAATTTTGTCTCAAAGGGTTAATAATAATAACACATAACCCTAGTGAGGCACTTTGTCTACTCACGACACAACCACAAAGAAAGCATTGCCGTGCGGACTTTATAGATGAAGAATCATAGTGGACACAATTAGAATAGAAAAAGAGAAACCCAAGGACCTAGATCTCTCTCAAAACCAGGCCCTTCTGGCTCCACCTCCACTTGCTTCCCACCACCTGTTAGGGTTAGGAGTTGGTCATCCATCTGTAAGTTACTGAAGGGCACTGCTAATAGTATACCATCCAGGTGACAGTCTGAATTACCAACAAAATCAGGATGCTTAGGAAAGGGAAAGGAGTGCTGTTAATAATTCCCGCAGGACAACACTTTCTTCAGTGCGCCTTTTTCCTCACTTCCATTTACAATTCCATAACTTCCTCCATGGACAGGTACCTATCATCAATCCTAACCAAAGCACCTTCAGACTTAGGAAATCTTTACAAAAATAACTGCCTCTAGGCTCAGAGAGAACTGTCCCCAGCTCCTTTCTCATCCTGGTTTCTTTTCTAAGGGAACAACCCAGATCCTCTGGGCTAATCCTCCTGTTCCATCAAAGCACCTGGAACTTCTGAACCTACACTTTGAAGATTTGTTTTAGATCTTAATTAAAGATTAAGTTTCACATTTATTTAGCATCTTTGCCATCAACCCCTGCATTTCATTTACAGATGACTATTTGCCTACAGTATCTTATTTATTTAATTGATTGCCTGTGTCAGTTTTCAGAGTAACTGTTTATCTCAAGTGGCATAACAGTAGGCTCTGTTCCCATGCTCCATTCTTGAAGAGAATGCTGACTGTTTAGAATAATTCAATGTCTCATTAAAGTAAAGAAACTGAAACTTAGTTCCAGAAACTCTTAGCCAGGGTACATGTTCCTCAAAGCTTTGAAGATTTGATCTTTTTCTGATGAACTGGTACATAGAACTTGTCAAAGACTAAGTCAATCAAATATCTCAGGGAAAACATAGTTTTCACAATCGTCTTCCAATATGTTCAACATATTTTTCTTAATAGAATGTGAATTTTTAGAAAAATGTTTTCTAGTTGTTGATGGACCTTTATTATGTTCATTTATTTATAAGTGGTGCTGAGAATCAAACCCAGTGCCTCACACATGTGAGGCAAGCGCCCTACCACAGAGCCACAACCCCAGCCCTAGATTGTGATTTTTATTTGTTGCTGTCAACTATTTAACGAAGTGTAGGAGTCTCTATAACTATAAGCCACATGGGTCTCTTTAAATGCAACCACAGATAGAGTCTGGCATTTACATCATGCTTCTGAGTTGGTAGTTGACTGACTCCGGTAAGTCACTTTCAGCCTTTTCTGCATTAATGGCATCAAGCAAATCCAATGTCCTTTTAATTGTGACTGCAGCTATTTTTTCCAGCACTTGAGAGAGGGCAAAAACCAGTGGCATCCTTTATACCTCTATTCCGTCCCAATTTTCCACAAATGAGGGTCCTAGAAACTGTAATATGATGGCATCCCAAGCGTTCCCAACACTTCAGTTCCCACCAGCAGTGGTCTCCTTTGGTCCATCTAGCCAGCAGGCGATCCCATTTTTGAACCCATGTGGATGACCTTTTTAGGAAAACTGGCATAATAGATTCTCACAAAAATGATTCTAGTTCGGTGGCCTCAGAAAGATTTAAATGCAATTAGAAGTTCAGGGAACATCACCAGGAAAATTGGGAGATGATAACAGAGAGGAAGGAAGGCAGTCAAAAAGAAATATATTATTAAGCCTCCTTTCAGAGATGGGGAACTGGAAGTTAAGACTATGGGAAAACTCTAGGAAAAGCACAAAAAACACCTCAGAATTATCCCAAATGGGTCAGAAAGGAACAGGGACATTTTTATTCCAACTTCCAGGATTCCTTGAGGAGAGCTCATCTCAGGAATGTTTATTCCCTAGAAATGGGGCTTTGCCTTGCACAAGGGCACCACAGCTTTTCTGAACTTCCAGATGTAGGCATTGGCCACTGGAAATCATCCAGAACATGTTGAAATGGTAGAACTTAAGGGAGATGGATGGGATACTGACAACATCTGCTACATTAACGCTTTGAAGGATGAAAATGTTAAACACTTTTGACTTAAACTAAATGCTATAACTTAGTCCTGGCTCAAATTCTGTTGCCTTCTCTCAGTACTAGGACTGCACATAAGACCTGGCTGTCCCACAAGCAATCTCTTAGATTGTTGTTTCATTTACTCTGCACTAAACTGTAGTGATGAGAAAGAACTTAGCTATGCAGTCATTCAGGCTGACGTTTGTATGTAAGCTGTCCTGCTCACTATCGTGGACAAGCTTCTGAGAGCTGGATAAGTCTTGGATAAGTTTCTGAGAGCTAGATAAGTTGGTTTTCCAACCTGTAAATAGAAATAATAGTATTCCTTCTATGTTCAAGTTTACAATTAAATGAGCCCCAAAGAGAATAAATGGAAAGTACTTTAGAGTTTTTGGAATGACTGATCCAGAATATTCAAAGAGAGCGGGCAACGAGATACAGACCAGTTCCAAAGAATGCCACTAGCAAGCAAAATCCTTGCAAGTGGTTGGACAAGCAAGAAGGTGGGATTCTATTAGTGATCAAATGACAAGAATTTATACACAGTCTGGAACAAAAGCAACTTCCAAAATGTACCCAGCACCCCAGGTTCCTTTTTTCACCGAGTTTCAGGAAAAAAAAAATGTTTAAATTAAGTTTGTTGCAGCTGCTCTGTCAGGAACTTACCAAGCGCTACAGCCATTGGAGCAATTAAAAAAAAATTGCACAGAAGGTAATTAAAAGCCTTACTGGTTCTTTCGATTAGACTGACATTTTAAATGCCTCTGGATGTTTTATTGTGCCAATAACCTATTTCCCTCGTCTCCAAGAGAAATACAACTGACATCAGTAATTTACCTAAATACTCTACAGGTAACATGTGCCAAATACAAACCTGCACTAAATTAGGGCCAGAATTCTCCTCTGTGCATTCTGTATGATACATCTTAATGGGAAAACTGCTATTTGCAAATCCCTTCTATATGTGTGTGTGTGTTCAGTGTTCACAGCCCTCTTTGCTCAGCTCCAAGAACACAGCCTAATGACAACAGATAGCTGAAATACATCAGACCTATGGGCAGGGCAATTATTTCCAGTTTCCACATGCAAGGATAAGGCTCATGGCTTTGGAGGACAGGGCTTTGCTTGTCGTCATTATTGAATAATGATGATTTATTGGAGAATGTGATCTTTTACTAGGATATTCAGGCCAAGGGAATTTTGCCCTCCTTTAGTCTCAACCCTTGATTGAGAATAGAACATAGGTTTGTTATTTTGATAATACTGTAATGAAAATTTTATCACATGATTAAATTTAGGAAACCAACCTGACTAAAGAACTGGGAACTTTGAGAACATGTCCTAATCTGGAAACTTGTTACTCTCAATTTTCTAAAATTCTTTTGAGGAAGGGTTCCAGAAGAGTTGATGGCTCTTGATCATGGTAGGCCAGACTGATTTTTCCTAGGAAATGCAAACACACACACACACACACACAAAACTAAAACCAAACAACAGGAAAGATGAGAAACTGAATTGAAAGTGGGCAAGATTATTTCTTCATAATGAGACTTTGTGAAAAAAATAAGAGTTAGAGTCACTCTCAAAACACCAAAATTAGGGGAAAAGAACATCAGATGCTGCCCCAAGTTTCTTCTCAGCAGATAGTGAATACTAAGGGTGAACTAATTTTTAAGCATATCTCTTTAGACTTTCTAGGAGAAACAACATTTTAATTTGCTCTCTCAATATCTCCCTGTGCTGAATAATCTAAAACCAATATACATGGTTCTGCCACTCAAGCAGACTTTTTATGCAGGTATGTGGTAATGTTCTTCAGGGATTCCTTGTTCTTTCCATAGCCCTTGCTTCCTCTAAGTAGAAAACACACAGAGCACTTGGCATCTTTAATTCTTCAGGCTCAGAAACCTGTAGCAGCAAAACTAAAGACTATCGACATGAAAGAATTTGTATATAAATTTTGGAACAGAGTTAGCAAGAATAAAGAGCATCATTGGGGCATGATGGCACCTGCCTGTAATCCCAGCAACTTGGGAGGCTAAGGCAGGAGAATTGCAAGTTTGAGGCCAGTGTAAGCAATTTAGTGAGACCCTTTCTCAAAATAAAAAATAAAAAAGGGTGGGGGATAAAGTTTAGAGGTTAAAAATTACAACAACAACAAAAACAAAAACAAAAAAAAAAGACCGAACAAACCCTGGGTTCAATCCCCAGTACTTCCCCTTCAAATCATCAGATTATTTTTAATGGTTAAAGTAAATTGCACAGATTTTATGACCTGGTGAACAACTTACAAAAGCATCATGAAGGGCAAAATACAAAATGCTCAAAACCTATCAAATAGGAATTAGAGTGTACCCTGTGAGGATATAAAAGGCAATGGATACAAATTCCTTAATGATATTAAATGGAGTTACTATAAGAGCAATAGTCTCCCCAGCACTAGGGGACAAGAGGCCCCTACTGACAATAACAACAATAATCAGAGGGAGGAGTCCATGGGCTTATTGAGCAGTTTTTTTCGCTACATATGTGAGTTTTATTATATGTCTTTAAAATATTCTTACAACCGTCCCGGAGACTCTGGCTACGTACCTGTTTCCTCCTCCAACCTCATGCATATTAAGTAGAAAACAAAGGACATTCTCTCATTCTCACTGGAAATTGGTGCACTAATTATACATAATGGTGGGATTCGTGGTTACATATTCATGCATGCATGCAACAGAATAATATAACTTGGTCAATTTCATACCTCCCTTTTCCTCCCTGACTCCCTCCCTCTGTTCCCTTTCTTCTCCTTTACTGGGCTCCCCTAAAGGACATCCTTACTGCCCAGATGAATCCAGTCAGTTCCCCACAGCCTACTTACCAGGTGATTTGTATATCTGCAGGACAGGCACAGGTATATTCCCACAGATATTTAAAAGTATGGGTACTTCATACAGAAGTTAGCAGCAAAGGAAGATTATAAAACCTACTCCTGTAGAAAATTTTCAAAAGAGGATAAATTCCAATGAACCCAAGATGATTAATTAGAGAAATACAATCTTTCATTAAACAGAGTAGAAAAAAATAAATAAAAGTGAGTTTAATTCTGTAGTAAAATTTTGGTGGAACCATGTTATTATGAAAAAATAATTGATTTAAATAAATTTTCATTTGTATAATGTAGTATTGTAAAAATATGAAAGTCATCTAAGCATAATGTAAGAACAAATTGGTCTCCCAACATACTGGATGACCCAGGAATAATAATATAACATCTCAAAAATGTTAATTGAGTTTATTTGATTATGCAGGTCAACAAGAGAACTTAGTGGTACTTTTACCATGTCATGTTAATTTCAAATTAATTGGTTAAATCCTTTTCGTCAGGTGTGAAAATAAATGGCAGTCTTACATATGTAGAAAATTTATTTTAAGTGAAAAAATAAACTTTACAAATTATAATTTCTGTCAAAATTTCTAAAGGATTTGGCTTGTATTATATATACAAAGACACTGAAGATGTCATTTAAATTAACAAATCACTTTAAGACCACTATGAGGAAGATGTGTAATATTACATTTCAAGTATTTAACTTCAGACATGTAAACTCCTTATATATGCAAGTCTAGAAAGAAATAAGCAATCAAATTTATAAAATGTATTTTTAAAATACTTGCTAGTAGGTAGACACAGTGGTTCACTCCTATAATTCCAGGCAACTCAAGAGGCCAAGGTAGGAGTATTCTAAGTTGGAGGCTGGCTTGGGCAATTTAGTGAGATTCTGTCTCAAAATAAAAAATAAAAAATAAATTGGGCTGGGGATATAGCTCAGTGATAGAACATCCCTGGTTCAATCCACAGTACCAAAGGGAAAAAATGAGGAAAAAAATAGTAGGAAGTATAAATAACAGGTAAGCAATGCATGCATAAAATGTAGAGAATGCTAGAACTAAAAGTATGGACAGAATTCAGCCATACTAAAGGGCATAAAAATTCATGTTATTTTTGTACCCAACCATCTCTATTCTTGAAGTGGATCTGAGCTGAAAATTGTAAATGTATTAGCCCATCTATAACAGGGTTATCCAAAGAAATAGAGTCAAAAGTGTGTGTGTGTGTGTGTGTGTGTAAAGAATTATTATTATGGGGCTGGGGTTGTGGCTCAGAGGAAGAACACTCACCTAGCATGTGTGAGGCACTGGGTTCCACCATCAGCACCACATAAAAAGGTGAAATAAAGGTATTGTGTACACCTACAACTAAAAAAAAAATTAAAAGTTAAAAAAAAGAATTGTTACTATAAGGAATTGGCTTATGTAATTGTAGAGTCCGACAAGTCTCAAGATATAGTCAGCAGTCAAATGTATGAAAGATGATATATCATGAGCTCTTTAATATTTTGAACAACCAATAAAAAATAAAATAAAATAATAGAGTAGAAATTAAAAAAAAAAAGATATAGTCAGCAATCTGAAGACCTAGAAGAGACCCTGATGATGTAGTTTGAGTTTGAATATGGCAGGCTCATGGGAAGAGTCAGTGCTTCATTTTGAGTTTGAAGGCAGGAAAAACCCAATGTCCAGCTCAAGGTAGTCTGGATAAAGGACTCACTTCTCACTCCAATTAAGGCTAGGGATGGCCTTTTTATTTTATTCAGGATTGACTGATTGGAAAAGGCTCACCCACTTAGGGAAGGCAATCTTCTTTAATTGGTCTACTTATGCAAATGTTAATCTCAGCTAAAGCACCCTAGCAGACAAAACCAGAATTTTGCTTGGCCAAATGTGTGAGCATCCTATGACCCAGTCCAGTTGTCACATAAATTAATCACTTCACTTCTAAACCAATAATCAGAAAAGTTTAAAAAGTTACGTACAGACATTTGGAACATTTTCTTGTACTTACAATCTAGTTACACTGAATGACCTGTCTCAGAGTGTAGGAATGGTAGAATACCCAAGAGTGAATAAGATAGAATGTGATGTATTCACAGGGCTTTAGGAACACAGTTTGTCGTCAATGGAATGAGTATTAAATGGCCATTCTAGAATCATGTTATTAAGGTTAGATTCAGTATATAAAGTGTTGTTCTTAGAACTCATAATAGGCACTCAATAAATGGAAAGAACATGAAGACAATGAATGACTCTTTTCAAAGTAGTTTGCATCAGGTGAAGTGAAAATTTGTGTAGAATGTTCAAATGTTGACAACACAAAAGGTGATCATTTGCCCAAATGAGCAATAGATTTGCCTGGATGCCTCTTTGCACCCATCAGAGGCTACCACAGCATCTGAAAATTTTGCTGTGGCTGAATTTAGTTCTTAAGGACATTTTCTAGACTATGAGCACCATTTTCCATTTTGAAGCCTCTCATCCTCTCCTGTTTTTCCCTTCAGTTATTGGACTTTTGCAGCATTCCTGAGCCCTTAGGGAGTGTCTGCTCCTCTTAGTGTTCTGATTCATCTCAGTGTGAATTTTGATTCAGAAAACTGCTTCTCAGACTAGACCCCCATTCGCACACTAGAGCCCAGGATTCTCCCCTCCATCCCGTGCCCGCCCACCTCTTCTGGCCCAGACCAGGCAATGGAGACCTAGATATTAAATGAAAACAAACAACAACAACAACAAAAGTAGAGTTTCCCTACCCAGAGTCATGTTTGCTGCTTGGCACAGAGATCTAGTCCCAGCAGTTAAAACTGCGATTGGCTCAGGTGATATAGCATCGGAGAATCAGGGCGCATCACAGGTGCACCTTGGGTTACTCCATAACACCCAGAGAAGGACAGGATATTTCTGTGAGCTTGACTCACATCCGAGATTTTTTTTCCCCCTAGTATCTGGCAATTGTGTTAAATGAATATCACCTGAGTCTTTTTATCTTCCCTCACTTCCAAATCTATTTCTCACCCTTCTCATTCAAAAATGAAAGTCCTGAGGGCCTGTCATGATAACAGATGTTTTGTTCCTTTACATTTTTAAAATTAACATAGCACTTGAGTCATAGCCTCTGAGGGCTTTGGAGAAGAAACATGAGTTTAGTATACATGAAAACAATAAAACTAGATGAAACGTTTGTTTTTGTTTTAAAAATACAAATGTATTTAATTCTTTCAGAACACAATAATTACCATTCCTAGCCAGACTGTGTCTGAGAAAAGTAGCAAATAGTGTTCAGTGGAGGAAAATAGTTGCTCTCCATAAGGTTATATCCATACAGCCGAAGGGAATAATAACACGTGATAGAAAGAGTAGCTGAACTGAATGCAGGTAGACCTAGATTCTTCATGTAATTTATCTATCTCTGAGATAAGTCTTATTTGGCCATAACTATGTTTCTCAAAGTGTATTCCATAAAGAACTAGCTTCTTCGAGATTTTGTAAGGAAAAAACAACAAGGGTACTGTAAACACTGGTATCTGGGAAATTATATATCCTATAACTCTCAACTTGGAGAGAGAGGATACTTAATAACATGGAGAACACCTGTGACAAAGAGACTTGATTGATTTAATTCAGTGCTTCTAAAACATTTTGGACAATACAGTTTTATTTACTAGTGATTTACTGAGTGCCAAACCTCTGTTATTTCGATGGTATATTTCCCAATCATTTTGTCTTGTTTTATTATTTCAGTAATCATAAATATATTTGTAATTTAAAAAAAGCAAAAACAATTTAAATTTAGCTGACTTCTAGTAGTTCATTACCCATTAGGTGTTACTATGTTTGTTTTAGCTAAATTTACCTCTCTACAAAGTACTCCATGCCTCAATTATTCTAGGGTTTTATAAACATAAATTTTGTTTCTCTCATGACATGTATTATTGTTGTTGTTATTGCTATTATTATCTTAACTAGATAATAAAGTCTTTAACAATTTCATGTTCAGCAACATCAACATTCTCACATCTATCATTTATTCACCATCTTCCACATGTCAAGGAGTATGCTAAGTGTATTATGTATATTGTACACTTAATACAACCATTATGGCAACCATGATGTTATGTTACAGTTACCATTCTTATGTTGAAACTAGGTAAAACATATCTAGTTTACTTCAGCTCTGATAGATGTAAGTGGCACACCTGAAAACACACTCAAATCTCTATCTGGCTTCAAAAGTAGGATCTCGTTCACATGACTTGAGATTTTAGTGTGTCTCCTCATAGGAATAAGGAAGTATACAAGTCACCCAAAAGAAGAAGTAAGATACCTTTAAAATAACAAAGTATAAAGTTTCCTATCAATATCGCAAAAGGTCCCTCCTCAGCCCAACTACACAGAGACACACGGGCTTCATGCATCTCGCATCTGAATAATTGCATTTCTCCTGGTTTCCTTCCAGAGACCTAGTCAAATATGTTCAGTACATTCCTTATTTGGCTCTAAGGCTTAAATTTCTTCTTTATGCCTTTGCAGTCTTAGTTTTGATTCAGTGTTCCTTATATTTGTCCTGTTGTGTGGCATGCTATCCATTCTTCACAGTTTTCTTTTTGAACACAGACTCCGCTTTATCACCCAGTAGCTTCCTCCTCCTTATGAGGAAATTCTCCAGGCGGGAAGATCTTTACTGCCACTACCTGGTCTCCAGATCTTCATGGTCCTAATTCCGTATATCCTGACTACATCAACCCTGGGCCTGAGAAGTCCATTCAAATCCCCTTGTCTATTTTGCAGACTCTTCTTTCAATATTTTCCAGCTTCTTTATGTTTCAATTGAGTGGTAGCAACTCAAACCATGCAATATCCCACTATAGGTATACCATGTTTACAAGGAAGTATGGGTGGGGAGAATTTTCTTTTTCTTCTGATAGGATCCTCAGTCATGTCACACAGCTTTGTTTACCACTTAGTTCTTATAGCAAATTCAGCTAATTTTGTCAGGGAAGGCGTTCTCCAATAAACGTTCTAAATTTTGCCTACTGAGTCATAAATCAAGACACCACCTTATTTTTCTAGCTTCCTTTGAAAATTTGGACTAGTAATAAACTATCAGGGCCTCATTTTTCCTCACCTGTGAAACTAGAGAGATTTCACATCTGCTATTTTCTCCTGGTGTTCTGAGAGCCATGCTTTCTAGCAACATCCAGAGCAACATTGATACAGGAAAAAAGGTGATGATTTGAGAATACGTGACCATGAATATAACTTACAAATTAAATTTTTGGGGAAGCATTTTTTCTTGAAAAAACAGAAAGGTTCAAAAAATAATTCTGAGCAGACTAAATAAAGCGTTGCATTTTCTGACTTTTGCTCTTCATAGGAAACCACCCATTTCCCTTCCTGGTCCTTGACAGGTACCTCAAATGTCACCTTCTTAAGAAGCTCTCCTGAGATCGCTCAGGCTACATTTTCTGTGTAGTGCTGTTCTTGAAAATAGCACTTGTTTTCTAGTATTGCAGGTTAAATGGCTCTGTCACTCCCCAATAAGCCAATAACTATGCTCTATTCACATCATGGTCTCTAATGCTTGGCCCTATGCTGTGTGTATAATAGGTACTCAACAATTATTTACATGAAAAATGAATAAACCAGGCATGGTGGTGCACACCTGTAATCCCAACCATTCAGAAGGCTAAAGTAGGAGGATTCTAAGTTTGAGGCCAGACCTGCCAACATAGCAAGATCTTTTCTCAAAAATAAAATAAAAAGATGTAGAGCTGAGGCTCAGTGGCAGAATGCCCTTGGTTTCAATCCCTAGTACCAATAAACAAACAAATAAATAAATAAATAGCTCATCCACTGAATAAAGGTCTAGATTATTTCCCCAAAAACTAACACTGCCTTATCCACTCTGAAACTAAAGCTCAGTTACTATTTTTCAACTTACTCCCACAGTCTCTCAAGATGTTCCTGCAATTGATTCATGTCACCCTGGCATTTCAATATGGGTAGAGCCCGTGTCATCAGCAAACTTGGAGATGTCACTGTGCACTCCATCTTCCAGATCACTTCTAAAAATGTTTTCTGAGAACAATCTCTCAAGGACTTTGCAGTTCACATTATTTGCATCTAGAATATTATTACTCATAGTTTCACAGGTAGAAACTCAGTCCCTAGGTATGCATGATGACAGTTTTTTTTTCCTTCCAAGTCTGATCATCAGAATTTTAAAAGCAACTGTTGGACATTTTCAAAAGTTTTTTGAAGGTCTGCTTCAAAATTTAGAGAGTAGTGTATAAATTTAGAGCTTTGCTATTCTGTACTCACCTAGATGTTCCCACATAGATGTTCAAACCACTGGGTTACTTTGGGAGGTAATGAAACGATGTATAATCTTAGGTCAATACAGTCTACCTGACTGTGTTATCTGGCTGTATGATCACATATTAAACTACCCATTCCCTACCTGGATGTGCATTAAAAGCAAAAATGTGAAATTGTAAGTGGTTCTGAAAATACACTCTGGAAGCCAGTTTAATCTTCCAGTTTATTATTAATTTTTATATTTTAATCTTACCTAATATATCAACTTAAATTCTAACTCATTTTGTTTTTCATCTATCATTCAACACAGACACACACACACACACTCACCACTCATGCAATACACACTCCAAGCACATAATGATAATTTGAGCAGCAATTATATCTGATTTCTAATAAGAAAAATATTAACCCTTCTTTCACATTCATATCCCCAAATTGTATACCTATAGTTTGATCATTGAAATCATTGAAATAGTTTCAATGTAATTTTAATACTCAAGTAAACTAAGATCAGTATAGATTATCAAATGTAAAAACATAAAATGAGAGGTATCTTGGAGTATAGAATATAGTTTTCTGGCTGAGGTTTTATTTTTAATTGCCATTACACATCAAGTGAAAACTATAGACTTTCCAAAACATAATTCTCAAATTGAATTGGTTGTTCCTGGAGTAGCTATCTTTTCTCATCTTTTTTTTATTGTTGTTGTTTAGGTATTTATTTTAGTGTTAATTATTTTTGATTACCTGAGTGAAGCCAAATTTTCTTTTGATGACCTCTATTTAAGTCCCCTTTCTCTATAGCAAGTTCATTGTTTATTTGGGGGGAATTATATAATATTCTAGGCATACCTGATTTTTAAAAATGTTTTCAAATCTACCATTAAGACAAATTAGCTAAAATTATAATGTGCTTTTCATGGCCCTAGCTTTCTAACTTCAGGAGAAAATATTTTAAATAATTTTCAGGAGTATCAATTCAACTTCTCTTTGCACCGTCAACTCAATTAATTCAATAGCCCCATATTTCAAGAGGCTAAATCTGTATCTGCTCAATTTCTGCTTCTTTATTAGAATTAGTATACTATCTAGACCAAATTGTAGTCTATACTATAGAAAACTCTCTGGGGAAAAGTTTTGAAAACTCTTAATTCTAGTGTACTTGTTTCAGACAATGTCACTATGAAACACTTGAACAATAGCAAAAATGTGAACAAAAACTTGGAGTTTTCTTGCAAAAAAAATGGCTACATATACATATTCAGTTCAGATTCATTGTAACTCACAAATATTGTGGGGATCAAACTCAGGATTCTGTGTATGCTAGGCAAGCACTCTACCACTGAGTGCATAATCAGCACTTTGTCTTACTTTTATAACACAACGTTTTAGTGATAACACAAAATCATCCTTATAATAATCACCTGCCCCAAAGTTTTTCAAAATGAATCCATGGGTGTCATCTTGATAACTTTTAATTTGAATATATCATATATGTAAAGCAATTACACAGGAAAATGTGTAATTAATAAATTTCAAGACCTTTTAATTAAAACATGTTAGCCTTGACTTTAATCCTTAGTCTACAAATAACAACTGTAGATATTTGGATAATTCCTTAGCCTTCTATTCCAAATTTCCCCATTTAGAACAATAGTCTTCATGTACTTTGCTTGAAAACTGTCCAGGACTCATTTGGATTTGAATAGGTTTAAGAATCCACATTTGATCCACAACTTCTATATTTATTGGATTCTATGGTTGATCTATCTGCTGTCAAGGCATTATGCAAATTCTCTTTCCATCACCACCCCCTTTCACAATTAATCGTTCTTTTCTCATTTTGGAAGAAAATGCAGAGATCTCATCAATTTCCAATTGATGTGCTCCATAGCTGTGAGGGTAAGAAAAAAATCTCTGAAAGGACCAGAGTTTCATATGAAGGACTAGTGTCAGCAAAGCCTTCTCTGCAGTATCAAAAACCAGAAGGAAATAGGTAAGCTTTCTAATTCTCATTCTTTCTCATCATAAATACTTCCTTCCGAGACAAAACAGCGTCAGAAACATTAGCCCATGTTGGCATATTTTGAATGCAGGTACATGTAGAGTCGGGCTTGGAGGGTTGCTGTGGAAAAATGATGGAAATTCTTACAATCTCACCTCTTCCCTCAACTAGTCAACTGTAAAAAATTTTCATTAATAGGGTAACAAAGCACAGGGAGCTCAGGAGGATGGGTGCCAAGCAAGACTTAATCCAAGCAAGACTTACTGACCCATTCATCCATCTATCTAGGTAACTCAAAAAAAATGAACACCAAAAAAATAAAATAATCCAATTTTAAAATTAGCTAAAGGTTTGAATATACATTTCTCCAAAAGAAGACATACAAATGTCTACACATAAGGAAAAGTGGTGAATTATCACTAATCATCAGGGAAATTCAAATCAAAACCACAATAAGATATCATCTCATCCTAATTAGAATGGCTACCTCCAAAAAGGCAAAAAATAACAAATGCTTGCAAAGATGCAGAGAAAGAACTCTCACTCACTGTTGGTGGGAAAGTAAATTAGTACAGCCATATGGGAAAAAAAAAAATGTGTGGAGATTCCTTTAAACTACTACATGGTCCAGCTATCCTGCTACTGGGTTCATATCTAAAGAGATAACTATTTATTAAAAGAATCTATGAGCACACACTTGTAATCCCAGTTACTTTAGAGATGAAGGCAGGAGAACTGTAAGTTCAAGGCCAGATTGGGGAATTTATTGAAATCCTGTCTCAAAATAAAACATAAAAGGACTGGGGGTAGTAGTCCAGTGGTAGAGGATCCCTGTGTTCAACTTAAGTACCCAAACAAAACAAAACAAACACTTTACTTCAAAAATGACTAGAAGAGTATGGAATTCCCAACACATACTAATGATTAGTATTTGAAGAGCTAGAAATACTTATTGCACTGATTTGATTTTTATATATTATATACATGCATTAAATTATTGTAATATACCCCATAGAGATGAACAGGTATTATTTTTCAATGAAAATGTAGCTTCATATAATTAGAATCACTCAGATGTTGGCATGTTGTTTTAAATCTATCAGATACACAAATTATAAATTCACTATCACTCAACTGTGAAGTAAAATCTACTTATTTATTTTAATAATACATGAGTATACTCCTTTCTGTCCTTCTTTTACATCATTTTTTTGTTCTTAAAAAACCTATGAAAACCAAAATTCATAATAAAACATTGGTCTTCAGAACCAAGAAAAAATTCCTAAAATGATTAACCTCCTGTCTATGATGTTGATTCATCTCAATTTCATCTAATTTTAGCTCTAGAAATAAAGTCTCTATATTAAAAAGCCACAAGTTTGATTAATACTCACTTATTGATTATTGTAAAGCTTTTTCCTTTGTTAAAATTCCCCAAATTTGAAGAATTTGATAAATCTAATAAATGAGTAACAAATTATTTTTTAAGACAGGTTGGTAAGTAGCTTCTGATTATTCATTTTTAACATTGAAGAACTTATCATTAAAAACGATTGATTATAAGTATATGATTTTGACATATAACTCAGAATGACTTCAATAATTTATAGACATTGATATAATAAATCAATCTTTCTATACTTATATAACAAGTTTGATCATCACCTCCATCTGCTAAAATGAAAATAGAATAGAATTAAATAGAATTGTTATTGAATTCTGTTAAACTCTAATTCTTATTTTTGGATACTGTTCTAGTCAGCTTTGTGACTAAAAGACCTGACCACAACAATTACAGAGGAGGAAAAGTTTATTTGAGGGATCACAATTTCAGAGGTCTCAGTCCATAGAAGTCTGGCACCGTGCCTTGGGGCTCCAGGTGAGGCTGATCATCACAGTAGAAAAGTGTGGCAGAGGGAAGCAGCTCACATGATGATCAGAAAGCAGAGAAAGACTTCGCTTGCCAGATACAAATATGTACCCCAAAGCCATGCCTCCAATGCCCCACCTGCCTTCAATCACTGCTCAATTAATCCCATCAGGTGATCAATTCACTGATTGGGTCAAGGCTCTCACAACCCGATCATTTCCCCTCTGAACCATCTCACATTGTCTCACACATGAGCGTTTGGGTGACACCTTACATCCAAACCATGACAGATACATTATAAAAATAGCCCCACATATTATCTTGAGATGCTCTTATAATAAAAGTTTACATTTTATGCATAATAATTGTGAATAAATTCACAAATGTACTTGTTGTTTTGATCAACTCTGTACCAGTTACCATTGTTATGATTATTCAATCCAGAATTTTAAATCCAATAGACCTAGGAAGGTTTTTAAAATGGTAATAGTTTTAAATTCTTTTAATTTAAGAGAATTATGATAAGGTAAGCAATAACTTTTATGTATAAAATATGTTGTATTCTGATAAAATTATGCATGAGAACTGCATTAAAAACACAAATTCAAGGAACAAAGAAAAAGGTTGACATTTCTGATATCAAAGAGTTGGCCTATTTCAATGGATGACCTGTTGTTAAGTTGTTTTCATAGGTTAGGCAGTTTTAAAACAAGAATCTTAAAGTGAAATTTTTAATTTAAATAACATTGTACATAATAGGCCAAAATTTACATTATTTAAAATCAGGAAAGAAATTTTTAAGAATTATCTTAAAAACGTGTACAGGTTGACAGGCTCAGTGGAACACACCCTAATTGTAGTGGCTCCAGAGGCTGAGGCAGGAGGACTGCAAGTTCAAGACCAGCCTCAGCAACTTAGTGAGGCTCTGTTTCCAAATAAAAAAATAAAAAGTACTGAGAATGTGGCTCAGTGGTTAAGGGCTGAAGATGTGGCTCAGTGGTTAAGCACCTCTTGGTTTTTGTACCAGAAAACAAAACAAACAAACAAAAATGTGCACAGGTCATATGTATTCTTCCAAATTCTATTTGGAGACAATGAGGGAAATTTTGCATGCACTAACCCAGAAAATGGAAACAATATTTGGCTTGTTTTCTTCAAATGGCTTCACCAGTAGCACAAAGTGTGAAATGAAGTCTATTATGTAAGATATTATGATAACTATACAATACTATTTTTAAAATCAGTTTTTAGTTTTAATTGATAGTCATATTTTATATGATATTGAGCAATACTATCTGCAAGGGGCTAATCAATTTAAGTGATCCTGGGTGGCAATGACCAAAACTTGACTCAAATCACTTATACATTTGAGCAGCTTTTAAGCCTGCTCTTACTAGAACTCAATCTTTGTTTCAAGAAACAGTTCATTCACAACATTTTCTCTCAGGAAAACTTGAGTTTAAAATTACTAGGTTTTTTTTTTCCCCCACTGACGAAATACAACGTTTATGTACATGGACTTGATTTTAAGCATTAAGAATTAAGGTATTTAGACCACATGAAACTTAAAAAGTCTTGATTCAAGAAATGTAAACTTTAAAGTAATTTAAATGAGAAAAGATAAAAGATGAGAGAGGAAATCTTCATTTTGAATGAAAATGCATTTCTCCAAGTCCTAGCTTTTTGACTTTGTTGGATTAAATACAGCAATCTTTATTTTTTTGTGCAAAAAAAAAAAAAAAAAAAAAGCATGCCACATGATAGCAGGTAGCATAACAGGCACCAGAATAGTCCCTGGATAGAGAAATCAAATAGCTTAAAACTTGTAACCACTGATAGATTTTACACCCCTTTTTTAAAAATCATTTATTTCACAAATTGAGGCTTGATTTTTATCCTTTGGAATATGTCCAGTCAATGTTCATTTTCTACCTTTTTATTGAATTATTACCAAACATAATTCAATTAGCTTCCTTTCAAAGTTTATCAGATCTCAATCACTGCCATGTTATGTTCTTGACAATTTTGACTTCAATTTTAAAGTAGCAACACGATCGACATGATTGTTTCCTTAAGATATGTGTGGACTAGTATTGGATCTCATTCTCCTTCTTCAACAAACTATAAAATGAAATGGTACAGCATTACCCCTGCAAACATGCATTCTTCCTTAGTCATTCTGCAGTTCTCAATCTAGTCAATGTCAGAGTATTTAATATGACCCATTTTTCATAGAGAATAGTAGTCCCATTTACAGTGCTGAGATTGATAGCACGGTATGCTATCAATCCCAAAAGCTCTGATGCGGGCCATGGACCTCTACCAAAAGATTCCTTTCTGGGCTATCAATCTCCCAGCTCCCCACTGTCTCTGAGCCCTAAATCAGCCTGCTTGATATCTCTCCAGTTTTGTATTCCTGCGTCAGCAGTCTGCCTAAGCACAGCCATCACTCACTAACACCGTTAACCGCACTTGCTACAAAACACCAAACCACTTTCCTCATCCTGAAGCCAAGTGTGAAATTCCTGCTATGTTACATTGTTTATGAATCCTTGGAAAAGAAGAACCCATTTTGTTGCTTTGGCCTTTGAACAATTAGAAATTTAATGGGAGTATTTTTTTCTTATATTGCAATGGGGCTTGAATATAACAGGCAGTGAGACACAGAAGCAAAAATACTTCAAAAAGCAAAGATTAAGAAGTTTCATCAGTAAACATGCACTTTTGTTTCTATTTAGATGGAAGACCAGTCCATTCTAGAATTGCTAATTGTTCTTGTCAATAAAATTTCACTGGCCAGTTCCATCACTAGTTTTACATATGTTTATTCAAAGCCAATGAGTTCCCACTAAAGGTCTGTTTCAGTTAAGTTCAACCGGGGAAGAGGTGGGTTGAACCAGGACACTGAGCTCTCCCTGTTTTGATTCTGGAAGCATATTCAATCCCATCCATTTGTCTATCTTCACAAATCAATTTTTTCTTGAGCTCGATTGAGGGTCATTTCTACTTATATTTTATTGGCCTTGGTTGTGCCACACTTCAAACTGCAACCTTTCCAGGTGCATGGCAGGTAGAGATAACTAGAGCGCAAATGTTACCACACAGGACATTTTGAAAATTATCTTTAATAAATACAAAGTAGCAGGTACTACTCTTGGTATAAATAATCATGCAATAAATAGTAACTTTCATTAGAGTGAGGACTTTTCAATCAAATGGCCTCAGTACAAGAAATCAACCTAATTGCCAGTCTTTGAAAAACTGTATCTTATGATAATTAGAGTCTAATATTAGGCAGAAGCAATCTCTCTGACTAATGAATTGAAGGGAGGAAAGTTCTGATATGTTAAATAGTGATCTGTCCCCCAACAAAATTGATTATCAGTTTTCTTCTTTCCATTCCAGGACTGAGTATCCTTAACAATCTGAAAAGCACTGAACTGATAATTTATTGGTCCAATTGTTTAAGGTATTTAATTATAACTTGCACATTGTCAGCTACACATACATAAAATCTTCACCATATTACTTCTACCCTAAAGAAGTCAAACATTTCGCATTTTGTGGTTGAGGGTATATCTGAATAAGAATAGCAGAAGCTGACTTACCTTTTGAGGAATTATTTTTGCAGTTCCAAAGAGCAATATGTGCATATGTGGTTTAGTTAGGTTGTATATATCCTTATTTTATGAACAATGATGACCAAGAAATTCCTGACACTTTGGAAACCACTCGAGTGGCTACCTTTTAAAGGAAAAGGGTTATTCTCAACTTTTCTTTATTATGTCGTCTTTCTTTCAAATAAAAGATTGACACTATTTTTCTATTCTTTTTCCTTTTTCCTTTTACCTGTTCTGTATTTTATTCATTTAGGACTTTTTTGAAAACAAGGTACTTAACTATGAATATTATAACTCCCCCTGGTTAGCATGTTTGTGTAATAAAACATATTTGTCATTTTCAGGTAATATGGTGGAAAAGAGTTCCCTAATCCTAGGGCACGCATATATGTTGAATGTGCTCAAATAGAGTTAGGGAAACCAGTTTCTGCTCTAGGATCTGTCACAACACAGCTATAAACTTGACAGGCCATAACTCCTGGAGCTCCGTTTTCTATTCTTAAAAATGAATGAGTGGGCCTCATGTTATCATCTACATGCATACATGTTATATTCTCTCTGTAATATGCTCCCCAACCTCCTCCCATCCCCCATGGATTTACTGCTGACTTCTAAATTTTTAAGCTGCAGATCAGGAATTACTTCTAAAAAATGCTTCTCTAATTTCAAACCACAAAATATTAAAATGTAGTGCCAACCTTGTGCTTAAAATATTGTTATTTCTTGTTTTATGTACATTTGTTTACATATCCTTACCACCCCATTTATACATTGACATATCCCTACCACAACTGTACTGTAAACTCAATGGAGAGACATGTTCATATCTAATTTATGTTTGAGATGTTCAAAAATAATTATGTATTAAGAACATCTATTTAGAATGAATAAATGAATAGAAGAAGAAATGAACACAAATGAGTGATGTAGGTGGCTTTTCCAAAATACTTTCTTGCTCAAACTTTGAATTACTCCGAATAATATAAATCAGGAACAGAGATAGTTGGAGAATTTGTCTCATTTCGAACCATTACAACTAGGAAGCTACTCAGGCCTCTTGTTTCTTAAATTCTCTCATTGTGGCTGTCTCACCCCACTCCCAATTGCTATAAAATTAAGTGAGGTCATTAGAGAAATGTATGGCTTCTTTCTCATCCATGTTCTACAGCATCTGAGCAAAGAATCCCTTCACCTGTGAGCAGCTGAGGATGTTTCAAACAAGCAGATGACAAAACTCTTAGACAAAGGCTGAGTTGGTGCCGATGGGGAGCATTTGTCTGGAGGACATGGAGGAATTTCATTAGGACTCTACATATTTTATTGTTGCTGTCTCAGATAAACATGAAGGAAAGGAGCGTGGGAGGCACACAGAGACTCACTGTTGATCAAGAATAAATTCTTCTTTCATCTATGTTTCATCCAAGCAAATGGGTTGATTTGTCATCACCAAAATAAACCATATATTTTATTTTCTCACTTCTCATAATATTATCTCTGCCTTTTTGTTCCTTTCAATTCCACCTTTCTTCAGGGCCAAACTCCAGTTCTCCCTCATCTACTGTAGACCACTCCAACACCTACGACTGTGCCCTTTTTGGAACACAGCCCATTTACTCTTCCATTGAATACTTTGTGCTGTTTTGTGATGTCATGCAATTTTTCCACATTTTAAAATTTAATTTTTGTGTCATTATCTAACTTTGCATATGTTTACGTAGGATCTCTTTAACTATAGTGCACTTTCTTAGAGGGAAGTGACTGTATCTAGTCACTTGAGAAATTTGAATCACCCTTCCAAGAAAAGCAATAACCATTAAGTGATTGTAGATCAATTATTTCAACACGGGACAAGAATACCTATTCTATTTTGACAATGATCCAAACTTATAAAACTAAGTATACTTTATATGTGACATCGTCTTAAATTATTTGAAAACTTTCCCGTTTATAAGATAATTTTATTCCCATAACCTTCCTTTGAGTTAGATAGTACAGAGGAAAGTATCACCTTTCAGATGAGGAATTTATATTCAAAGAATGAAGATTCTAGCCCTAGTAAGAGGGCCAAAGCAAGATTCAGGTCTCATTGCTGGTATTTCGCTGCTCTTTCCAATATAATACATTAAATTCAGGTTCTCATGATAGAGTTCCTTGAACACACTTTTACCACATACAAGTGGACTGTTGGGTACATCAAAAAGTTCTATGACTACATAATCTCTCCATGCCAGATTAGCAAAAGCCAGAAACTTCCCTCCAAAGAAAGAAATGAGTGCTAATGCTGAAAACATTCTCTTAATTCATTAGCTGGGTTATAGAAAGACTAGCATACTGCTTAGTGCACTTGCTATTTGCTCTGAAACATGAGGGAAAAAAACTCACATAAGCTCCAGAGTACATAGTCTTGTGTTTGGCTCTGCAATATATAGAACAGAATAGAGAATACAAATTCAATTTCATCTCTACCTCTGAAAGATTAAAACAAAAAAATCCAAACCCGAAAGATTTTTTTTTTTAATACAGCAAGGCTTCTTAACTGCCTGATCCACATAGATTTAATTTATTTAGTGAACACACAGATTCATCTATCAGAAATGTAGTCATTCGTTTATTCAAATAGAAATCAGTATTCATGCAAAATAAATGGATTCCACTTTAATTGTCCACTGGCTGTGACTATAAAGCAAACTACACGAGTCTTACAAGTGAATCTTTACCACACACAGAAAGGAGGATATAAACCTCTAAAATACAGTTCACTTGGGTCATATTTTAAGACCTCACATCCTGTCCCATACTTCAAAGTAAATTATATCATAGTTATGATGTTATTAATCACATCATATCTTATGCACATTCAAATGAAAAATATCATTTTATCTTTATATTCCTTATTCAGTGAAAATTGCTCAGTTATTCTCAATGTTGAAAACTACAAAAGGAAGTTAACTACTTACCTACGTGATACTTTATTTCTGAAGCCAAACATTAGCATATGGAACAACAATAAAGGTAGAGAACAGTAAATTACATAAATAAAATCATGTTTCCATTTGTGGGCTATATAACAAAGAAAGCCTGATTTTAAAAGCTGTTAATATGGGTGAATTAAAGTATAGGAAGGTCACAAAAATAAGGAAACATTTCTTAACAGAAAAAGTTAAACAAAAAAATCTATATCACATTCAATGACATTCATTTACTCACATTTCATTAAATGAAATGGATGTCATTTATTATAAGTTATCTTTAAATATGTAGTATGTATCAAAATTTTGAAATTCAGCCAAAGAATTTAGGAAAGTTGATGCTAAGTGTACAGTGAGTAATCTCTTATTTAGGTAGAGATTTTGTGCTATGTTGATGATTAAAATCTGTAATTTATATTTATACACATTTATGTTTTTCATACTCTGTCAAGTAAACAGCCACAAATTAGCTTGAACAAATGAAGCTTACGTATTTATTTTTGTAACATCAAATTCATTAAATTACCTCAAATGCTTTAAAGTAACTAAGTCCCATGTTTCACCTTGTCTCCTGGTACTAAATATGAATTTTTAAAGAATTTAAATTTAACTAAATATCTTTGTGAACTCTTCTATTCATAGTGTATGTGTGCCTGCAGTGAAGATCCTCATCTCACAGCCTGCTGTCATGGAGAAATACTGAATTTATGGGTCAGAAAGTCTGGATTTTGGTTTGGCTCTCTATCTCATAAAACCTTGGATTAGAGCAAATCAATTGTGGTTCCTCCTTTACAGGACGGGAATAAAAATACCTTCCCTACTTCATTCAGGAATTTCAGAATCAAATCATACAACAATCAATACCAATGTAAAAGATTATCTCTTATAAAATATTAAACCCATTCCTCCATCATTTCAAAATGTGTTTACTAAAAGCTTACAATGAACAGACTAACCAAAATTGCCCCGGTTTACAAAAGAAACGAATGGCCGGGTCCTGAGAAATCTCTCCATGTCTGGACAGAATATGCTAGCATTATTTATCTCCCAGCACAACCTTAGGCTAAGTTTGCAGTGATGCTTCTACATGTTTCTCTCTCTTTTTGTGTGTGTATGAATCCAGGGCCTTGTGCATGCAAAGCAAGAAGCTCTATGCCCAGCCCTGTGTTTCTCTCTTTTGCAGAGACTATTTTAGTTTTTACAATTCACCAATAAGCTTCTGAGACCTCCTGTCTCACAATAGCTTTTGATGATAGCACACAGGAGGAGCACATTAATGCTTGCTTGGCAATTGTGAGTGGCTAAGAAATGTGTCCAGCTGAGTGGAAGTCTACTTTGGTCTAGGCTGGTCTTTATGTATGCCTAATGTGCAAATCAAATAGTGAGTGCCCCGTGGGCTGTTGGCCACCTGATTGGCTGTGGGACAGACGATAGGTCTGACTAACATACACAGAGTGTCACAGAGGCTTGCTATTGATAAAATGAGGTGTTTTCAGGTGACTTTCATTGAGTGTGTCCTGTAGAGCGTGCACTGTAAAAATATGAGCTATAATGCATTTTAAAATTCTGCCACATAGTGACACAACAGATTACAAAACATCACATTCTCTGAGAAACACGTGATTAGGCTGTGTTGACAACAGAGAAAAAGGCAGAATGAGGAGTGAAGGAGAATGTGAGAGCTCAGTAGGGGAGGTCATGGATACAACAGAACAAAAGGAAGGAGTACAAACAGTAAAGAGAGGGAGAGAGATGGCTGGCTGGAAAGCAGAGAAAGAATAGTAGTAAAAGCAGCTGCCATCTTGGGAAGTGCTTTTGGTTAGTATCATCCAGGGAGATCTTTTTCAGTGATTCTGATTGGTTTTCCTTCAAATCTACCTTCCTCACAAAAGGTCATCTATTTCTTCCTCAAAAATGAGAAAACTGTCTTTGAATCTTCATTCCAAAGAGTCTTTCTTTTTCTTTAATCTTGACTTTTCATTGTGCTCTCGTATTTACTATTAATGAATCTTTTCTTTGTACATTGAAAAGCATCTCTGTCACTACAAACACGCTCATGGAGTTGATTGTGCTCCTTTGGGTGGCCATCCAGCTGGCTTCTGAGCTCTGCTAGTTCAGGTGGCAGTCACCCTTTAATCACCCAGAGTGAAAGCCCAAAGAAAAGAACATAGATGGGTGTGATGGCATAATTGTGTGGACACTTGTAAGACTTTTCATTTTATTTCTGCTCTTCCAGTATTCGAGCACTTCCAGTAGAACCTTGAATATTTCTTTCTGATCATATAAATATTCTGCAGGGTGTGGAGAGAAACGTGGACTTCCTAGAATACATTATGTACCTCCATACATACTGCAATTTAACCAGTGGAAAATATTTGACTACCAAAAATTAATGTGGACCACAAGGAAAATGTATAGTCTCAATGTTGTACAGCAAGGTCATGCTACATATGTTGATGTGAACAGGTTTTTTCCTTCTCCCCCCACAGTTAGCAAAGAAAAAGATATATATCACTTAATCTTCCCCATGTTTGTTTCTGAAATAATGTGCTAGTGAAGAGCGTTATGCTCAGATTCTCTGAGCTGAGCTTGGTGGATGAGGAACATGCACTGAGAGACAGAGGGATTTCGTCTGATGAATAGGAAATGCCAAAGGTTAACGTGGAAGAAAAACAGATGTTAGTGGGTGATTGCACTGTTTCCCTGAGAGGGAATGTGTGCATTAGGGCCATGAGGGACAGTGCAAATAGGGTCAATGCAAGAGGTATTATTCTTGCCCATGGTCACTGAATCACTGGGCACAGTGTCCTTGGTTTTCATGCAGGTATCTTCCCTTGCCTATACTCCAGGGCTATACCAACTGTTCTTCCCATTTCAGTCCAGAGCTCTCTTTGCTAGCCTCAAAGGAGTTAGGCAACACAATGGTAATTTTCAGTTGTGACAATCAGCACCCAAAACACTGAAGGTTCCATTTGACTCCCTACAGATTCTCTTTCCTCAAAACCCACGTACACATCTCCCTACATTCTCAGACACCACTGTGGCGAGGAACTCATGAAACACTACCCCAAAATACTTAGAACCCAAGGAGATTGGGAGTGCCTCAGAAGAAAGAAGGTAACTCTGATCTTCACCCACCTTTCTATGTTAGAACTGGCCATAAAGAAGTTCTTTTTTTTTAAAATTTTTTATTGTTGGTTGTTCAAAACATTACATAGTTCTTGATATATCATATTTCATACTTTGATACAAGTGGGTTATGAACTCCCATTTTTACCCCATATACAGATTGCAGAATCACATCAGTTACACATCCATTGATTTACATATTGCCATACTAGTGTCTGTTGTGTTCTGCTGCCTTTCCTATC
>NW_026000037.1:27947921-27959183 GCF_001458135.2 Marmota marmota marmota
GCTCCGCCCCCTCTCCAATTGGGGTCACGCGACCACCACGCCGGCGAGCCGCTGGGCCTGCTCCGGGCGCGGGCAGCGGCCCCGCTCCTCCCCTCTGGCTCGAAGACAAAGCGAGAGAGACTCAGGTGTCTGTGACTCACCCCCCCTACCAGGAGACCAACTGTTTCTGTCGCCGCTGGTATTGATGAAGTTCTCTCCTCCGCCGCCGCTTTCTGATGACATCAGATCTCTGCCATGTTGGTATCCTATGCGAATGGCAGCATTTTGTTCCCTTTGCCGGGTGGCCAAAGCAACGGGTGAGTCCTGACCGGCCCTCACAGGCCCCGTCTCAGTCCTGCTGCCACTGCCCACAAAGGCTCGGTTGGTATTTACCTCCACAGTACTCAGCAGGACCCGGACCGAGAAGCCGTTTCCGCGGGCTCCTTAGCACTGGGCCAGAGCAGTTCCGGGAGCCGGAACTCAGCCGTTCCGTGCTCGGTGTATGCTCTGATAAGAGCAGGCTCCAAGAAGCAGTTTCCGCGGGTTATTTAGCACTTAGCCTGAGTAATTTGTCTGCAAGCTGCAGGTGAATGGCAGCCTGAAATTACCTGTTCTATGGCTGAATGAGCTGCGATCAGTCGAAAACAGGGATGGTGACATCAGCTCTCCCAGATGGTGGCCGCTGGCCTCCTCTGTGGTCTGACCGGTGTGGAGAACCGAATTGGACCGCTTCCTTCCCTCGTCTCAAACCCAGAATTCAGCACTTAGTACGGTAATTGCACAGCTGGCAGAAGCCCGTGGAAACTGCAGCACTGTATCCCTGCGTCGCTATCTCCTCGTTTCCCAGCGCACGCCGCAGACTCTAGCCGCGTGGCGATTTCCTGAATAAGCAGCGTGACCCTCCGTGCGGACAAATCTCTTGCGTTTGAGCCCCCTTAGCCGATCCTCGTGCGATGGAAATCCTTCCTCCAGGTTCCGGAGCACCCCACTATTGCTGGAAATTCCTTACAAGATAGCCTTTAGCCGTCCTGACTCGTCATTCTCCCATACAGTGACGCGGCACACGGGGGCAATGCACTCCCCTCGCCGCCATCTTCCCCTATATAAAGAAGTTCTTGAACTTGTATTTCCTGAGAGTTTCTCTTTCCACAAGTTTTCTGCCCTACACCCAACAGGAAAACAGGAAGGACTGCTATATAGACAGGTCAAGAAGATGAACAGAAAGGACTAGGTGAGCTTTCTCCTTCTGTCTTATTCCACTAAATGATGCCGTTTTTGTTCAATAACATTTCTACAAGGCTGTTCATTCTTTTTTTTTTTTTTTTAGTTTAAATACACAACAGTAGAATGCTTTACAGTTCTTATTACACATATAGAGTACAATTTTTAATATCTTTGTATATAGAGTATGTTCATGCCAATTCATGCCTTTATACATGTATTTTGGTTTTTTGCATTACAATTCTTATTACACATATATACCACAATTTTTCATATCTGTTTATATATAAAGTATGTTGACACCCAATTCGTGTTTTCATACACGTCCTTTGGATAGTGATGTCCATCACTTTCCACCACCCTTGCTAATCCCCTGCCCCCTCTCTTTCCCTCCCACCTCTCTTCCCTATCTAGAACTCATCTAATCCTCCCATGCTCCCCCTACCTACCCCAAGGCTGTTCATTCTTTTTTGAACACAAAAACAGACTGTTTTCCATGAGTCTTTGGATCTTCATATCTGAAGGTTCCCATGTCACATAAAACTTTGAATAAATAATTTTGTTATCTTTTTTTTCTCTTGTTAAACTATCTTTTGCTATAGGAATGTTAGCCAGGGCCCTCCTGATTGGAAGTAAAGGCATCATATCTCTCTCTCCACATAACACACCATATCCTATAAAAGCAATGAGAACAAGAAAACCAGCCAAGGAACATTAACTGGTAATTGAAGAGTGGGGTGGAGGGGAAACTATAGGGACAGTTGAACCTGGGGATAAGCAGAGAATTTAACAAGTTCCCAACCCCTCTATGCCAATCCAGAACAATAGTTACACACTTACCTGTATTCTGTAACCTTTGGACCAAGTTTTTCTAATCTAACACATGCATGGAACATTTGGGTAATTCAGTTGCAGTCAGGCAAATGCAAGATAGAAAGGATGTGGAGGACCTAGAAATCAATTTAACTTTTTAAAAATACAATGCCTTCTATAATTAATAAAAATATACACATTCATAGGTATACTACACTAGACCAAGCAGTCATTCCTTGCATTCTAGTCACATTAAACTCTTCATTCAATAACATAGGGTTAAACTAATTAATGCCTTAAAGACAGAAGCCATGGGTACTCGTGGACAAATAATTATTTCAATTAGTGTTTATTGAGTCTGCAAAATGCAAAACCCTGTCCTGGCTTTGAAGGCTGACAGATTGATGTATTAGATGAAACCCTTATTTTTAAGAAACTTGGAATCTGGTCACAGTGTAAGATTATTAAAGCACAGCACTGTACCTGACACAATAATTTTCATGCCTGGATGAATAAATGAGACATATAAACATATACAATAGTCACCCCCTGATCTGAGGTTTCAAGTACCTGAAGTGAACTAAGGTCCAAAACTATTAAAAGAAACAAAAAAAAACTATTATTCAGAAATATAAAATTTATGTTTTAAATGCAGTGCCATTCTGAGTAACAGGATTAAATCTCATGCCATCCCACTTCCTCATCACCCCACATCAATGGGGTGAATCATCCCTTTCTCCACTGTATCCACACTGTATCCACTACTTACCCATTAGTCACTTAGCAGCTATCTTGTTATCAGAATGGCTGTCACTGTATTACAGTGCTATGTTCAAGCAATGCTTACTGTATTTAATGATGGCACAAGAGAAAAATAGTAATGATGCAGGAAATTCAAATATGACAAAGAGAAACCATAAAATCCCTCTTTTTTTAAGTAAAAAGGTGAAAGATCTTGACAATAATAATAAAAAAACTCATGCTGAGGTTGAGGTTGTTGAGATCTATAGTAAGAATGAAATAAGTACCTATAGGATTTGGCACTGTACTCAATTTCAGGCATTGTAATGTGTCCCCTTCCAATATGGGGTGACTGCTATTTGAAAATGTAACAGGGTGAACTATAGAAACACACAGAGTGACAAGAAAAATTATTTCAAAAATAGCTTTCAGCAGCCATATATGGGGAAAAGAAGGCATCATTTATGCTATCTTTAATTCTCATCATCAGAGGAGAAATAAACAGCTTTTAAAATTCGTGTCTATTTCCAGAAGAACAAGGTGGATTATCTCAAAAGTGGATGGGGTGGGGCAAAAAGCTTTAAGAAAGTGAGATAAAAAGAGATAGGGAGGATGGGGATGTAGCTCCGTAGTAGAGTTCTCCCCTAGCATGTATGAGGCCCTGAGTTTGATCCCCAGTACCATAAGAAAAAAATTATAAACAAATGAATTGAACAAAAAAAATTACTTAAAGAGTGGGGAGAGGGAAATAGGGAACAGTGTTTTTTTATGATTTCCTAAGTACAAAAAACCCAAGAATTTATTTGAAGAGTTTGGTAACTGGAGAATTCTATTGGTGGGTGAGTTCTATGGCATGTGTGTGGAGGTTGTGGGGGAGCATAGTGACCTTCTGTCTAAGGCCTCCTGAAATGAATATGTGGTCAGAGGACTGGAACTTCCTTGGGGGCATCCCTAGATTTTCCCCTAACAACACAGTCACTGGGTCCTAGCAAATCCCTTTTAAAGAGAGCATTGGGTAGTGGAGAGAGCAGTTGGGGAGGATATTTCCACCATGAACTAAGCTACTTCCTGATTTTCAAACATTGTAAAACACCCTAAGTTTTCAATCATTCCCAATATGTGGTGGGCTCCCTGAGTCAAGGAACACCTTGTTAAGTCAAGAGTGCTCTACAATCGATCCCTACTTTGGTCTCTGGGTAGGTTGCATGAAAGTCTCTTTTATCCTGTTAAGTAGAGTAGGATGCCCTAAATTCAACTGAGATTAAACTTTCAATCATGCATATAGTTGAGAGCTCAGAGGAAACTTACATGACATAAAGAATTTAAAAAATGTGATGGATGGTTCTTAACTATTGAGATTAAAACTAAATTCTACTGCAAACTAAAAAGACAAAGAAAGCCTTTGTAATAAGGGCCACAAATAGAATTCAAATGTTTGGATAGTTTGGATGTGCTAATAAAAATAGAAAATAAAAATTATTTACACTCTCCACAGGCTGTTTGATAAATGTTAAACCAAGTCAATGATAGAGGGTAATTCTTACAAAAACTAACAATTACTATTCACTCTTCTACCTGAAACCAATTTAAGTATCTCCTTTGTGATGAAGAAAACCAATGAAAGGAAAGATAAAATTATGCAATAAGAAGGCTTCAAGCTTCAATTTAGCACCAATTTAGCAATTCCATTAGGAAGCACATCCAGCTCATTAAAAAATAGCAAGCTAACCTGTCTATATATTCTCTCACCATAATCAAATATTGGCAAAATAACTGAATAGGAAATACAGTGCCTTTCTGAAGTATTAGCAATTAATCATAAAATAACTAGTTTTTCTAAAATGTCATGCATTTTACTATATACTAATATTTCTTAAATTGAACTGGAAGAAGTTTCTTTTTGATTTTTTTTAACTCTTATATTCTTCAATCAGTTTTTAAAAGATATTCAAAAGTTCCCTTCTCCACAAAATGTGGGTTCCATTTATATAAAAACTGAACTTAATTAAGCAGAGTCCTTCAATAAAATTTAGATTTACAGTGGGACAACGTTTCAGATATCAAACAGACTCCTAGAAAGATACTCCCTTTTATAAGACCAAGCCAGGGAGGGACATTAATACAGGCATCCCAGAGATATACATAGAGATCTCTTCTGCAGCATCTTTGATTTGATGATGTTTCATAACTTGGGAAAATGGACCATTTCATTGCTAAGTGTGCATTGTATAATGTTAAAAAGTTCCTTGTTAATTGAATTCAATCCTATATTTGCACAATTCCCACTCATTCATCCTCATTTTGCCTTTCAGCAAAACAAAACTACTGTCCCTTCTATCCTAGGACATTAGAAACTTTCAAAGCCTGCCCCATACTTTTCATTAATCTTCTTGCCTCCAGTTGTTAGAGCCACATCATGGGGTTCTCAGTTCCTTCACTCTTTATAGTGTGTGAAAGCCTGAAGAGGTATGAATGTGAATAAAAGGAAAAATTTTGAGTTTTTTATGTCTTGAAAGAAAAACTAAGGTTATGAAATCACTTTGGCTACATCCAAATTAAGCTACTGACTTGACCATAATTTCTCCTCTTTTGACAAGGAAGGGATATCCATTTTCTTGAAAGATTCTAAAATGTGCTAACAAGGACCAGCTCCTTCACATGCTAAAGTGTGTATTAACATCCCCACTTCCATTAATTAAGAATTACCTATGTAAACAAACACTCCAAGCATCTAATAAATCAACTTATTTATCTAGTAAATTCTTTAAAATTTATTCAACAGCTATTTATTGTTAATTGAGAATCAGGCTTTGTGCTAGGTACTATGACAATGAACAAGGACAACTTCAGATCTCAACCTTAGACTCTTCAGAGGAAGGAGCCATTGATTGAATAGCCACGCACAGGGTTAACTGCGATATGTTAGAAAGACAACTCTCAGAATCCATGAGAGAACAGAGCTCAAGGTAAGCTTCCCCAAGCAGATGGCATTAAAGCTACAACATGAAGAAATGAGTAAAAATCAACTAAGTGAACTTGGCAAGAAGTTGTGGTGGGGAAACAGCCACATGTGGACTCTGAGATTGGGAGTGGGAGTGCAAGATGAATCTGAAGAAAATGAGTCCGAACCATGCCAAAACTCCATAGGTGTCACCATGGAAAAGTTGTGACTTATGAAGTCGAAGGGGAGAAATAAAGAATGTGCATGCACTTCTGCCCTTTTCAGGGCTATATTCACTCAAATCACTCAATACAATTTCACTCTATAGGTTCTTAATCAAGAAAATGACAATCCTTAATGCTAAGCACTGCAATAGACATAATCCATTCGAAGCAAACAATTCTAAGTTAACTCTAAGCATTGAAAACACACTTAATCATGACAGACTTTCACAGACATTCCCTCTGCGTGCTAAGCTTAAGTGCCAGGTATAAAGTCTTAAGCCTTAGGTCTTAAGTCCAGCAGATGCACACTCACTCAGACCAGTGATCAGGTCAGGAACCGATGGAGGCTTCTCCTGGGGTAGAGCTGAGAGCTGGTTGAGGAGAGGGTTGTAAGAAGAAGTTGATGTTCTCACCAAGGTCAATATGTGGCTGTCGAATTTGACAGTGGTGAGGATAATGCAGAGGTTCAGGCAGATGACGAGAAGAGTTGGGATGTCCGTCTAGGTCCTCATCAGGCTCCCGGCATGTGGGCATCAGTGTTGACTGGCTGAATGTCTGTTCATTTGCTTCATCATTTGTACTAAATTTTGGGGCTTCTGTTTGCTGTTTCAGTCCCTAGCAGCTGTTACAGGGTTTCTTAGTAACATCTTGCATTCTAGGGTCAGGACATATGGTTTGGTGGTTTTTGCCCTGATTTCACACCTCTGACTCAGGGTGAAGGCAAATGACAGTGACTTCATTCTGAGTTTTATCAGGGTTGTAAAAAGTGACTTGGTTTACCAGGCTATGCCTGATGGCATATTGGAAGGCTCTGTAGACTGGTGCCTGGTGAAACTGCAGGTTTATTTAAAATGGAATTGCTTAGGCTAAGACTATCCTTACAGTGGGCCATGTTAGAGATTGCCTTCCTTGTTCTAAGAAGTAAGAAGTCTCTAAAAGATTTTTAGCAGGAAAGTCTTGAGATTTTTTTTTAACTATGGAGACCAAACCAGAGTAAAGTGCCAGCATTAAATTAGAATAACTACTCTAAGTGAGACATAGTAGTGGGTTAATGGAACAGAGATGGAACTTATCAAGGATTACCCTTCAAATTCAATCTTGTGCAACTGAATTGATGGTGGTGCTCTTGAGCTGAGGACTCAAGCACAGAGGTAGTAGCAAGTATGGGAACAAATAAAAGGAGTTTGATTTGGGAAAGGCTAAGTCAGAATCAAAACACCTTAGTAGACAGGCCTGGGCTCATGAGTGTTAGACATGTAGATGATAACTAAAATAAAAATTCCCCCTTACTACCCTCTGTAGATGGCATCACCAAGGATAGTACAATGTGTGATCCTGGAGTATTAACCCCTGCCACTCATTCTCCCCATATAATCATTACCAAGAAGGCTATAAAATAACCCATCTCTAATGATGTTTGGAATATTTATAAATTTCTCAGTCCCAGGAAGACTTATGTCCCACAGTAGCCCCTGTTGAAAGTGAAGTTTCTTCCAGATAACCGGAGAGCTTAGGAATGCATCTGTGGATTAGCTTAAGATAAACTACCTGTGGCAAGCTTTGCCTTGCAGCCTGGAATATAAATCTACCACTTGTCTTCTCATCTGAAAAATCACTACTGTAAGATTCTCTTCCTAGAAGTAATTCCAGACCATTTCTTTGTTGCCACGGATTGAGAACTAACAGGAAAAGAATAATAGACCTGAAATGGATCTTAGAGGTCATCAGAGAGAAGAAATTCAAGCCTAAAAACATTTAGACTATGTTAACAGCAATCTCCTCTTCTTATTCTAGCCCCGTCCTTTTTTTTTTTTTAGTGTTTCTTATTCATTTTTTTTAAATATTTCTAAAGTGAGGACAGAATACTCTGATAGCTTATTATCTACATTCCAGTATTTGAAAGAACAATCTAATGGATTGAAGTAAGAGATAATGTGTTCTTGACCTCTCTGCTTTCTGATACTGCTGCCTGGCAATTAGTAATAAAATTTATTCAAGATATTGTGTTAAGTACTCCCTAGAAGTGTCAGGCTGGTCAGTGGAATGGATTTCTTAAAATTAGTGAGTAGGAGTAAGTAGCTAATCTTTTTAAAGAACATCTATTTATTTCCAAACTATAAAAACATTCAAATAGTATCAAGGCTCAACCTCCAACTCAATGGATTACTCTTAGGAAAAAACTCTAGAAAACCTTTATTTATACTGTGAGCATAGGCTAAGCAAAGGCTTCGTTATCATTACCTTCTTAGGCTCTGGGAAAGAATGAAATATTATTAATAAAAAAACAACCTAGCAGCTTGGTTCTGCTTATTCTTTAGAGTTTTAAATCAAAATCAATGTGACTTTTTAAAGTAAGCCCTGGGTAGAGTTTAAAATGCTGGATATGCATGAATTATGCATGTGTACAAGGCCTGTAGCCTCAGGTGTATTGTTAGTAAATCAAATGCCATAAATATAAATCCATTCCAATAGCCTATTTGAGGTGACTGGGCTGATGCCCCATGTAGCACAATGTTAACATGGTGGATAAGAAAAGCACCGTTTGCATGGAGGGATGTTAATATATGTAGGTGCTTGAAGTGATTATGCTATTAATAAAAGCTAAAGTAATGATGGTTGAGAACTCTACTAAGTCATTTGATGATTTGTCCTTAGACTTTTTGTTGATTACTAGCTATGTACAAGTTCCCTCTTTTGGTCTCACAAATGAAGACAGTTGAATTCTTCCCTCTATTAAATTCTAATCCACCAGGTAATTTACATGGCTATTTACAACAGTGCAAAACAAAAGAGGAGCAGTGAGAGAAGTCTCAAGCTCTGTTCAAACTGGCTTGCTTTGTTGTCTTTCAAGTTCCCAGAGAAATCATTTGTGATGTAGTTACTATGATGTTTGATACCTTCCAAATTTATTTGAGAACTTACATAACCATTTTACGATGATCTATCGTATAAAGTTGCTTATCATAGTACTAAATAATTAAAGTTCATCTAGTCCAAACCAGTCTTTTTAAAGTTATGAAAACTAACCAGGCAAAGTGGCACAGGTTTATCTATAATCCCAGCAATTTGGGAATCTGAGGCAGAAGGATTGCAAAATCAAGGCCAGCCTTGAGAACTTAGCAAGACCCTATCTCAAAATAAAATTAAAGGTTGGGGTTGTAGCTCAATGGTAGAGCACTTGCCTAGCAATTGTGAGGCACTGGGTTCACTATATCCATCTATAACTAAAATACTTAAGTAAATAAAAAAGATAAAATTAAAAGGGCTAGGTGTATTACTTGGTAGTAGAGCACACCTGTGTTCAATCCTCAGTACAGTAAAAATAAATAAGAAAATAAATATGAAAACCAAGGCTGAGTTTGTCATAGAATAATTTGCTATGATATTCCTATCATAATATATCATATTAAATATGTATGTATGCATATGGATTCATGAATATTTATATATTTATGTTTAATATGACTAATATATATTCTGATATATATTTGGGAACTTACATAACCATTGTACAATGATCTATTAAATAAAGTTGTTTATCATAGTACTAAAGAATTAAAGTTCATTTAGTCCAAACCAGCCTTTTAAAATATAATGCCTATTTTTATATCATTTTATAAATATATATGTACATGTGCATTTATGTGTATATACATATATACATATGTGTGTAATTTATAGGACAGTGTTTTCAGAACTATCACTTTTACTGTATTAGAACCAATTAGCTTTGGATCTAAGGTAACCATTTGCCAAAAGAACTGTTTAGTGTATTTTTGCATCTCTTCTTTCTTGAACCTCATGAGTAAAATGAATTCTCTTAAGCAGTCTGGAAAGAATAGCTATGAATGATAGAACTTCCATAATCCTCTAAAGATAGCATCACCTAGGCTAAGTAATATTTATGACCAAGCCATCATTTTGTCTGGAACACATATCAAAATAATTAGACTGTGGAACTCAGTTTTCTATAAAACAGGGAATGGGCTGATAGAAGGCTATCATCCTCTGTCTCATTTGAAATGGACTGAAGAAATAGTGACAAAGGGAAATTTAATTTGTAACTGAGGAGTCAAGAGATTAGATAGCCTCTGCAGAATGAGCTTTGAGACTTGGTGGAACTTAAATATGAGCCTTTTATAGCAGGGATTTATTAAACCCAACCATCTCTGTGGACTCTCCCTTTGCCAAGATCAATCCCCATTCTGATATTTCCCCATGGGCTACACGAATGGTAACAGAAAAAAAACTGGCTCTGTCACCGTAAAAACTGTAGGCTTGTTTCATATTTCGTTCGTGTAGTAAGCTGTCCCTGGGGAGACATGAGGCTGTGGGAAAAGGCAGAGAATCAAATCGATTTCTGAAACTGTGACAGGGAGGCCATTTTCAGAGGCATCACAAGGTGAGAACAAAGAACTGAGTCTTCCTCATGAAAAACCATAAGGCTGATGGGTCCAAATGAGGCTACACAACCTGAGCAGTATGTGTGGGGAGAGCAAGTCCTTCTTAGAAAGTAAAACATAACCATAGCCTAGGTTCTATTTAATACATTTTTTTCTTCCTAAAGCCTCAAAGCATGTTCCTTCTCTCATTTGTCTCAGAGACAAATAAAGAACTAACCCATCATCTGAGCTCATGAGAGTGAACTAGACACTACCAATTTTTGGATCTTCATTTTTGAGAACCTTGAGCCCCACCTCTGACTTCCCATCTCCTCCTACTCTCACCTTTATTCAGACAACTTCCTTTCTTCAGAGGCAACTATCTGAACTTTCCACTGCCATTCTCTCCCCACATCTGGAAACCTCAAACCAAATTTCTTTACATGTTCTGACCAGTTGGCTCCAGTTAATCAAGTGACTATGCCTGTCATATGAATGCAGGTGGTAGAATTTTCTGGTAAATAATACATGGCATGTGTCAAAAATCATTTTGTGCCAAATCTACTTCACTCCTGCCTTACCTCAGTGCTCAGTGTTGCAGAAATTAGGCTCTGCTCATATCCATTAAAAGGACAACTTTAACTTTCAGAGCTGAGAATATTTCTGGGCACTTTTATGTTGATATTTTTTTCATTCAATATTCTCTCTTTTGAGATTCAACTCAAAAAGTTAATTGCTGTAACACTTCCCATAAGTAAGGAATTTGTATAGGTCTTTTGTTGGTCTTCATTTAGAATTTGGCTCAAAAAAAAAAACAGCTCAAATTAAGTAAACAAGAATTGTCAAATTTTTCAATTCTCCATGGGGCAAAAGTAAGATGGGTTAAATTTCTATGTGTACAATATAATAGGTATATATATATATATATATATATATATATATATATATATATATATATATA
>NW_026000037.1:27960138-27968840 GCF_001458135.2 Marmota marmota marmota
ATATATATATATATATATATATATATTCAGATATGGTTACCCACTAATTTTGATGTAGCAGATAACAAAATTAATTTTCTCAGTGTATCTTCTTAGTGTATCTGGTACAGTAGGATATAGTTTTTGTTGTGTTTGAGGCAGTGATTTATCTAACCAACTACATAGCTTGGCCTCTTTCTTTTATCTATAGGTAACAGACATATTAAAAAAAAAAAAAGCTTCATGATCACCACTTTCTTCAAGAGGATGGGCCTATTTTGTCTGTTCTCTGGGTACCAAAATCTGATTGCACTCATCAGCTGTATCCATTTTTTTCCAGAAAGAAATATCATAACCATGGTGAATATTCATTGAGCATTTCCAAAGTACCACTATTTTAAGGGTTTTAATGTGTACACACGTGTAGTTTTGATGACCACTCTATGAGAGACCATTATTAACCCCATTTTAAATTTAAAGAAACTATGGCAAAAACAACAACAAAAGCTAACTGGCATGTAAGCAGGCAGATCTAGGTACTAATACTTGGTCTCTGAACTGTGTTGTTTATATCCACTGTGTCTCCTTCTATAGCCATTTCAGGCATGGAAGGGCTAGGAAATTAAATACCACAAAAGATTTTGAATGTTCTCAATATAAACAGATGATAATGTTTGATATGGTGAATAAACCATTTACTCTGATTTTATTATTTCACATTGTATACATATATCAAAATATCACATGGTACACCATAAATTTGGACAATTATGTCAATTAATTTTTTTAAATATTGGAATGTAAAAGGTGAAAGGATTCATTGAGAATGTATAAATTCATCCTAAAATAAAATTCTATCCAATTTATTTCACAGCAACTCTAAGCCTGAATGGATACACAAAAATATTTGCATTATACAGTGGGAAGGATTTATCATTAAAGTTGCACACTTTCTCATTCTTAAAAATAGTTTCCAGCCCTAGTCATGGTCTGTGTCCACACTATCCATGATCATCTCTTCCCAGCTACTTCATCCATGGGAAGCCAGCAATGACCAGTCTCTGTACTCAGAACGTGCCCAATAATTTCCCTAACACATACCGATTTTCCATTGCATGACTGCCCTTCTAATTCTACTTTCATATTTGCATGTCTTATATCTGCTTCCTAGTCTCTTCTTACCTTTACAACCCTTTCCATTCTTTTCTGTGGCCTATGAACCTTAGCACCCTGCACCTTAAATGTTTCTCAACTCTGTGTTTTGTAGATCTGAACACTCCCTGTATTTTTGAAAAAGGGATTCCAATGGTCTTACTCTTGCAGAATTTCTGGATTCTCCTCTTGTGCCAACTTCTCTGCCACGGAGTGTATCCTTGCACTGGCTGAAGTAAGCAGCCTGTGCTGTGATAACAGCTTACACATGCTTCTGTAATTTCTCTCTGGAGCTTATGTTCATGATTATGTCCAATCAGAAAGCAAAATCTTTGAGCAGAGGAGCATGTTCTCTTCATGCCAGAGTACCTGGCACATTTTTGGCATGTGATTAAAAAGCTCACTGAACTGAAATAAGATGTACCTCTTCTTTTTCTGCCAGATGAGTAAGGAAGTGGATAGTTTGAGGAAGAGGAAGAGCCAGATATGTAGCTCAAAACAAACCAAATAAACACATTAAAATGCAGGACTGCTCTAGGAATATAGCTCATCGACAGAGTGCTTGCCTAGCATACACGAGGCCCTGGGTTTTGTTCCCACTGTTGCAAGTTAAAAAAAAAGGCCCTATTCTGAAATTTCAAGAATAGGTATGGAGGAAATTGATTACCAAGGAGAAAGAAATATCTAAAAACTATAATAATACAGTATAAGAGTAGGAAAACCTAAATGTTTAGTGGTGTAACTCAACTAATGGGACAAGGAAGCCATAAAACTGTGTTTGAAGATATTTTGATGCTGATGACAAGGTATAATCATCCATCATTTCCTAAGCAGCTGGGATAGTCATAGCATTATGCTATTCACAGAAAATATTTTACAGATGTGTTCAGAAAAAAAAGGAGAATGTCCCTTTAGAGATAACGATCCTCCTTGGGAAGATGAAAACAATGCATAAAAAACTATTAGACAACCATAAAAACTAGTATCCAATTAACTACTAAATTATGTAATATGGATCAACTGCTTCATTTACTTACTCATTCAATAATAAAGTGAATACTTGTGAGTATTTTCCTGTGTCAGGCATTCACTTAGAAAAAAAAAATTTGGCAAACTCAGCATGAGAGTGAAAATTGTTCCTATTTTGATGGTGTTAATAGCTGTCAAGCCTATTAAAGGGAAGCTGTAACACCTACAACTGCCAAGAAAGAGTCAGACATAAAGTCCAGATGGATCCTGTTGGATACATCCTGCAGAACACATCTCTGTTACAAGCATCTGAAGAGTTGAAGAACTGTAGAATATTAGGGTTGTTTTGGTCCATTCATCAAAGTGTTTTATTTTATTGATTATGTGTATTTATAATTCTTCACAAAATGACGATTAAGACTCAAAAAAAAAAGTCTTAAATCAGTAAACTGTCTCAGAAAACCTAAATCTATACTACTACATATAGGAAATTTGTAATAGGATAATTTGGAATCTGGACATCAGTCTCAACTCAAGAAATTCTCCCAGTTCATTTTTAAACTGATTTTCCCTGAAGTTTCATTTGGGAAAACTACATAGGAATTGTTGTGCTGCAATGAATCTAAATGGATGTTCCAGTCCAGCTCCAGGGCTATGTTAAGTCAGTGCTCAGCAGGATGCAGCATCTGTGAAGAATGTCAATATGATGGAACACTGGCTATAGGAAATAAATTTTAAAGGCTCTACATTTCTAAATCAGGAGGAGCCACTTTTACTGCTCTGAATGTTCCTCCAGATGACAATCTATGGGATTCCAGAAATGAAATGACAAACAACTCCACTTTGGAATTCTATATATTGAATTGTGATTTACAGAATGGTCCATTTCTTTTAAGAAAAGAAAATAAATCTAGCCTTGTGGTTTATGACTACTAACTCCACCCCCCAGCCCCCACACACATAGTAATGTAATTGTTGTTTGGAGGAAATCAAGAAGCAAAGGAATGAATTAAACAGACTAGGCTTTAAGTTTCCCACTGGTTCTTTCCTTAAAAGTCTGTAAGATTGTTTTGAAGTCCACCCTACCACTGTCTCCATTCCTATCCACAAACAGTTCTGCTTTGAATTTTCCTAATTCTCCCCTCTGAATTCCTTGTGCGAGAGGCCAAGACAAAGATTTTCTTGAAACCTGGAGGCAGAGCATTATATAGCCAAAGTATTTCTAGATTAAGCTCAACTATTCATTAAAATTTATTCAATTAAAAGAATTATAACAATGTAATTGTGAAGACTCTCTAACTCCTGCCATACAATATGTAAAAATGCCTCAATTCAGGGCTGGGGTGTAGTTCAGTGGTAGAGTTCTTGACTAGCAGGCTTGAGCCCTGGGTTTGATCCATAGTATGGAAAAAAAAAAAGTCTTAATTTAGCTTGGGAGACTTGATTCATCCAAAAAGTTTGAGTCTTGTAGACAGCCCTAAGATGGTATGTAATGCTGACTTTTTTTTTTAACAGAGACGTAATCATTAGACAGGAGAACGGCAGCCAAAGAATTTATATTCCAAATTTATATACTGACAGTGTACCAATTCCCCTTTTTTCTGTTACATTTTTAAAAAATATTTATTTCTTAATTTTAGGTGGGCACAATATCTTTACTTCATTTATTTTTTTTAATGTGGTGCTGAGGATTGAACCCAGTGCCCCACGGATGCCAGGCGAGTGCACTACCACTTGAGCCACATCTCCAGCCCTACATTTGTTTTTAAAAGTATAACTTACATGCAATACGATCTAAATATATATACCTAAACAAACAGACCGAAATACACAGTATAGATCTAAAATATACAGACCTTAATTTTCATTTTTTACATTTTAACAATTTTTATACCCATATAACTACCACCCCATCAAGGAATAGAATATTTACATCACTCTAGAAAGTTCTATAATGTCCATTCATTGTACTATTGTACTCTTCCTTTCAGGCAAGAGGCGATTGTGTGTGTGTGTGTGTGTGTGTGTGTTTTCTAGATGTTAAATCCTTCATCAGATATAGGCATTGTAATTATTTTTTCCCAGATGTGGCTTCCCTATTTACTTCTTTTAACATAGCTTTCCAAAAGATGCTTAATTTCAGTTATATTTTTGGATTCAGTTTTTCTTTTCTGTTTTATGCTCATTATATCCTACTTTAAAAATTCTTATCTAGTTCAAAATCATGAAGACTGCTCCTGGTGTCTTCCCCTAGAAGTCTTAGAATTTTATCTTTATTTTTACTTCTAGATCCACTGAAAGTTAATTTTGCCTTACCTGTGAGATAAAGGTTGAGGGATTTTTGTTTGTTTGGGGGTTTTTGTTTGATGGTTTGTTTTTTGGTACTGGTACCAGTAATCGAACCCAGGGGCACTTAAGCACTGAGCCACATTCCCAGCCCTTTTCCCCTTTTATTTTTTAATTTTGAGAGAGGGTCTTGCTGAGTTGCTTAGGGCCTTGAGAAATTGTTGAGGGTGGCTTCGAACTTGTGATCCTCCTGCCTAAGCCTCCCTACCCGAAGGGATTTTAGTCGTGAATCACCACACCTTGGCAAGGTCCATTTTTAAAATATAAATATCAAGTTGATCAAGAACCATTTATTAAAAACACTTTCCTCTGCACATTCAGTTATCTTGGTATCTTTGTCAAAAACTGATAATATATGTGAAGATAAGAAATCTGGACTCTTTAGTTCCATTATTCATTGGAACAATGCCACAATAACATATTCTTTTGTCTTAGATTTATTTATAATAAGTCTTGAAAGCAGCTAGTTTAAGGCTTTCAACTTTTTCAAGTTTGTTTTGACTATCCTAAGTCCTTTGCATTTCCATATACATTTCAGAATTAGTTTATACATTTGTATTAGTAGACTGCTAGATTTTGAGTAGGTCCTCAGAGGTCTAGCACATCACTCATTAGAAGTGATGTATTTTGATGCAAATGAGAAAGTTTTAAAATTTTATTTTGAATTCTTATTTACAACTTTATGTCCTATGTATCCTGTATATAATGTGATCTTGCTAGTTTTAGTACATTTTTGTAAATTTCTTAGGTATTTCTGTACAAACAAACATGTCATCTATAAATGCAGGCACCTACATTTTTCCCCCAATTTTTATGGCATTTGTTTTTGTTTTATTGAATTGCCTTGGAATTTTAGCACAATAATAAAAATAAATTGCCTAAATGGAATTTTTAATTTTTATGACTAAATCCAGAACAATTGTAATAACTAAAGCGTAAAATTCTTCAGTAATTCATAATGCTACGAACAGCTTATTTTAGTGTCTGTTTCCTTAAATACTTGCTAAACCTGGAAGTTATCATTATTTTAAACTTTTATCAATCCAATGGATGACAGGTGGATATATAACACTTTTTAAAAGTACAAGAGTATAAAAATTTTTATAACAAAATTTACTAATATATTGTAAATATAAAAAAATTAAATAGGCTTTCTCTTTATTGCTAGTACTCAGCTGGAAGTAGAAAAATGAAAACTCAGTTGCTAGTCTTTTAATTGCTTAAAAATACATTTAATGAGAAGATGTAGAGCCTATGAAGAAAATTTTAAATATAAATATAAAAATGCTATTAAAGATACTTAATGCAATCATACTGTGAATCTTAATCTTAATTAAAGAACTAACAAATAAAATTCTTTTAAACTTTAGATGATGCTAAAGCTCTGAGAAAAACAGCAATGAAGAACACTAAAGGAGATTGCCTTGCACATGTCAAAACTTACTGTGAAGCCACAGTGCCAGCAGAAAGATAGGCATACAGGTCAGGACAGCAAAAAACACAGCCAGAACAGGGAATGATCAAGGCTGCCATTTTGGTTTAATAGGTTTTTATAAAAATGAATAATTGTAATATTCCACAATATTTATCTGAAAGAAAATAAAGCCAATTCACCTTCTATTTTATGCAAAAACACATTTGGTATAGTTGGCAATATAAATATTAAAAATTGTTCTTTTATTTGTTCTTTTTAGAAATACATGACAGTAGGGTGTATTTTGATATTATTCATACATGGAGTATAACCTCCCATTCTTCTGATTGTACATGATGTGGAGTTACACTGGTTGTGTACTCATATTTGAACATAGGAATGTTATGTCCAATTCATCCTACCATCTTTCCTATTCCTATCTCATCTCTCTTCCCTTCATTCCCCTCTTCAGAACACACAGGAGGATATGTATATAACTTTGGACAGCAGAGCTTAAGCAAGATAGGAATTTCAGAAGACAAAAAGGAAATTAATATATTATCCATTATACTATATTTTAACAATAAATATTTAATGCTAAACAATAATTTATATTTTATCATATATATACATATATATAATAACATACACTATAAAAAATAAGAGTAGGGAAAATATTGACAACAGATATGATTGAAAATGAGTTTTTATAGTAAACAAAAGATTTCCCATATAGAGATAATGGCAGAAAGTATACAACAGAGAGAAACAAGGAAAGGGTTCACATATTTACTCCACTTAACATAAATCCAGTGGAGATATGTATGGATAGATGATTGATAGAATTTATTTTATTAAGGAAAGTCAATATTCCTTTTGTAATGGAAACCTTTGATCATTATAAGAAATATAGGCAGGACTAAGAATATAGCTCGGTGGTAGAGCATGTGCTTAGCAAACTTGAGACTCTGTGTTAATCCCCAAATTGCCAGTACTAAAAAATACGTATTGATGTGATTATACAAGCATGGAATATATCTTATTCTAGTCAGAACCCCATTATTATGGATATACATAGTGAATCGCACTATGGTGTGTTCATGTAAGTACATAGCAAAATTATTTCAGATTCATTCCACTGTCTTTCCTTTTCTTATCCCTCCTCCCTTCCCTTCATTCCCCATTGTCTAATCTACTGAGTATCTATTCTTCCCCTCCCTCCCCATTTACTGTGGGTTAGCTTCCAAATATCACCAAAAACTTAACAAAGTTCCTTCTATTATTTAAGCGTCTAAGACTAAAACATTACAGTACATTTTTTATATTTCAAAAAGTTTTTAAATGTATTTCTTATGATTGTATTATATGGGGTAAATTAAATGTTGATTTAAAATGTGTTATGTTAAGTTTGCAAAACAAAATGTTATAAAAGAACAAAAAATGTATTTTGGGGGTACCATGTGGTATTTTAATATATGAATATGATGTGTAATAATCAGATCTGTGTAATTGGAACATTTATCATCTCAAACATTTATCACTTCCTTGTGCTAAGAACATCCCAAATCTTCTCTAGTGGCTATTTAGAAATATATAATTCAATGTCAACCATAGTTACCCTACTACATGACAGAACATTAGAAGTTATTCCTCCTATCCAGCTACATCTTATACTCATTAACCATGACTTTCTACTCCTCTACTCCCTGTCCTTGTATTCTCTAGTAACCACTACTTACTCTCTATTTCTGTGAGGTCAACTGTTGAAACTTGTACATGTAAATAAGAACATGTGGTACTTGTCTTTTTGCCTGACTTATTTCACTTAACATAATATTCTCCAGTTCTTTGTATGTTGCTGCTGAGGACAGAATTTCTTCCCTTTTTTGTGATTGAGTAACATTCCTTTGTGGGTATAAGCCACAGATTCTTTCTAGATTCATCCATCAATGGATACTGGTGGGTCCCTTATTTGGCCATTCTGAATAGTGTTGCAATAACCATAAAAGTGCAAGAATTTCTTTGACAATTAATTGGTTTTTTTTCTTTTAGCCCTAGTTTAACAAAAATCCAGACATTATAATTTGGCACACCCACAAACAGAAGAATGGCTTAGTGGATCAATATACATAATTTTAGAAAAAAATGGTTCATGATATAAGCGGGCTTTTTATTGAATTCTGTTTTGCTTGAATTTATTAAATAATAATACACTGAAATAAAAATGGAACCATTGTTGGACTTTGGAAATCATTTCTTCACCCAAGAGAATATTTTCTTCAAGATCATTTATAAGATTGAGATTTTTTTTTAATAATAAAAAACTGGCATCATGTTTTTTTAAAAAATATGTTTATGTTAAAAAGATTATTACAGTTCAGGTTTTTAAAAACAATAAGAAATTCACCCTAATGATAAATTAAAAGTGAATTAATGGTAATTTATTTCACTGGGCACATCTTGGTATAGTGATGAGAAGTTAAATTAGTCAGAAAGTCCCCCAAGGATCAAAAGTAAATAAATAAAAAATAATATATATATATATATATATTTGAATCTCCATGGAGAAGTCAAAGAAAGATGAAAATGAGAATGAGAAATTAAAGCACTTGGATGGTAAAAGAAAGCTGAGGAAAGATGAGGTTAACACACAAAATATCACCAACTGAATTTAAGAATTAATGGGGGAGAAGGAAGATGGCGGCGAGGGGAGTGCATTGCCCCCGTGTGCTGCTTCACTGTGTGGGAGTATGACAAGTCAGGACGGCTAAAGGATATCTTGTTAGGAATTTCCAGCAATAGTGGGGTGCTCCAGAACCTGGAGGAAGGATTTCCATCGCAC
>NW_026000037.1:27973628-28034886 GCF_001458135.2 Marmota marmota marmota
GTGGGAGTTCATAATTCGCTTGAATCAAAGTGTCGAATATGATATGTCAAGAAATTTGTAATGTTTTGAACAACCCACAATAAAAAATTAAAAAATAAAAATTAAAAAAAAAATTAAAAAAAAAAGAATTAATGGGAATTTTTAAAAGTGAGATCTCATTATTTTAATGCAGGTTTTGGGAAAATGTTGAAAATTCAGTTCAAGTTCAACAAATTTTATTTTCATGTTCACATAAAAGAGTGTGGAATATCAGTTTCCTATTACCTATTACCCACACAGGAGACTGAAGCCTGAGGAAGGATGGCAAGTTCGAGGCCAGTCTCAGCCATTGAGGAGGCCTTAAACAACCTTGCAATATCCTGTCTCAAATTAAGAAAACATTTTTTTAACATTATTAAATTAATCAATCTATGAATGGGGCTAAAGATGTTGTGGTGACCCTGGCGGGGTGCAGAGGGGAAGGGTTGGTATTGATGAACTGATTGATTGGGAGGAGAGGCAAAGTGATCAGTAGTGAGTCATGGAGCCCAACCACAGGGAGCAGAAATAAGTGGGTTTTCTTTCATGTAATTTCTGACATGGATTTTTGTTTTTTAACTGCTCTTTTATGGCCTTCATTCTCCTGGTCTCCACTGAACATCTTCCCATGTTCCCAGGCTCTATTCTACTATAATTTTGCAGGTATCAAAACATAATCATTGGGGCACAGCATCAAAGTCCATACCAGTTAAATAAATCAGGCTATCCTTCCATTACCATGCAATTTCCCATGTAATTTCATTACCATGCAAATTCCCTGTTCAATGGTGATCTTCTTCTCATGCTCTTCCTCCCTGCTCTGTTCTTAGTTACTCTCCTTATATCAAAGAAGACATTTGGCATTTGTTTTTTAGGGATTGGCTAGCTTCACTTAGCATAATCTGCTCTAATGCCATCCATTTCCCTGCAAATGCCATGATTTTGTCATTTTTTAGTGCTGAGTAATACTCCACTGTGTATAAATGCCACTTTTTTTTATCCATTCATCTATTGAAGGGCATCTAGGTTGGTTCCACAGTCTAGCTATTGTGAATTGTGCTGCTATGAACATCGATGCAGCAGTATCCCTATAGTACACTCTTTTAAGGTCTTTAGGGAATAGTCCAAGAAGTGGTATAGCTGGGTCAAATGGTGGTTCCATTCCCAGCTTTCCCAGGAATCTCCATACTGCTTTCCCAATTTTCAGTCCCACCAGCAATGTACAAATGTACCCTTCTCCCCACATCCTCGCCAGCGCCAGCACTTGTTGTTTGACTTCATAATGGCTGCCAATCTTACCGGAGTGAGATGGTATCTTAGGAGGGTTTTGATTTGCATTTCTCTGACTGCTAGAGATGGTGAGCATTTTTTCATGTACTTGTTGATTGATTGTATGTCCTCCTCTGAGAGAGAGAAGATGGGAGAAGATGGGAGGGGAGGGGGGTTAGTAGAGGATAGGAAGGTCAGCAGAATACAACATACACTAGTATGGCAGTATATAAAAAAGTGGATGTGTAACCGATGTGATTCTGCAATCTGTATATGGGGTAAAAATGGGAGTTCATAATTCGCTTGAATCAAATGTATGAAATATGATATGTCAAGAGCTTTGTAATGTTTTGAACAACTAATAATAAAAAAATAAATAAATCAGGATAAAAGTAGCAATGGGAACATATAAAACATATTTTGAGGATTAAAAAGCATGTCTATCTATCTATTTATACATAACTAATGATTGATTAACTTAGTGATTACTGGATGTGTTTTTCTTCCATCCTTTTCAATATCAGAAAAATTTTCAGTTAAAATAAACCATATGTGCAGATTTAGTGGCGGTGAACCACAACTAAATGGAGAATTAAGAAGCTATTTGGGGGCTGGGGTTGTAGCTTAGTGGTAAGCATTTGCCTACCATGTATGAAACACTGGATTTGATCGTCAGCACCACATAAAAATAAATAAATAAAATAAAGGTATTGTATCCATCTGCAAATAAAAAAAAATTTTAAAAAGAAGCTATTTAGCAGTGATTTCTTGACAGTACCCCTCCTCTATTTGCTCACGTACATTGACCAAACTTTTCTTAGACTTTTATTATAACAATTATGTTATCACACTTCCCCTCTTTATATATTTAATGTCCCCATCTTACTTACTTTTGTAGGCTGCTGGTTTCTAAATAGTTTCTAGAAAAGAAAAGGTGCATAAATATTTGATTAATTGAATTAAATTTCAAGAAAGTAATTTATACTTTTCATATGCTCTACTTAGGAGTTTAAGAAATTAATTCCACGGTTACAAGGCATAGCATATATAATTTTATTAAGTGGCAACTTCTAGATATAAAGTCTTTAATACATTTTTCAAACAGTATATTTATGATTTACCAGTTCTTGGGAAATATGTCATTAATAGATTTGTCACACTTGGAAGAACAGGGGAGAAAGTTGGTGAAGAGTCTTGAAGGAGAAAAGAGTACAGCACTAAAATTGTGGATATTATTGGCATATGGATTTGCACCTCTTCACTGAACTCGAAGGACACTCCATTCTCCTGGAGAGTTATTTGTAACTCTGGATGGCCAGATAATTGCCTGTTAAATAGTGAATGAAAATTGTCAGGGGGTGACTGAAAATGCAAGCCATTTACATTCCTCAAGAGAATTTGCAAAGTAGTTCCACAGCTCAAAGTAGTTTAAGGGAAAGTGGGTTGAAGGGTCATTGAAGAGAGATGCAACTGATAAAGGTTGATTGGAATTTCTTGTCATATTAGCCGGTTAATGATGTATTTAAATTATCCTGTAGGCCCTTTCATTATACCTTAATGTTCAGAATTTAACTCTTTTTTAGTTTGAAAGTACTAGATGAATTTTTAAATCTAAAGATGAATAATTCAAGCATAGGATGGAGAGTACTGCTTAGAGCTAGGTACAAGATAAAAAGAGAAGAATGATATGTTGATCACAAACTGAAGAAGGCAGCAAAGGCAGGCCCTTCCCCAAAGCTGCATTTGTGTTCGGCATGAGTACAATTTTTACAATCAATTTTGGCACTTATTTTTGGAAAACAAGCACAAATATTCTCTGCATTTCTGCTTAGAGATCTACCATTAAAACTGCCTAACATATGTTCAAATATAAATGTACAGGTATTTAGATTGTTCATAATAGCAAAACAATGGAAACAAAATGAATGCCCAGCAATGTGAATGAAGTTAAATTAATTATTCTGCATTTCAATTAACTAATTTCATATAATGGAGAGGAAAAAAAGGAAATGAAATATTATGAAATATTGAATATGAAAAAATGAAATATTTATAATATGAAAAAAATGAAATATTATGCATAAAATGTTGAGTAAAAAAAGCCACAGAGCAATATGTATAGTATATATGCTGTTTAAAAAGCCTTTAATGTTCATTGAAAAGGGGAGAATCATTCTTACAAAAATTTGCACAAACACTTATTATCTGGAAAGAACATAAGACTTGGGTTGAAGGATATGATAGGAGGGGCTTTATCATTTGTGTTGTATTTTAGAGGGATTTTAGAAGAAACATGCATTATCTTGTAAAAAAAATACTTCTAAAAATAGTTTATTGATGTTTGTTGTAACTTAGTGATTTGAGGCTTAGAGCTGTAACTCATAAAATTTATGGAATACATCCTTCAAAAATTTAATCCTGAGATTACCCTACAAAATATGGATTAACACTCAAAAATGTTTTTTGTGCAACATTCCACAGATCATTAAACATGTACTTCTCATTTTTATAAACAAATTTAATTAATATTAGAGGATATGTTACTAATTTATATAAAATCGTGTTTTGGATCAACTTTTAGATGACCTCTGATACTGTTCTCGCTAATCCTTGATGATTTTTGTTTTATAGCTTTCTATTTATAATAAAAAATCTTATTCCAGTAGTTTTGTCCTACACTGGTACCAGCTAGCCAGCTCTGAGCCACAACAAATAATACCCCGAAGAAATGATCTTTGTGCCTGAAATTTTTTCTAAGATGCTGCTTCCTTGCCTTCCCACAGATTTTGTTCTTTCACTTAGGATCTTTTCTCCCTTCAGGTAAATTTAAAGAGATAGAAAGCATCTGTGCATTAGGACATACATGGTGCTGCTGTTTCTGAACTTGCAGGGTCAACATCACCTGGGAACTGGCTAGATGTCAGGCCCCCAGTTCCCACCTGACCTTGGGAGGCGGGGTCAGAGCTCTGCTTAAGGAGCTTGCCACGTGATTATGATATACATTCTAGTTCAAGAACCACTGAGTTACAGACCAGGACTAGATTCATCTATAAAGAATGACACTTTCTTACTTAGTTTCTTTTTATTTTTCCTCCTCTTTCACCAATTCATGGTTTTAAAAAATTTGGCGTTACACTCCTTAAATTGTTCTATCCTTTTTGACTCTTAAGAACCTCTATTCTAGCCTAGGGGCCGAGGGGCTGAGGTAGGAGGATCTTGAGATCAAAGTCCTAGCAACTCGGTGAGATCCTGTCTCTAAATAAAATACAAAATAGGGCTGGAGATGTGGCTCAGTGATTCAATGCCCCTGAATTCAATCCCCCAAAACAAACAAAAAATCTTCTATCTCTATTCTAAACCTTTATTCTAGAAACTCCAGAGTTGTTTTCTTGAATAGCTAATATCCTAAATGAGGAGCACAATATTTTGCAAAGTATAAGAGATTTGCTCAAAAGATATTTAAGCAGAATTCTGCTTAATGCTTATGAATAAGCACTGCATAGTTAACAATACATATCTCATTTTCTAATTGCATAGTTAATAATACATATCTTGTTTTCTATATTAAGCAGAAAATTAAATTTGAGAAGCTTCATAAGAAAAAATATACTAAAAGAAAGCATTCTACTTTATTTATTTTATGTGCAAAGGTTGTGGGAACCAAAAATATTTACTCTAGAGTTTAAAAATTAAAGTTATTGAATGATTCTCTATGTCTAGTGATGTTGAATAAAATTAGGTTAAATCATAATTTCAAAAAGCATGATCAACTATGATTTTTACAAATACTCCTTTAGAAATGAGTTTTAGTACTACTGCTTACACAGCCAGGTTATAATTGTTACAAATTTTTAGGAGAGGCTGGAGGGAATCACTATATTTAATTTCAAGTAACACATAACCAGAAAACACCCAGGAAATATCACCTGGGAGGCAGGAATGTTTCTTCTTTAAGAGCACAGTGAAGAGTGAGTGCCCACCGAGTAGGAAAAATTATGTCTGTTTTTTTGTTGTATTTCCTCTGTGTGTGAAAAGAGTTTAAATAACTTTGTACTCTTCTTTCAGCTTACTACTTACAAAGGAAAATAAGAGTCTAAAGAACAGCAGATTTATTTCAGCAGTGAATTTTGAAAGGGTAGCCAACAATAAAATTCCTCACATGTGTTCCTGGACTTTAGTATACTTAAGTCTCCACTACTGAACAATATTAAAAGTCTGATTCCAAACCCACCTCTCAATTGAGTCCCCAGCGATTCCAGCAGACCTGGGTCAGGACCCAGTAACTTGCATTTTTAATAAATATACTCAGATAATTCTGACAAGACAGTTAAAAGTTCATGCTTAGAGAAAAAATGACCATTATGTGATGTCTCCATAGTTTACAGGAATACAAAGCTGCAAATTAATTAGTAGAAGGTAAATTTGAAATGTGACACCGGAATTTAAAAGAAAAAAAATGTTTTCTTTGGAGCATTAGTTTTGGACTTTCCTGGGATTGGTGCTCAAAAAACCAAAGAATCCGTGGTCAAAAATAGTAAGAAAATGCTGCATTCCAAATCTTCCCTTTGGAAATTGGAATCAAATAGTTCATTAACACATGAAAGTCCTCTGAAAATTCCTTGATTTTTAAAAATGCTTTTGTATTTTGCCTAATATTTAAACATCTTTGCAAGAGAAGTAACATTTAGCTTCTACTATTGCTTTCTCAGAAGTTTTCCCAATCAAACCTGTTTAAACCAGATTAGGCTAAACTGTAAAATTTTATCCTGTGACAAAAAGAAAATCATATATATATATAATGTTATAGCATTGAGAAGCAGGTAGGTGAGAACCAGTTTCAGACTCAATCCCAAATCAGGAAGCTTCTCTATTCTCCCCATCAAAAAAGGAGTTGAATAAATTCTTCCCTCTCCATCATCTTGGATCACACAGATTACAAAACAGAGCAAAGCTGCAGAGTCAAGTGAAAGGAGTTAACACTAATAACTAGTAGTCTGAACAAACACAACACAGTGTTAGCAATATTTGTACTGTTGACTTCCACTATTCCTTGACATTCTACATAGTTGAGTAGAATTTACTCCTGCACTGGAAAACTTTGGAGAGTTCAATAGGATCCTCATCTTTCATTTACGATGGAAGTATTTCAGGCTTAATCTCAATTCAGTAATTCAAAAAACATTCATAATAATGTTATATAATATATAATAGCATCTATTCCATATTATATTATGTTGTAAAAGTATATTTGCATCAGCACTTCAATCTTTAATAAAAATAAGACTTCTCCATAAAAAATAAGCCTCCCCTGCCTTGCTATCTATGGCCCTTGTTAAAAGAAAAATTGTGTACAAGCTTCTCTCTCAGTTACCTTATGCATCAATTGTTACTTTGAATCTTTCCAGGGTTGAACACCAAGAGAGAGGGAGAAAGAGAAAAAGAAGCATACTTTCCTGTTTCATAAACATACCATCTCTTACCTTCACACTCTGAGCTAGGTGGGTGCTTAAAACTTCCTCTTTGTCTTATGGATACTTCTCTTGATTGTTTGGAGTCATCTGTGCTACCCCTCTGACACAAATTTTTAATGATACATGCTCTCTCTCAGGTCTTACTTGTCCTAAACCCAGGTTTGCAGGGGATCTGTCCCTCTAAGAATCATCTATGGAATCCCATTGACCCCTCAGGTAGCCCTCTTGGATAGAAATCAAAACAGCCCTAATCTTAAGTTTTTCTCTCATTTGTCTCCAATCATGATTACAGATCCCACCCACATCTTTTAACTTGATAATTTCTGAGAATAGAGACAGATTTCAAAGAAATGGCATCTTTGCTACTATAAGGAAGTTCAGATTTACCCTCTAAATGTCAATAATTGAGTCTGCCAAAATAAATTAACGACAGATTAACAGAAAAAAAAACCACATACAACATTACTAATGTTTGAATGTGTATTGGAGTCACCTGAAATATGAAACTAAAAGAAGGGTTAAAGGTTAAAGCTTAAATATTCTTCTCATAGGGAACCAGGAATTGGGAGATGTAGGCATGTTTTAAGGTAGTAAATGAATATCAGGAGAGATGAATGGATTTGAAGAACAGACTGGAACAAGTTCCTTTGAGCTCTAGATGTGGTATTTGACTTTCAGTCTCTTTCTCTGTGATACAATTATTCACTGTTAGTGAAATTTCAGTAAGAAGAGGAAAGACAATTGGGTTCCTCTTGGGTGGATCTGGTCCTTTAAATAGATAAAGGAACAAAAGAGAAAAAAACATACCCAACATTGGCTGATCTCCCAGCACTTTTAGATTAAAATAATCGGCATTCCAAGGCACCAGATTTTGGAGTATTTTTTTCTGACCTTCAGCACTGCCAAAGCAAGTTACTGTTTGTTTGACTGTTAGATTTCCTGAGAAGATCTTGGTATAGTCCATTTTGTCTATTATTCTTCCAGTAAGTTCTCCATTCAGTCCTATGAAACTCTCTTTAAACTTGAAATAAAGTAGGCAGAATTCCTCTTCTCTTTGTGAAGGTGGGTAACCATACTTAAAGCCCAGGGAATGTTCTAGTCCAAGTAGGATTGCCAGAAAAATGCATAGGATATCTAGATATACTGAAATTACACTTAAATTTCAGTTAAACAGCCTTAAAAAAAAGAAGAAGAAGAAGTATGCCTATGCAAGTACTTGGAACACAATTACATTAAAGTTATTTATTTGTGGAATGTTTTCTCTAACACCAAGCAGTTCTCCAGCCCCCCAGACACTAACTAGATGTTCCACAATTCATTTCTGACTCTACTCGGAGTTAGCACAGGTCCCACAACATAAGGGTTCAGAACAAGAGACTTTATTAGATGCCAGTGGCAGATCCTGGGTTTTCTATTCTTCCATCCTACTGACTATAAATTTGGTGTTTTCACCACCCCTTTTCAGGTTGGATAATTTGCTAGAAAGGCTCAGAGAACTCAACAAAACAGTTTAGCTACTATTCTGATTTAGTATACAGGATACCATTCAGGGAGTGTCAAATCAAAGAGACACATGGGGCAAGAGATGGAGTGGGGAGTTCACAGGGTTTGCTTGTTCTCTCTGTGCCACTTTTGAAGCATCTTACTGTGTTCACAGGCTCAAAAACTCATTCAAGAATTTTTATGGAACTTAAACCTCCATCCTCCCCTTTAAGAAGATCCATGGTGTAACTGAAAGTTTAAACCCTCTGATTTCTTTTCTGGTGACCCCTCATCCTGAGGCTGTCTAGGGGCCCCACCGTACCTCACCTTATTTGCACAAACTCAAGTGTAAGCAAAAGGGGTTATTATGAAGAACAAAAAACAAACAAACAAAAAAATCCATTCCTTTCATTCCTAGAAATCCAAGAATTTGAGAAGCTATGTACCAAGGACAAAAGACGAAGATCAAACATATTTCTTTTTATAACACAGTCTGAAATTCAAATGTAACTGGGCATCCTGTATTTTTACTTGCTAAGTCTAATAACCCTAAACCCAAGAAACCTTTCCTCAATTCTTTCATATCCACTCTCCAATATTTTTATTCTCTAAAGTGGGTGATGGATTAGAAGAGGTATAAAACTGTTTCTCTGTATTTTTCAACTCAGTTTGCTTGAGCACCTTACTGTAGAATTTTCAAAACTTCATATCCTGGCACAACAATTGTAACATAATTTAGCAACCTCTCCTAATATTAGCAGTAGATATTTTCCAGAGTATTGGAAAAGTAACTCTTTATAAGAGTATTCTTGGTATTTTGAACATTCACACAGAGATAGGAATAGTTATAAAACTCTTCTCTGACACACAAAAAATTCATATATAACAATGCTCAGATTCAGAAACAAAACATTGCAAAACTCCAGAAACCCCCTCATACCACCTTCTAGTCACTACCGATCCTCACAAAAATAACTTCTAACACCAGTCTATTACCCCTCATCTTCTCTGGTGCCTCACAACTTAGCCCTTAAATGCCACAACAATGTTGCTTTCATCAAAGTTTCACCAACAACAGTAGTCACTAGCCATATGTAGCAATTAAATTTAAAACCTAAATAGTGTTGGGGATGCAGATACAGTGGTAGAACTTTTGTCTAGTGCTTGCCATAAGGCCCTGGGTTGAATGCCCAGGATGCAAAAACAAACAAAGATAAATAAATTAAAATAAAACTAAAGCCAAAGCAGGAATAAATAATACAGAAACAAAAACTGCAATAATAGCACCATAAATTAAATAATTGCTTGTGAAAATAATGAATTCAATATATCATTCGCTAACCAACTCAAAAGAGAGAGAATGCAAATACCTAACAATGAAATAATAAGGAGAAAATAGCCACAAAAGCAGAGAAAAACAAACAAAAAAATCATAAATTAATAATAGTTTTATTGGTTTTGGGGGTTTTGGTTCTGCAATAAATTTGACTATGTGGGTAAAATACAAGATAGAAAAGTTCTCTGGTTAAATTTTACACTACCAGAAATTATCCATGGGAATAAAAAAGAAATGAAAGCCTTAAAAATGTCAGCTAGGCACAGTGGTATATGCCTATAATCCAGTGACTTGGGAGGCTGTGATAGAGGATCACAAGTTTGAGGCCAGCCTTAGCAACTTAGAAATATAAAAAATGAAAAGCATTGAGAATGTAGCTCAGTAGTAAAGTACCACTGGGTTTAATCCCCAGTACCGCTCCCCAAAAGTTGTTTCGCTCATGCTTGATTAAAATATTAATTGAAACCATAAGACAGGAGTCAAAATTTTATTCAGTTAAAAACCCTGGATAGGAAAGAAAGTTGTTAACCCATTTGATTTTAGAATATGAATAAAGGTATTCTTTAACTTTTATTATAACAAACCTGTTATGAAAAAGGTATAAAACTAACAAATCCAAAGAAAATGTTAGTGTTCATGTGAAAAAGAGGGAAGATTCTATTTAAGTTCTATTTCTATATACTGTCTTAACATCATAAGACTGAGTACATATCTTAATTATCTTATAAGAGCAAGATCTTGAATTCTGCTTTTTAACTACAAATAATTTATCACCATGAGTTTATTATGTGGCCTAACCTAGTCCCTGTAAGCATTGTTAAACTTGATTTTCTTTTTATCACAATAAATTGTCTGTATTTTAATATGATTGTTTTAAGAAACTGATCTTTATTGCCTGTAGCTTGTTTAACCTGTTAAACACGTAAACATCCTCAACACGTATGTTCACATCCTAACACTTGGAACCTGTGGCTGGTGATTTTAGTTAGTAAAAGAATGTTTGCAGATATAATTTAGTTGAGGACTTTAAAATAAGATCACCTCAGGATTTTTTGAGTGGTGCCTAAATTCAACACAAGTCTTTTCATGAGAAGCTGGGAAGAGACCAGAAAGATTTGATGCTTTCCTACAGCCTCTAAGAGAACACAGCCTTGACATTTTGAACTTGATTTTGGACTTCTAGACTCCAAAATTGTGAGAGAATGGAATTGCTGTTGTTTTAAACTAAAAGCTTGTGGCCATTTGTTATGGCAGTCTTAGAAAAGTAATATATCACCTCTATTGAACTGTTCAGATTACTACCGTGATGATAACCTCATTATCTATAAGTTCACTCTACTTTGGAACTCTACACCGTAGGTGTGGTATAAATTTGCTTTCCAGAAAGAAAGCATTAAAATATATTTGCTTGACTTTCTTAGTAGAGATCTGCTTGAGAAAAATAAATTGGTTATCCTAGCAGATTTATTTTGAACCTAAACACACAGTTTGTATCTTTGACAAGTAAAATGAATATAAAACATGCACAGAGCATCAACCATGGACAAAGCTGAGGATGTTATTGAAGTTCTGTTCTTGCCCACTCTTCTGCCCCTTGCTATGATGTCAGATTCAGGAAATTTCACATTTAAAATTTTAGCCATTTGAGTAATGGTTAATTCCATAATTGAATTATGTGATAGTAAAATTTGGAAAGAGAAAAAAAATTCTTGAATAAATATAATGAATATATCTAATAATAATGCAGAAAGGATAATGATACACTAATATATACATTTATGAATGCTGATGAAAATTTTTATAATTAGGACATTAATAGAATAAACCTTGTCCAAATTATCTTTTAATAATAGACTGGTCTCAACGTAAATGTAGGAAAGCTACTGTACTAGGTGAAAGAATGAAAATAATGAGTACCTCAATTAAAGCCAAAAATGTATAGATAAAATTTCAATATCTTACATAAACTTTTAAAGCAGAAATAAATGGTAATAGCAGCATATCATAACTTCTGATAAGCTATTGAAAGTATTCCCACCAAAACCATTACTTCATAATATTCTGAAAGTTCTATTCAATGTGACTAGATGATACAAAAAAAATGTAAATACATGAATGGATGGATTACAAAAACCTGTTTTAAGAGTATACAATTCATTACATAGAAAATAAAGATAATCAGTAATCTAGAAAACTGTCAGTAGTTTTCCTACATACAAATGTTTAGAATAAAAATAAAACATTTTTGTTACTAATAGCAATAATATAGTTAAAATGTATTTCAGTCAGCTTTTTCACTGCTGTGAATAAAAGACCCAACCAAAACATTTGTGGAGGAGGAACACTTTATTGGGAGGCTCACAGTTTCAGAGGTCTTAGTTCATAGAAGGCCAGCTCCATTTCTCAGAGCTCCATAGTAGATAGGGCTCCAGATGAGGTAGGAACAACATGGCAGAAGAGTGTGGCAGAAGAAAGAAGCTCTCACATGGTGACCAGGAAGCAGAGAGAGACTCAACTCACCAGATACAAAATATATACCCTATAGCTGTGCCCCCAACGCTCCACCTCCTCCAGCCAAAACCCACTTGTCTCCAGTTCTGATTCAATTAATTCCATCAGGAATTAACTCACTGATTGGGTTAAGGCTATAACCCAATCATTTGTCCTCCAAATCTTCTTGCACTGTCTCACACGTGAGCTTTTGGGGGACACCACATCTAAACCATAACAAACTGTATTGTCAAACTTAATATTTGGAAATTTTATATCAAATAAATATTTTTAAACTATGATTTTAATGTATTTTAACAAATTAAAAAAAGATCTCCATTTATGGCAATGTTGCGGATCAGATTATCTGAATTATTATCTTGCTTAAAACTTTTTTTAAAATTTGCTGTTAAATGAATAAATAACCTGGCCATAAAAAATTCTCAGAAAAAAAAGACTTCAAAAAGATACTGAAAATAGACCAGACACAGTGTTGCTCACCTGTAATCCCAGCAGCTAGGGAGGCTAAGGCAGGAGCATCAAAGTTCAAAGCCAGCCTCAGCAATTTAGCAAGGTCTTGTAACAAAATAAAAAATAAAAGAGGTTGGGGATGTTGTTAAATGATTAAATGCCCTTAGGTTCAATCCTTGGTACAACAACAACAACAAAAAAGTACTAAAAATGTAAAAGTGAACTCTAGAGGTATGCAAGTATTAGAGATGTCTTTTCTCTAAATACTCTAAATAATTACTAAATACTAAATATTAGTGATCCTAAACTTCTGGCTTGATTGTCAAAGTACTGGAGAAGACTTTTTATACCTAGAACATATAAAAGAGGGGAATGAAGAAGACTTCTGTTTAAAGCTGGAAAATAAATGGATCCCATGGGGGACACTAAAACACAGAAAAGATGACAAGAAAACCCAGCTGAAATCATGTTGGGACTAATCGAAGAGGGAGAACAGCATCTCCTTTTTATGTCTTGAATTCACACTACTCTGTCTGAGCAGCATAAAGTAGGAAATTATAGTGATTGAAGTCAATTGGTACCCAAGCTAATTTACAGAAGCAAGTGAAAACCTTCTCTGAATAAAAACAAATATATAAAGGCAGGCAGGGATAAAGAAAGGAAAGGAGAAACAAAGGCTTCCAAAAGTCATCCCAGATGAGGTTCCAAACAACATACATTCACAATCTACAGATAATAAAGCAAGTCATCACAAAAATAAAAATAAACATAATACTGAATAACCAACTATAATGACTACAATTTAAAAGAGATTGATGATACCAGGTACCACTGAAAATATGGAGCAACTGGAACTTTCATAGCTTGCTAGCATATAAAAGTAAATCTACTTAGGAAAAAATGCTTAATAATTTATTATAAAGTTAATAATATGTATTTACTACATGGCTAAGCAATTACATTTCCAGATAAGAGAAACATATGCCCATTAAAAAATAAAATAAACATGAACATGAATATTCATAGCAATTTTATTCCTATTTGCCAAAATATGAAGAAAACACAAATGACTATCAGTTCCTGAATGGATGAACAAATTGTGGTATATCTGTACAATGGATTGTCACTCAACAAAAAGGAACAAATTATTAATATAAGCAAAAACCAGGGACAAAATAAATGTTGAGATGAATAATTTGCTACTAGATTGTAAAAATATTGAAGAAGTTAAAGCAAGTTATGAGTTCACTTGAAAAGATAATCAAAGCATATTTTTTTAAAGAGAGAGAGAGAGAGAGTTTTTTTTAATATTTATTTATTTTTTAGTTTTCAGCGGACACAACATCTTTGTATGTGGTGCTGAGGATCGAACCCGGGCCACATGCATGCCAGGCGAGCACACTACCGCTTGAGCCACATCCCCAGCCCTCAAAGCATATTCTTATTTTAAAAACATAAATAAGCAATTTGTCAACGTACTTACCATCTCATTTCTGTTTTCAAAGAACAACAACAAATATATACAAATGTGAACAGATAGATGTATGGTAGATAGGTGTATGGATGAATGGATGGATGGATAGTGAACAGTTGGAGGAAGAGATGGACAGATGGACATAGAAATGTTTGTTTAAGAATTAACATAAGTCTGGAAGGATAAGTATTAAGCTCTTGACATGGAGTACCTACTCTGGTTATGGAATTATAAGTTTCAATAAATGAAGATGAAAGGAGAGAAAGTTCATTGTTTAATTTATAAAAAGTTTTAGCCCTGGAACATTATGGAAGAAAACTGATAGCGAAAAGAGAAGGTAGATAATAAATTAATTTTATTATCTCCAATCAGACATGTCTCTTACCTTTGTCTCTGGGCATTAGCATGTGAAGCAAATAGTGTGTTAGATACCTGTTTTCCTCTGTTGTGAAGTCTGAGCTGAGAGTCTAATTATCTGGCAAAAGGGTTGACATTCATAATAAAGTCAATAAATGGACTGCTTGTACCATGGGCCATATGATCAACATGCTACAGACCCAGAAGGACCTGCAGCCTGCAAAAGTACCTAGTCATTAAAAGAACTAAACATGTCAGAATAACTGAGGACATTAGCAAAAGATGTCATCAGAATACCCTGATGACAGGGCAAATGAATCATATCCCAGGGGATGGTATACCAGGTAGTTCAGTCTTTAACCAGGTCTGGCATATAAAAATCATAACACATCAGGACCAAGTTGGTTCATCCCAGGAATGCAAGTTTAACTCAATACTAATAATACTATAATTTCAATACTATAATACTATAATTTCACCATGTTAACAGAAAAAAAAGGGGAAAAGATGCATACAATGAATTTGATAAAATTTTGTATTCAGACATTACCAAAATTCTCAGGAAACAAATAATATAATAGAATGTCCTCAAGTTGATAAAAAAGATCTATCAAAATACCTACAGCTCACTTCAAATACTAGGGTGAAGGACTGAAAGTATATCTCCTGAGATCAGGTAAGATGTCTGCTCTTGTCCCTTTTATACAGCACTATACTAGAAGTTCTAGCTAGGCAATATGGCGAGGAAAAGATAAAAGATATCCAGATTGGAAAGAAAGAGGTAAAACTACCTTTGTTTGCATAAAACATTATAACATAAATTATATTGAATTCACTAAAAATGGTAAGTGAATTATGTAAGGACCTAAGGTACACAGTCTATATAGAAAATTTAAGTGCACATTAGCAAAGTATAATTGGAAGTGGAAACTCCAATTTTGGGATCTGGAGCAAATCTTTTAAATTTTCTGGGTTCAAATATGCTGTCAGTTCAGGCTTCTGAAACAGAATACCACAGTATGGTTGGCTTAAACAACAAACATTTTTCCAGTTCTGGAGGCTGGGAATTCCAAGATCAAGGTGCCAATAGATCTTTTCCTGGTCTGTGCACAACTGTCTTATTGAATCCTCACATAGTCAAAGAGAAAACATCTCTTTTCTGTTTCTTCTTATAAGAACACTGATCTCACTCATGCATAACTTAATTATCTCCCAAAAGCTTACTTCCAAATACCATCACACAGAGAGGTTAGGATTTCCAAATACAAATTTAGGGAAACACAAACATTCAGTTGATAACAGTTATCTAAGTACTGAGGGAATCAGAGTAGGAAGGAATGGTCTCTACAGGCTCCTTCTTGCCTTCACTGTTAGTGGTTCACTAGTTTGTCATGACGTGAGATCAGAAATTCTGTTGTTTGCCATTTCATCTCACAGTCCTTGAACCATAGGTAGTCAACAATAGCTTTTTTAGCAAGAAGAGAATGAAACACTGAAATAAACTATGAAGGAACAATAGCAAGATGCCACTTTTGAAGATTTTTTATGAAGTAAATAGCTGCCATCTAGAGAGTCTTATAATTCTAAAGTCAGAGACTAATCCATATGGTCTCTTAAAGTCACTTTTGACTCAGATAATTCCTATCTGAGAAGAACCATAATGAAAATGAGCCTCCAATCAGAAAGCTATTGTTTAGAGCTGGGCCTGTAGCTGAGTGGTAGGGCACTTGGTTTCCACATGTGAATTCCTGGGTTCAGTGCTCAGCATTGATGGAAGGAAGGAAGCTAACTTGAACCTGGTACTGCATTAGGTATGAGTAAGAGAAGCATAACTAACTCTGGTGAAGTACACAATTTACTAATTGTTCCTCTGAGAGGCAGAACTCAGGATAGATTGTAATTATGTTCTATTGTAAGTGGTCAGGAGTCAGAAGCTCAACTGTTTGTAAAATTACACTCTAAAATCTATTTCTTGAGTCATAGGAAGCAAAGACCTTTGGCTATAATAACCTCAAATCACAGAATACTTAACCTAGTTTAATGTGCAAATGACTTTGAATGGATCTGAGATTTGCATACTTAATTATTATTTTGATAAGCAGGCTCTATAAAAAAAAAAGTTTCAGCCTGCAGGCCTATGGAATAATCATTGTCAGAATGTGTACTTCACCAAAGTTAGTTATGCTTCACAGTACCTCTGGGAGGAGTTCAGAATAAAACTTTACCTGAAACACACACAGAGACACTCACAAACAGAGAGTAGCTAAAATCAATAAATTATTTTTTATTTTTTTCTATATTTGTAGTGGTGCATTATGTTTTGTACATAATGGTAATATTTGTTGTCACATATCCTTACGTTTACACAATATCTATCCTTGGTATTTTCCTCTCCTCCTCCCTGCCCCTGGTTCCTTTCCTCTACTCTATTGATTTACTCAACTGAATCATAAGATCCCTCCCTCTACACCTTTTCCTTTTTCCTCTCTGGTTTCCATATGATAGAAAATTTAAGACCCTTGACCTTCTGAGTTGGACTTATTTCTCTTAACACAATTTTCTCAAGTTCCATCCATTTTCTGCAAAATGACATATTTTATTTTTCTTTATGGCTGAATAAAGCTCCATTGGGTGTGTGTGATATATATATATATATCATATTTTCTTTTTCCATTTATTTGTTGATGAACACCTAGGCTATAAAACTAAGTATTTAAATAATAAGGAACTGAGAAATTATTTTTAATGGACCAATATATACCAAAGTCAGGGCCAGACCATTCTAAAGAATCTGTTGTCAAATAACCACTGAATAAGTTGCAAAACATAAATGTATGTAGTATATGCGTATGTGCATGCACATGCTCATATGTTTATGTGTAAAAACATTTAGCAGGAACTCATTTCAAAGAGAGAACAGGATGATTGAGAAAAACAAAAACAAAAAATGTCCCCTAGATTTCTAAACATAGCATCCACACAGTCAAAAGCACTTATATGGGTAAAAATATATTAAAATGGAATTGTTAAACAAAGTGAAGGCTGCAAACATAATGCACCCCTTTTCTCCCCCTTTCACTATCCACTTAAATTCCTTCTATTTGTGGATTAGTCATGGTCCTACAGAGAAATAAAACGTATAGGATATTATTGTTCCCCCTTAGCCAAGGCTTTTGTTTTCTGCAATTTTATTTCCAACAATCAACTGCAGCACAAAGATATCAAATGGAAAATTCCAGCAATAAGCAATTAATAAATGTTAAATTATATGCTGTTCTAAGTAGCATGATAAAATTTCTGTTCTATCTGAGGAATGAATCAAATCTTTCTCCAATTCATTCACACTGTACAGGCTACCTGTTGTTAGTCACTTGGTAGACTTCTCCATTATCAGATGGACCATTGAAGTCTCACAGTGCTTGTGTTTATTCACTCAATAATGACCTCAAAGTAGGGATCCTAGTACTTCCTCTAGGTGAAAAGGTAAAGTTCTTAACTTAAGGAAAGAAAAGGTTCTAAGCTGAGGTTGCCAAAAGTTATGGTAAGAATGAATCTTTTACATGTGAAATTGTGAAGAAGGAAAAACAAAATTCATGCTATTGTACCTCAAACAAAAGTTATGGTCACTATGCCTCATAAGTGCTTAGTCGTTCACCTCATTTCATCTCATGATGTAGACAGTTTACCATCTCATATCATCACAAGAAAAAGATGGGTGAGAACAGTTTGATATTTTTTTTGAAAGAGAGAGAAGAAAGACATTTATATAACTTTCATTACAGTATGTTGTTTTGATTGTTTATTATTAATCTCTTATTGTGTCTAATTTATAAACTAGTCATTTCCTAGGTATGTATTCATAAGATTTGTAGAATTCAGTACCATTCATGGTTTTAGGTGTATGCTAGGAATCTCGGAACATATCCTCTGCGGATAAGGAGGAACTACTAGGTATACATATGGATATGTAATTTTTACATATGTGCACACGCACATGCACAAAGAGATTGATTTTAAGAAAAGAGATTGACTTTCAGCCAATTGGATGAGCATGACTCATGTTATAAAGCTTATCTGGTTTACTCAGTCTAGTGATTTAAGTGCTAATCACATCTAAAAATACCTTCACAGAAACCATCTAAACTAGTGTTTAACCAAACAAGTGGGTACCATGGTCTATCCAAGGTGATCTATAATAATCATCAACCATGGATGAAGACAACTTGATCTAGAGGTTACATTTGTCTCTTCCAGACTCTTTGGGAACATTACACTAATCAGAAACACATTTGAAACAATTTTTTTTTTGTTTTTGTTTTTTTGTTAAGGCATTACAAAGCTTAACGTTTCCTGAAAAATACAAAAGATTCTACTTGAGTTTGCAATCCATGACACACGGAATTTCTGGTTGACCCTCACTTTGAGCATGTAGTTCTTTGGAATCACAGCTTATTTGGGGTAATGTTATCTCTTAACCCTCAGCTTCTGATAGTCCTTGGCTTTGATTCTTTTTCCCCCAATCTAGCCTAAAATTGTTTCCAGAAGCTAAATCTGAAATTTTCAAATACTGAAATTGCCTAATTATCAAAATATAATTAAAATATCAAAAACTGATGGAAATAATTTAAAATTTTAAGCAAGAATTTCCTTAAACTTTGCTCTAGAAAATGACAATCACTGTGTGAAGAAGAGGTAAAGGGAGGAGAGGGGTCTAGGGTCAGGTGAACTCTGTAAATGTTGTGATAAATATTTTCTTTTCGGATTTCTCTGAACTTTATATACTATTCCAGCCTACATAAAGGAGAAATAAGTACATACATTGCTTTTTCTTTTGAACTTATTTTATAACCAAATCTTATTTTTTCATGGAGCATTCCTGTTATGGGTTGGATCTGGAATGTCCCCCAAAAGCTCATGTGTTAAAGACATGGTCTCCAAAGCAGCAAAGTTCAGAGGTAGTATTGCTGGGAAGGGATTGGATCATAACAGCTCTAACCTCATCAGTGGATTAATCCATTTCATGGATTAATAATTTTAATGGACTCTTAGGAGGAGATGAAAACTGTAGCAGGTGGAGCCTAGTTGGGAAAAATAAGTGACTGGGGTCATGAGGATTACATTTTGCCCCCACCCTTTCCTGCTACATTCCACCTTCTTTCTGCTTCATGGCCATCATGAGCTGAGCAGCTTTCCTCCTTCACACTCCCCACCATGATGTCTACCTCACCTTAGGCTCAAAGCAATGGAGCCAGCTGCCTGGTCTTAAACCTCTGAAACTATGAGTCAATGCAAAGTTTTTCTTTTAAGTTGTTTATGTCAGTTATTTTGGTCACATTGATGAAAAGTAAGTACAATCTCTAAGAATTTATTTTCCACAAGCATGTGTTTTAGAAAAGTTGCCCAGTGTTAAGGACTACGTTTTTCTCTCTTCTCCTAGGCTAGAGAATCCTCTCTACCCTGCCCAATTCTGCTATTCACAGAAACGTGGCCAGAGTGCCTGCCCCCAATCCCAGAAAAAAGTAAGAAGCTCAAAAGTGACCACAGGAGAGACTGTTACAAAGTATATAGGAGATGTACGAGGAGGTTTGTCCCAATTGGGAAAAGTTTTCCAAGAACACATGATTCTCTGTCTTCCCACATATCTGGGTCTTCATGAATATTGTTATTAAAATCTGTGAGTGCAATGCATTAAAGACCATGATTTCAGGAACTGGATGCTTTCCTGTGTGACAGCAGAAAGCAGTAACCAGGAGATACAGGAATTTTAGGAGCCCAGCCCCCAGCCCCAGGGAACTTATATGTAAAACCCATTTTCAGAGCATCAAACTATTCATTCTTGGGTGGTTTTCAAGAAGAGAGTTTCTTCTCTTATATTTTCTACCTTTCTATTCTGGGGACTGCTTAATTGTAAGTAATTCTGTTCCTAGTTTTAATTTAGTAGAGAATATATTTTTCTCATGACATGTAACTTGCATATCAAGTAAGTCATAGTCTGCTTTCTGCCTACTCTCAGGATTTCATTGTGTATAAATTTTACCACGGAGACAAACCAAAGAGCATTTTCATTATTTTTATGGCCGAGAATCATTTTTATATGTTTGCTTGTTTCCTCTTTATTCCTCATGGTTCTAAAGGTCATTTTACTCCATTCTAAAGCACACTTTGTAACATGATTATGATTGATTAGTGCAATTCCCTCCTGATATTAAGCATTTTCTTTGCTCCTGTTCTTTCATAAAAAAAAAAGTGTGTGTGCACATTGTGTATGTGTCCATATACCTTTTAGTTATTAATGTTTCTTGGAAAGTGCTAATCTAAGTGAAATAAATGTATAAAATAGTGTAGATGAAAATTGACCTTCATTAAAAATATTGAGGTTTCCTGTAGGAATTGGTAGATTTCTCTATTCAAACCTTGAATTCCCCTCTCTACATTTTAATGATTCCATGCATCTGCTGAACATGTCTCAATTGTGTGTAAAGTCTTTTGATTCTGTGCTATGCTATATTTAAAGTGATGCTATATTTGGTTGCCAATGTTATTTCTGTGTTCTATACTCATGATTTCTCCATCAGGCAGACAGTCAAGTCATCTGAAAATGCCACTTGGCCTCTGTTTCTATTATTCTCTTTTTTTGGTCTAAAGGCATTGCCTGTTTCCCTGAATCATAAATATTAGCAGGGGGAAGTAGTTTCCTTTTTTCATCCCTAATGACAGTGAGAGAAGAATATGACAGTGGATGCTCTCCTTTTGAGATCTGATCCACGTTAGAGAATTATGCAAACGTTCCCGATTTTTAAAAATCTTAAATTAACACAAAATACTGAATATTAGAAAATATTTTCTATTTCATCATCTGAGCTGAGCATATGTTTTTCTACTCTGACATACTAAATATTGAATTTTTTTTACATTCTTGGAAAGAAGCATACTCAAGTCACAGCCAAGCAAAGTAGCAGCCTGGTTGCTGGCCTCTTCTTCAGAAGATCTGATCAACAGAATCCAGGAAATATTTTAAGGCCACCTCAGCTCCTAATTAAAGATTTGTTGAATTTAGAAATGATAAATTCAACTTCCAAGCGGACTTTCTTCACTGAGAATATTGCACACATATTGCCCTTTATCTGTGCTAAGAAAGTCTTTGGTATGTTTTGTTTTATTTGTTTTGGGCCTCACAGAATGAATTAGAAAATACTCCCCTTTCTTCTTAAGTGTTTGTAAAGGATTTGTATTAATTCTTCATTATATATTTAGTAAAATTCACTAGTTGAAAAAAATAGGTACGATTTTTAGAGATATTGCCATGTAAGTTTATGGTAATTATTTTCCTAATATTTATGTATCCAATTTTGCCAATTTTCAGTTGTTAAGTACTATTTAATTTTTTATTTCTATCTTTCAATAAATTGCAAAATACTATTTGTTGAAAGTTAAAGCCTACTTTAAGGTATGGGGCACAGGCCTCTAATCCCAATAGCTCAGGATACAATAGCTCAGGATCATGAATTCAAAGCCCATCTCAGCAACTTAGTGAATCCTTTGCAACTTGGTGAAACCTTATCTCAAAAATAAAAAATAAAAAGGACTGGGCTATGACTCAGTGGTTAAACATTCACAATCCATGATACCAAAAAAAAAAAAAAGTTAAGACTGATAATGACTCTAATTTGTTAAATTTATTGGCTCTAAACTGATTTTCTTTGTGTTTTCAGGCTGATCTTTTAGGACCCTAACAAGCCTTGATTAGATATGATTTCAAGATAAATATTGGCATACAGCATTTCAGTATTTTTCTAATGAGTCTCTATGGAGTCTATCAGGATTCTATTTTGATATTCAGTTCTCTTATAGATGGTACTAACAAAAATATATAACTCTAGGTAGGAAAACTATAAGGTAAATGATTTTAGATAAGTTAAAGGTGAAAAAATAAAAATGCAACGACAGCTTCTGTAAGTTGAATTTTAAGTACACTTTCTGAATTTTATGGATTGAGAATGTAGCCCAATTTCATTCTGTAGCCACCAGAATTAGCCCCATGACAGCTCACTAGCACTACCTGGCACTTTGTTAAGTATTCCGTATAAATTCCTGCTTTCATAGGCAGAGTTTTAATTTTAATTAATTTGCCCTGGTGCAGTGTTCTTATGGTTGGGATTTTGGATTGATTTCTTAAGTAATAATGAAGGTTACTAACAAAAGACCATCCAGGCTCACATCATCTCCTCCCATACTCCCAATTTAGAACATCAAATAAGTTTAACTTCCCCATCTCATTTGCAATTATTTCCTTAAATTGCATTATATCTAAAGGAAAAAAAGCTGTGTTATTCCTATTTCTCTTACCTAGTTCTGGATTACATTTCAAAATGATGACAATCAACAGGCTATAGAAAATGGTGTATTTATAGCAACATGGTAACCAACTTAATTAAGTAATATCAGAGATGAATTGAAATCTCCATGTTCTTTCTCTTGATTCAGACAATTTTTGTCATGATCTGAATACTCAGATGGAATTACGTGGCTTGATTACTTTTTAAAGTGATTATTGAGCTCTCCAGATACTTTTTGGTTCCTCAGGATCAGTTATCCACATTTACAAGTACTATATGTAATTGGCAAAAAATCCATTTCACTTACACTTTTTTTGAATCACCCCATTGTTGGTAAAATTGTGTTTGACAGCCCCAGATTTCATTATATAAAGTAATTTAATTAAGTATATGATTTAGGGTTCCATTAAAGCTGTGTCTCAGATTATACAACTTGGACAACTTGGAAAGACTAGGCTAACACAAAGACTAGAGCTTCCATAATCATAAAACATTCCATAATCATATTCCATAATCATATCATGGAATCAGTCTATATTCTTTATAAATAAGGACCATAGCAATAGCTTAAAATTTTATTTGCTGCAGTATAGCTTATACTATAGGCAAACTTAAGACACTACCAGAACAATAATATTGAGAGTTCAATAAATGAAGAGAGCCAGTTTATTTGATGATATGAGCCTAAAGGCAAAATAGACATCATTGATCATCTAGCACACCTTTTAGCTGAGATAGAAATCCCCTCTACTATGTACCTGGTAATAACTCTTCATTTTTTATTCAAACAAGTTTAATAATATTAAACATCACTTGCTCACAGAGAATTCCACTACATTTCAAAGCAGCAGAAAATCATCCCATTCTCACAGTGAAGCTGGTATCCTCTGGAGCCAGACTGAAGGTTCAAATTCCATTTCTGCTATCTCCTCACTGGGAAATTAGGTGGATTTCATAAAATCCTTGTGATTCAATTTTGTGGTGTGTAAAGTGGATTTCTGTAAAGATAAAGCTGTTAAGTATGTATAAAGAAACAGCTAATGTTGTATAAACACACAGAATGCTCTCATGAAAGCAATAATATTTTTTAAAAATTCTTTTACACATTAAGGTCAAATATCTGTTTCTCAGTACCTTAAACTCTTTGGTTCTAGTTCTGATTCTAAAGCTGTACTATGGAAAATGTATCCCTCTTCTACATTTCCAGTCTTGGCTTGCTTTTCTACAGGCAAAGTATTATCAAGTTTCTAACATACATCAACATTATGTTGAAGTAGTGGAGGCCTAGACTAGGACTCATGTATTTTTTGAATTTTTGGCTGATTCACTGGAACGCTACAATGCTTTTTAACTTTCATTGTATAGACCTTAGAATATATCACATGTATTCAAAAATTTATTTATATATTCATATTAGCAAAAATTTAACCACTAAATTTAGGATGAGGGAAGTATGCCACATTTTAATATACAAACACACAAATACATGCACACATACATTTTTCTGCTTGTACATACTATAGATATAGATAGAGACATGTTTTAGAAGCCCCATTTCCCCTAGAGAGGCTTCTTAAAACTTAGGAAAAGGCTGAACCAAAATGAATTGCAAGGCCTTGGGGTGTAGCTCAATGGTAGAACAATTGCGTAGCATGGGCAAGACCTTGGGTTCAAGCTCAGCACTGTAAAAGAGAAAAAATAATCTTTGCTGTTGTTTTAGTCAGCTGTTTCATTGCTATAACCAAAGGATCTGACAAGAACAACATAGAGGAGGAAAAGTTTTATTTAGAGTTCACAGTTTCAGAATTTCTCAGTCCATACACAGACAACTCCATTGCTTTGGGCCCAAGGTAAGGCAAAACATCATAGTTCACAGGTATGGAGGAGAAAAGCAGCTCATGACTTGACAATCAGGAAGCAAAGAGCTCCCCTCAACAAAGGCACACTCCCAAAGACTACCACCTCCAGCCACATGCTACCTGCCTATGGTTACAACCCAGTTAATCCATTCAACTAGATTAATATACTGATTAGGCTAAAGCTCTCATAACCCAATCATTTCACCTTTCTTGCCTTATCTCACACATAAACTTTTGGGAGACACCTCATATCTAAACATATAGTGTCATATCTAAACATTAATTATGTCATCAAGTTATGATAGGGAGAACTGATGTCACAAAATTAATAGTGAGTAATTAATTATGACTTCACTTTCAGAAAGCAGAATCATTTGCTTTTCCAGAGTACTCTACTCTTACCAAGACTTTAAGAGGTCAGAGGTCCTCATCATGAAGGAAACTACAAAGAGGAGAACAGCATTCATTAGTCCTAACAATTTAGACTGTGAAGCCTGTGGTATAAAGAATGGAGCTTACTACCTATAGCCTTTGAATTATAAATACAACCAGCAAGATGATTCTCATAAATGATGTTTAAAAACAAGCCCTTTTACCAGACAGATTAGAGGTTAGCATGAAATAAAATATACCAAAATTTAAAAATCACTCTGAAATTATAAAGTAAAAATAAAATTATCAAGGCTGTAGTTGTTGGCATCATTTAGATTTAGGGTCTAATGCACATTTTCTCAATATCTAGATTATTTGTACTTTCCAAAGCATTCGTACATGGCTTTTGGGCAAGAAATCTGTACCAGATTTTTTAGATTTTTCTCTGACTCTTCTATTCATTTGTTGTTTTCCCAAGTTTGGACTGATTTCTCAGAGGGTAAAAAACAAGTCTTCTTATGAGGAGACCACTAAAAGAGCAGCTATTTCATAAAGGTAAGTAAATATATCTTGAGTCAAAAAAATAGTGAATCATCAGAGCAACAATTCTATACTGCTTCAAAAGCTACTTTGAGAAAATATAAGGCTTTAATACAAACATTCATCAAGAAAAAAGTTACAAAAACACTAATATAGAAGAAAAAAACATTAACATATTCAGAATGCGAAAAGAATGCCAATATTGAGTACTCCCTTTAGAACTTTGATAATAACAGCAATCTTATTGGCCGTGGAGGCACATTTGACTTCTGTTCTCCTCTTGTGGCACATGGTGAGTCTTCAGGAGGCTTAGCTGAAAAATTGAAAGCAGATGGCCCTAGAAGAGAATACAGTTGCTTCTCTTGCTTCAAAGCTCCTGATCAGGCCATCAATCTGTTGATGTCATGCCAGTTTCATCACTAGGAAATAATGGCTCAGTGAAAAGAAAAAAAGTATTCCTGAGAAATGCCCCTAGATATTCTAGAGTCTACAGCAGCAGAAAGCTCTGTCAATGTTATTTTTTGAGGTTCACAGGCAAGAATTACCTTTAACTGAATGAATTAAAATTTCCAATATTTCATAGAATTTTCACTAGGAGTAAGGTATGGTTTATTCATTATTTTTTATTCAAAAGAGATTTATTTATGGTATCTATATATTAGGAACTGGTGAAAAAATAGTGAATAGATAGGCACACTCTGTTCATGAAATGACACAGTCACAGTCCCCAATTTTAACTAAGCATCTTCTAAGATTTTTTTTAGAAACAAAATTCCTTAGCCCCCATCTCCAGACTTTCTAAATCAAAAACTCTGGTGATGGTGACCAGTAATATGTTTTTAAAAGGCTTCAAGTGATCTGATGTCCCTAAAACAGACAAACCAGACATTGAATAAAAAAGTGTAATATTGGAAACTTAATAAGCAATAAGGGAAACTTACTGTGGGAGCTTAGAAAAAGTAGTTTCTTACAGATAATTCATTACAGGTACTGATTTTGAAGGCATGAGGTCACTGGTAATTGTGAACAGAACAGATTTTTTAATAGTAACCAAGCTTTTTTTTTTTTAATCACGAAGGCCACTTGTTAACCTTGTAAGTAAAATCTTTGAAGGCTTAATATGTAGTCCCTCAATGCTATATGACATTTTCTCCCATTGCAGGCTGAATGAAGCACAGCTTGGATGAGGTACTGACCCAGGTCTCAGGGTCTTGTGAGTTCTCGTGACAGTGCTCTTCCCGACTTAAGATGTGAAGCCCATGTGAAGGGTTCTATTTTGCTTTTTGAGGAGTCCTGTTGTACATACTGACACATTCTACAACAGCATTATACAGTCTGGGTTTCACAAGCATGTGCTTTTATAAAGATGATCTGATACCAGGTGATGGAGTTCACTTACCTTTACAACTGAAACACTGGTTTGCAGTCCTGGATCTACATATAAAGATATGTTGTGGAGCTTTTTAAAAGTACCTAAGCTGAGACTTCAACCACAGAGATTTCACTGTCTGAGGAAAAAAAAACAAAACTTCACTTTTAAAAGGATCTCCAGGTGCAGTCAGGTCTGAAAAGCACTCAGCTTTGCTACTTAAACTTGATGTATCATATTATGAGGATGCTTGCAAGAACTGTGAATCTCAGGATCTGCTAAACCAGAATCAGCATTTTTAATTTTTATTCTTTAACTGGTACATTATAATTATACATATTATGGGATTCCTTGTTACATATTCATGCATGCACACACAGAATCAGTATTTTTAACATTAAGACCTCCAGGTGATTGCCATATTCATTGTCATGAAACACTAGCCTGAAGGATTTCTAATTAATTCCTCTCTTCTGAGGCATCTAGACCACTAATATGAAATCTCAGCACACATATTATCTATCCCAGCCTGAGTGTGGTTTGATATACCTTGGGTATCTGTAGTTTGTCCTGAAACATGCCTTTTGTTTGTTTGTTTGCTAATGCCTCAAAAAAGTTCTCTGGGCACATGAAAATACTCATTAAAAGACATTTATTTGGTTTAGAAGTATATAGGAATATGATCCCACAACCATTTGGGGATGATTTTAAATACCAAATTAGTGGATTTCTTTACAAACCTCATATGCAACATGTAAATGAGGGAATATTGTATCTGGTAGTATCCTCTACTGTCTAGGCATCAAGTTACCAAGGCTAAGTTATTAATTTCACTTACTCTTAAATAATGCTTATCTCTACAATAACCATGCAAGCAAAGTATTATTATGCCCATTTTTGCAATAGGGAACTGAGGTCTCCGGAGGGGGGTGGTTAAATTGCCTAAAGTTACATAACTAGTAATTAGCTTAGTAATCTTTCAAACTCACCTACCTAAACACTAAAGACCAAGATCTTTTCACTACTCTAACTTGACTGCTTTAATTCTGAAACCTTTAGTAAAGTGTTACACAGATCCCCTCCTATACATATCCTCTAGAATGTATTAATAATTTCTTCTCTTACTATTAATAAGTGATAACTGATTGTATCTTTTCAAAACTGTCCTTCATTATCTGTTGAAATGCCAAATACCCTGCACTTGGTCCTAATATGTCCTTTATTCAATTAAAATGCTTATTTGCAGAAGAATCAATTTTGAATATTAATAAATTATAGACAAATTTGATTGTATCTGGCATATTTTTGAACCAGACAAAAAAACACCTTTTTTGCCATTTCTGGTTTTTTCCTTAGCTCTACTAAATTAATTCAATTACAGGCCTTGTCTGGCTGCAGAACACTGAACTTTGGGTGCCTGCATATATTTATAAATTAAAAGTGCGACTTTACAGTTTGCTCATTACTCTGGATTTGATGTATACATGAAGAAAGCAGCAAAATTAAAGTAATAAAGCCTGTCTTTAAAAAGGCATTTAATCCCTGTAGTTCTGGTTGGTGGAAAATGACCTTGGCTGAATCTTTCACACACCATTGCATTTAGCTTAGGATGCATAATTCATACAGCATCAATTAGCCAATAGTAGAATCTGCAACAAGAGGGAATGTTTCATATAAATCACTGTTGGCCAAATTGCTGGGACAATTAATAAAGTAGAAAATCTGTGGACATCAATTCATAGGCAACACAGATTCATCAAAAGCAATTCAGTTTCCTACACTTCTTGGAAAGAAATCACACACAAAGAAAATACCAGATATCATTTAATCACTATTTCTTAGGAAGGGCTGATCAAGATAATATTATTTGTTGTTTTTATTTATGTGAACAGGTGCCTAACATAAGTGGCTCATTTGTTTGGCTTAAGGCACTAAATAACAGTGCCATGAGTTAAAATACAGCAATCAAAGAAAAGTACCCCTACATGTGAAGCATTTATAATCTAGTATAGATGTCCTATGGGCCCACAGGGCAATCTATAGGCTTCTTCAAAATGCAGATCATCTCATCATGCCAAAGTTGAGCTTCAAATGCTATTTTCATTATTTCCATATGTGTCACAAGTAATCTAAAGAGCTAAAGAGCTTAAATTTGCCTATGTTTGTTAGAGATTTATGTATAATTTATATTAAACATTTACATATCATTTGTATATATAATCAATGTGTGTACATGTGTATATATATATATATGTGTGTGTGTGTGTGTATAATGTGCACATATATGTGGGTTTTTAATATACAGATTAAAAACATAAAATATATCTAAAAATAGAATATATCCAAATACCCAGGAAATTGGTTGTGATGTACACAGTACATTTCTGTAATGTCCCAAGGTTTTAGTGTTGTTGAGGTTTTTGTTTGTTTGTAAACAAATGTGAATCAGTTATTCAGAGTCAATAATTTTTCTAAAGAAGTGGATAATTGAAATTCAGTTCTTTCTTTTATGAGTATCTTAATTTTCTAAAACTATTTGTTAAAAAATACATCTTTTACTCATTGATATGAAATGTAATCTATATCATGCACTACATTTTCACATAAGCATTAGTCTATTTCTGGAGTTTGAAATATAAGTGAAGAAACTTATTTTTAACATGTGTGCTATCCTTTTTCCTTGTTTAAAGAAATGACTTTGTTCAAAAATAACTTGAAACCATATATAGAGCAATTAAAAGTAGAGTAACATCTTTTTAAATCACTGATTCCTCACAAAAGAGTCACATAGGTGTTATTTTTATTAACTGGAAGAAGAAAAATGAGGGGGACCTTCATATATAAGTAAATGATTATAACTTGGCTGTACATCAGTCACATGGAGAACTTGCAAAAATCTAACTATTTCTGAGCCCCATTTCCTGGAGATACTGATTTAGTTATTATAGTCTAAAGCCCACCAACAATATTTTTTAAATATCTAATTTGAGTTGAATGTGTAGAAAAAGTTAGGAACACGTTTATGACTAGTATATTATAGGGCAATGTGTCTCAAGTTTGAAGCTGCATAAAAATCACCTGGAGAATTTTATTTATTCTTAGATTTTGATCCACTAGGACTGGTGTTGACCTTGATAGTCTACCGGGTTCATAGGCTCATTTTGCTGGTCCTTAGACAACTTTAAATAGTAAGAGGCCATAATTCTTATACTTAGCTGCCCCATTAGATCCACTGGAGATTTTTAAAATTCCATTTCCTGGGACTCACCCCAGAGATTATAAATTTCTAAGGAACTGAACAGAGGCCCAAATGCTATAAACTAACTCCAGTGAAAAGGGACACCATAAAATTTTAGAAACTTAAAACCTGCAGTCACAACAGTCATAATAGTCATAATAACCAAAAAAAATAAAAAATAAAAACAACACAAAATGTGTGTCATGTGGGTAAATGCAATGTGGTCTATTCATCCAGTGGGATATTATTTGCCACAAAAAGGAATGAAATACTATTTCCTGCTGTAATACATACCTTGAATACATTATGCCACATGTCAGAAGCCAGACACATGGTGTACGGTTCCATTGATTTGAAATGCCCATAATAGGCAAATCTATAGCTTCAGAAAGATTAGTGGCTGCTTAAGGGATGAAGATAGGAAGGAGACCTGGAAAGGGGAGTGGCTGATAATGGCCGTGCAGCTTTTCTGGGAGGGATGATGAAAATTTCTACAATCAATGGTGACAATGGTTGTAAAATTCTGAGAATACTAAAGACCATTGAACTATTGTATACTTAAAATAGATGAATTGCACAGTACATAAATTATATTTCAATAAAGCTGCTATTATTTTTTTTTAATTCTGCTACCTGGACTCACCCCAGAGATTCTAAATTTCTGTGGGGTGCAACTTGTGTATTTGTTTATTGTGTGTTTGTTTGTTTGGCTATTTTTTAAGATCTCCACAGATGAGTCTAGTGTTTGAAAATTCCTAGTATGAAACAGTGATTCTGAAAATGACTCAAATTTTTTTACTTTCTCTGGAGCATTAATATGAACTTTGGGTGCCTGCATATAGTCAGCCTCAGGCCAGACTAACCAATTCAGGATTCCTGGGGTGGATCCAGGCATGAAGATGTTCAAAAAACACTCCCCATGATTTGTGTGTGCAGTTAAGTTTGAGAACCACTGATACAGATGAGATTGAGAAGTGTATTAAGAGTAGCCCAGGATGGTTCCAAAGTTTAGCTATTGTGAAATGTGCTGCAATCATGGCATTTGCAGGTAAATGGATGAAATTAGAGAAGATATTGCTAAGTGAAGTTAGCCAATCCCCCAAAACCAAATGCCAAATATTTTGTTTGATATTAGGAGGCTGATTCATAGTGGGATAGGGAGCTGGAGCATGGGAGGGATAGACGAACACTAGATAGGGCAGAGGGGTGAGAGGGGAAGGGAGGGGGCATGGAGTAATAAATGATGGTGGAATGTGATGATCATTGCTTTTCAAAGTACAAGTATGAAGACACAAATTGGTGTGAATATACTACGTATACAACCACAGACATGAAAAATTGTGCTCTATATATGTAATAAGAATTTTAATGCATTCCACTGTTATATATAAATTAAAAATTTTTTCAAAAAAATATTGAACAAATTTCAAACTGTTTCTCCCTCCTTCTAATGCCATTTTCTAGCATGTTCACAGTAGCAATTAAAGTACAAAATATATAATAGTGGAATAAAACAAAAATATATGCAGAGGATTTTACATAACAAAATAAGACATGATAAGAGATGATAATAAATAAAAACATAATATTTTTGGGTTATAAATTTGCATGTTTAACTAAATATAATTTCAAAATCGATGTAGCACTTTTTAAAATAATGAAAATACATAATTATTCAGCTCTTGGAATGGGCAAGAATAAACAAAATTCTTTGAAAAAAAAGCATGGGAATAAACTTCCAAATATCAAAATATACCATAAGGCCATAATAATTTGGTCCAATAACGCAGCCAAATGAGATTTTCCTGCTGTGAATCCACAATCACCCAGTCTCATGTATTTAAAGCCTTCAGAGTTTCCCTTCCCATTCATTCTCAAACGTAAGCAGGTAATCAAGTTATAAAACAGCAAAGAAAAATTTCTACTAAGAAAGATAAAGCCTAAAATAAATAATTGAACAAAAATAACTTGAACACAATAGACCATGCAGAGGAGAAAAGTTAAATGAAATCAAATTGTTATCAATATTCCTCTAGATGAATATTATGCCCAAAACACAGAAAACCAAATAAAAAATAGGCAAGTGGAACTACATCAAGCTAAAAATTTTTGTGCAGCTTAGGAAGTAATCAGAGTGAAGAGGAAACCAATAGCATGGGAGAAAATATTTACACACTAGATATCTGATAAATGCTAAATAGTCAAGATATAAAATGATCTCAACAGAAGAGTAATAATAAATAATAAGCCAGTTAAAAGTGGAGAAAGGATTTGAATAGCCATCTCTTCAAAGAAGACATACAAATGACCAACAGGTATATGCAAAGGTGTTAAAAACAATTAATCATTAAGGAAATGGAAATCAGATTCATAATATGATATTATCTCACCCCTGGTAGGATGGCCATTAGTTTTTAAAAATCAGAAAATAATGTTGGAAGGGAATCAGAGATACACAATGATGTACACTTTTGGTGCAAATGTATTATGGAAAACAAAGATAGAGGCTCCTCAAATATTAACAAAAGAAACTACATGATCCAATATCCAAAAGAATTAAAAATAGGTTATTGCAGAGGTATTTCCATTCCCATATTTATTGAAGCAATCACGTAAATGTCCATTGACAGATGAATGGATAAAGAAAATGTGGTATGTGCATCAAACAGATATTATTCAGCCTTAAGAAAAACAAGGAATTCTGCCATATTCTACAACATCAATAAAACTTGAGGACATGATACTAAACGAAATAAGCCAGTCACAGAAAAATACATGCATCAGGATTCCACTCACTGGAGGTATCTAAAATAGAGAACAGAAGGACTGGGAAATCGTTATTTGTGATGTTTAACTTTATATATCAGCTTGATTGGACCACAGAGTGTCCAGATATTTGATAAAACATGATCCTGGTAATATCTGAGGGATTTTTGGAAGAAATTAATATTTGATTTAGACTCAATAAACCTGATTGTGCTGTCTCATTTGGAAAGCCCTCATAAAAGCATTTAAAGGTCTGAAGAGAACATAAAGGATGACTGGTCGTGAGTAAAAGTGAACTCATCCTACCTGATTTCCTGAAACAGTACTGTCATATCCTGTCTTTGGACTTCAAAGTGTAACATCAGCTCTTCTTGAGTATTCTGTTTTTTGAGTATTCACAAGTACTCTTGTGGTTCTGTTTCTCTACACAACCCTAACCAACCCAGATGTACAGAGTGTCAATCCTGAAAAATGAAAAAGTTCTAGAGATTTGCTCTACAACAATATTCATCTAATTAACCAGTTTACATGGTGGTAAGAGAGTAGATTCTGCATTATGTGTTTTTTTTTACTATGAGAATAGAATAATCATAGAGATAAACACATAGCAACTATGAAATGAGAATGGATGGTCTTATTTTTTAAAAAAAAAAAGAGATTAGAAAAAATAGAGAAAATTTCTCAAAAAGTAGAGCAAAATATAAAAGTGGAAAATATATTTTAAAAGTCAGAGTATCCGTCAATAAGTCTAACATCTGGCTAACTGGCATTCTGGAAAGAGAAAACAACAAAAGATAGAATGCCATCATCAAGGAAATATAAGTTTCCATAACTGAAAAGTACACTCTCAATTGAAAATATGTTTGAAGATCACTCCAGTATATGGATGAAAACAGTGTTTGCCAAGAGACACATCGTGAAATTTCAGATCATTGAGGAAAAGTCTCCAAGCTTGCAGTGATTATACAGGTGATATATGAGTTTTAAACATCAAAATTAATTGATTTTTATACTACTTTTTTCAAAATTTTAATATCCTGAGATAGGTAAACAGAGACAAAAAAAATTAAGATGAATAGATTGATAAAACAAGGAATCTCCCCTGGTTTGTCATCTGTAGGAAATAAACACTGATGCCTTCAATATTTCTCACCCACCCCTGGGTTGATGTGCTCCTCTAAGACCCTCTGAAGGTGCAATGCTTCCTAGGCAAAAATTTGGGAGAAAATGAGGTGATATGGTTGAAGAAAACTGCCATGAATCCTGCTGTCCTGTGCCACAAAATAAACCTGAATTCAGAATACTACAATCTAGGCCAAAGTACCATTTTTGTAATATCCCACCTTCCCTTAACAGAAATATGTTATTGTATTTCTGATGGGAAAAAATGGCACCTGATTAAAGACGACTTCGATGACACTGATAATTTAAATTATCCCTCTCTTGGTGCCCCAGAGATTTTAATAACTGATGCAATGTTGCACAACAAGGATCAGAATGAGTAGGAGGAACACCTACCTGCTTGTAAAGCAGAAGTAGTGTAATTGTAGAACTGGAAGTGGAATAAAGAAACAGGCTTACCTGCTGACACATTCTTGAAGGAGACCACTTGTAAGAAAAATCCATATGGACACTACGGATCAGGAAACTAACTCATTTAAAACTATCAGTATTCATGGTATACCTTACACACATCCAGGAATACACATACTTTGGTTTGAAGCCACTGGTATGGGAAAAATTACTGATTCCACAAAAAAAACAAAAAGGATTTCCAGGTCAGGAAGTAGACTTTGGACTGTAGAGAGTTAGAGGAGAGCAGAGGTGTAGCTGAGAGTAGAGAATTCTGGAGCCAACTCAGTACTGATGAACATATTAAGACTGTTGGTCTTTATCTTAAATTAGTGTGAATACCTTCAAGGAATCAAAGAAAAATTAGTCAAATTGACATTTTGAAATTTTATAGAAAATGGATTTGATTTGATGGTATAGGTACAGGAAGAAAAAGTTAAGAAACTTTTCTATTACAGGAGAGTCTATAGAAACTTTGTGATAGTTGTAGAGATGCGGACATTTAGCAGACATTTAGAAAATGAAATCAATAGAAACATGAATTATTGGATATTGGGAAATGGAGATGAAGGTGTCAAAAATGACTTACAGGCTTCTAGCTTGCAGATCTAGAAAAATTTTCATTATTTTCTAATTATTTTTCTGAAAAAAATATAGATGCAGTATGAAATAAAAAAATAAACTTTCTAACATAAGGAACATAAATCTTCAAAAGTAGACAATTTGCTTTATTATACCAGAAATATAATATCATGTTTACAATGCAACCATAGATATTGAAATTTTTTTAAGCAAGATGACTGACATTTGATATTCCACAAATGTATTTTTAAAAAAGCAAACAGGTGTTGGACTAGGGTTATAGTTCATTGACAGAGCACTTGCCTACTACGCAAGAGAAGCTGGGTTCAAACCCCAATACCACAAACACAGACACACACACACACACACACACACAGAAAAACAGGTGTTGCATCTTAAGTACTTGTCTTTGAAATATTAACATTGGCCATCTTTCCAATGGCAGCAATGCATTACCCTTCAATTGTAATTCTCAAAGCAAAACCATTTCTCAAGTGAACAGTTTGTCTCCCATTCTAAGAAATCAGCTCTCGATGTTGCAAATGAAGTAAAAATTCAACATCAATGTTATTTTTTTGACCTATATGTCTTCCACCATATGAAAACTGAAAATAATACTATATCATCAAATTCTCCACTTTCTTGCACAGTTCATCTGAACAAAAGAATCAAATACCACATTGCTAGAAACACTATCAATTCTCCTGTGGTTATTTTACAAATAAATTTCTTTTTCTCTACTTTTATATAACACATAAAATTTTCATATAGTTGAAATGAACTGTGCAGAGGAAAAGGTAAATGCCGGCAGGCATCTAAATATTGTAGCATCTGTTATATTTTACACTCTGTAATCACAAATCTTATAAAGCTTCATTGCATTCAAGGCTGGATTCTTCACAAATTATTGAAGATTGATAGCTGTAGTAATTGTCATTACACTTATATTTTTATTAGATTGAAATGCACAACCCTTCTAGCTTTTTCTTTTGTTGTAATATCTTTTCTTTCTCTAGAAAACTAATTTCCAAATGTCTGCTTTATATTTTCTTGTGAATGTCTAACATTCATATGATGGAAATTAGCATTTTTCAACTAAGTGCCCAAAATTTGGAGGCTGTTTGTGCACAAATGCATGTTTGAGTGTATGTTGGCAAATATTTGCATGTGTGCACACATGTGTGTGTGTATCATCTAATTAACAAAAGGTTTTATCTATACCAAGTAGGCCAGAAATGACCTTTTGTTTGGGTTTTACACCTCTGAGCAAACATCATTTTTTTGCTTTCTTCTTAACCACTTGTTAGATTCCATCTTACCTTCTTTCTACTTTCAGGTCTAACAGTTATTAAGCACCTACCTACTATGAGTTTGTACCACATTGAGTGTTGTTATGGAAATAAACTTTTGTGAAAGCTCATCTATTTACATAGGAACCATATCTGACAGGTGAAATCATTTTCATTTTATAGATAAGGAAATCAAGTATCAGAGAGAGCAAATAACTTTTCCCAGTGCTGTTTAATAAAGTCTCTCCATTAGTCGCTTCAGGCCCACTGTGTAGGGCCACCCATGTGTGTACTGCAGAACTCCAGGGAGCACCATTCAAGAATCTATTATAGGAATGGTGCCCACTGAAGCTATCCAGTGTTACAGTCCCATATCTGTCTGGAAAAACTAATCTTTTATTTAAAATGACACTACATTGTCACCTTACTAACTCATTTATACTAAAGTAATGAGAGCAGATAGGAGATGGGAAAAGAAAATAATAAGACTTGAATTTTTCATTTCACTTTTTGAAAACACCACTAATATTTCTATATAATTATTTTACATAAATTAGTCATTCAAGGAAACTTAAAGTTCTCTCATATATCTAATTGCTATGCCTTGAATGTGTTCTGAATGTCTATGTGTTGGGAATTTAATTCTTAAATTCCTATATTGACAATCTTGAAAGTGGGGCCTTTGGAAAGTAATTAGAATAAGATTAAATCATGAGACTTCACAAGGCATTAGTGGCTTTATAAGAAAAGGAAAAGAGACACAAACTGGCATACTTTTCTCTGTCCCATCATATGATAGGCAACACCATGCTCTTGGATTTCTCAGCCTACAGAAGCATGATCCAAGTAAATTTCTATTCTTTATAAGTTACCTGGTATTCGGTATTTTATTATAACAACAGGAAACTAACCAAGACATTCTTGCACATTAAAAAATAATTTATAATCATTTGTAAATAATAAATAATCTAAGTCCAAGTTAAATTACCATTATAGACTGCTTCATAAACTGTATGCTGTGAAAATTTTTATTATCACTGCATAAACTTACTAGGGAGTCTGAAATGACCTTTTCATGCTCACAATTAATCATATATTGATATGCAATTTGGAACTCACTTGAAAAGAAAGTATGTCTCTTTAGCATTTTAATCTACTTATTAACTTCTTCTTTATTCAAAATGGTACATCTCTAATTGATTATACATAGAGTATGCCTCCCAACTAAGAGATGTATTAAAATAGTGAACATCTGCAGTGACATGGTTAAATGAGCAAAGACAATTCGAAGGCATTTTCTGTCCTAATTCCTAGCAAGTTGACAGACAATGCCCCAAACTCTATCAGATCCAGAATGAACTAATAAGCTAATCAGAGCATAACAAGCCTTTGCCAAATGACTTCATAAGAGAACTCTAAGTATGTTTAAGCAGTACTCATGGGTTTTTCTCACTCGACATGTAAACTAATTGTGAGAAATGTTGTTAAATATTGGTAAATCCATGGAGTATACTATTTTCACTGGTGATTAAATCTCTAGGGAAGAGTGAACTGAAGAGATCTAATTTCCCCCTGGAACTGTGAACTCTTGGATAATAAAGTTCTAACTATGTGTCTGCTCAGAACTTCTAATCTTTAAGCTGTAACATTGGGGCTCCCATTTATGTCTAGTTATTCATGGCAACTCTCCAGGGGCTTATGATCATGAACAATTTGGTCATGGATCTATTAAGCTGTTGGAACTTTTCAAGAAAAAAATCCTTTCCTTCACTTTAAGACTTTGTAGAATAACGAGTTTATGAGGCAAATCTAAAAACTGTAGGAACTCTGCAATTTGTTAACTAAAGTCATTATCTTAAGCCTAAGGGAGCTTGTGAATCATAAAGTCATCAGAATTAATGACAGTTGATAAACAGAAAATTAGTCTCATAAATAAATATTAATAATTAAGAAATGTAAGAATGGCTTTATAAAATGTTCCATTTGTGACTGAAGAAGTGTTCATTGAGTTACTATGATCACATTTAATCTGTGTGTACTTTATTTCTCTTATGGAAATTATTAATCATATCAATATAATTTCCATATAATGTACAAATTAAGTGTAGCATATGTGTGCTATCTCTGTGCAGACAAAATCAGAATCACAGTAAGTAAACTGTGGAGTTTTGTGTTCTCTGAACTAACAAAAAGAAAAACCTTAGAAAATATCAAAAATATCGTTCAATATATTCCTCTCCCTCTCATCCTTCTCCCTCTCCTCCTTCTTTTTTAGTTTTAAGTTAAATTTACAAACCAAGAAGAAATAAAAATGTCTATCCTTCTATAATCAGAATTTGATTTCATAGTTTTATTCTGTATTTTATTATTCAAACCTCAGAATGGTTAAAAAAATGACACTATGATTTTTTCCTACTAATAATTTAGGAAATATTGTAATTTAAAAATTTTCCTTGAGGTTCATTCTTCTGTATTTCAGAGGGAAAAAAAGAGTAGATTATATCACATGAGCATATAAAATCCCAACCCTCTCCCAAACATGAGAGTTTTCTTCAAGAGAAGAAAAAATCTAGGGCTGGGGATAGAGGGTTTTCCTGGCAAATGCAAGACCCTGCACTGCACTTTACTTCTTGCACCAGAGGAAAAAGAAAAGAAAAGAAAAATTTCTCAGATGTACATTAAAGCAGTCACAGAAATATGACAATTTTCATCTACAGGTATTTTGTTCAGGGAGTCTTTCTAAATTTTCTAAAATAATTCTGATTATATTATTTCTCAATAGTCTATCTTGAAATGGCCAGTTTTTTCATTTACCTTTTTTTATGAGCACAAATATTTACAGAATAAATTCATTTCGAACCAATGCATATCAGTTTTCATGATGAAAATTGCCCAAAGTATGTCCAAGTTGATTAATTTTGCTATTCCCAATACAAGGAGGGACAAAGTTGCACTGTCTATCTCCATAAGGAAACCTGGCTAACAGACAACTTACAAGTATATGCTGTGAACAGCCAATACTGCCTTTGTGCTTTGCCTTCATCCAAAGGATGGAAGAATTTAAAATATAATCCCTCATTAAAAAAGCACATTTTTCTGGAGAAAGACCTCAATTTTGATAAAAAAAAAAAACATGCCCCCCAAATATAACTGTGTTCCATCTGGTAAAACAACTGTATAGTCTTACCCATAGGCCAGCAGTCACTTGGCTGAAAATCAGTGTTTAATGTATCTCATATATAAACATTCTCTTCACCCCTTACTCTTCTCCTCTCTTTCCCTTATCTAAAATGTATATAGACAAGATGTTTTTTGACCTCTACTATACATAAAAAAATACATGCACATGGTTTGCAGAAAGAACTAGACAATTTGAATGTACATGAAACAAGCATGACTAGAACCAGTGTTTGTTAAAATAAAACTCGTCACATTCCTTTATCTGCATCAACTTACCACTCTGAAGAATCTTTCTCTGGCATTAATATTATAATTTATCAAAAAGACAATTAATGGCATGGAGACCAGATAGCATATTTATTGTGTCCCCCATTCTAATACCAGCACTTAGTACAGTACTTGTTGCTTAATATATATATAGATGATCCTCAAGACAATATTAAATGGCAGACAAACTTTCTTAGTCATTTAGTTTTAAAACCTTGGAAACATATGTGAGTCATAGTTAGGCAGCAAACCCTAATGACCAAGGACTTGGTTTCACTTTCAGAGTCTATCACTTTGAAGATATATGACCTTGGACAAATCAGTTACACTCAGTGGGTCTATGCATTAAGTGTATGAGGGGTGACATCAAGACATTAGATACTTTATTAGGATAATTACTTAAAATGTTAAGTCTTAAGATTTATCTTCCGAAACACCCATGTCTAGACAATAAGTAATGTATTTATTTTCCAAATGTTTTGTGTGTTCATCTCTTCTTCCTTATTTCCCTTGTCACTTCCCTGGGAGCTGGGTTTTAGAACCTCAGGTTTGAATTAATAAACCACAATAGATCTTTCTAGCTTCAATTACTCTGGCCTCTTCTTTCTCTGTAACCCAACAGAACAATCTTCTTTGAGTTTTTGGCATAGTGGTTTTAAAGCTCTTGTATGCCACAAGAACATAGGGTGCTTGTTAAAAAAAAAACAAAACTATTCCCTAAATATACTCCCACATACTTTAATATGGCATGGCCAGGAAACTCCATCCTATAGCAGTATTCAGAAGACCATATTTCAAAAATTCTTGACTTCAGTAAGTAGAAAATATACTAAAGAAATATGTCTTATATGTATTTACACACATGTATATGCATACACATATATAATGTATACATGTACGTATATATAGTCATGTGCCACATAACAAAGCTTGGCCAATGATGAATTGCATCTTCAATGGTGATCCCATAACATTATAAAGGAGCTGAAAAATTCCTATTATTTTTTTACTAGCATTTTTACTATACCTTTTGTATGTTTAGATACATGATTACATACCATTGTGTTACATTTGCCCACTTTATACCATCACACACATCTGTAAAATATGTGGAAAATGACATGCTATATAGGTTTGTAGCCTAGGCTATATTACATAGTCTATGCATCTAGTAGAATATTGTTATGGTTTAGATGTGAGTTGTCCCCCAACAGCTCATGAGTGAGACAAGGTATAGAGGAGAAAGGTATGGTTGGATTAACAGACATTAAACCAATCAGAGAATTAATCCCACTGATGGAATTAATTGGGTGGTAACTGAAGGCAGGCAGGGTGTAGTTGAAGGAGGTGGGGTCATTGGGAGCATGCTTTGGGGTGTATATTTGGTGAGCTGATCTTGGTGTCTCCCTGCTGACTGATCATCACGTGAGCCACTTCCCTCTACCACACTCTTCTGCCATGATGTGTTGCCTCACCTCAAGCCAAGAGGAATAGAGGCTGCTGTCTATGAATTGAGACCTCTGAAACCCTAAGTCCCCAAATAACCTTTTTCTCCTCTACAATTGTTCTGGTTGGCTTGTAGTCACAGCAATGAAAAAGCTGACTAAAACAGATATATTATAAAGGTTTGTGTAAGCATATTCAATGATGTTCATAAAACTGAAAAATCACCAACAGTGCATTTCTTAGAAAATGTTCACATTTTTGAGACACAACTTCATACATATTTTATTTAATTATTAAACTGTTGTCTTCTTAAACTTTAGCTGATCATTTGGTGTCCTCTTCAGTACACTGACATCTCATGATTCAGGACACATAACTGTGATTTAAAAGTTCACTTAGGATTTTTCTATCTCCTCCCTAATGTCTTCTGTTATCCATACCTCATTCAATAGCATATTGTTTAGTCTCCAGGTGTTAGATAGCTTCTCTTTTTAATTTTATTATTGATTTATAATTTCATTCCATTATGGTCTTATGGAAATCAGGGTAGTATCTCTATTTTTTTTTTTTGTATTTGCTAAGACTTGCTTTGTGGCATAACATATGGTCTATTTTGGAGAAAGAACCATGTGCTGCTGAGAAGAAAGTGTATTCACTTGTTGATGGATGGAATATTCTGCATATGTCTCTTAAGTCCAAATTATTGATTATATTATTGAGTTCTATAGTTTCTTTGTATAGTTTTTGTTTGGAAGATCTATCCAGTGGTGAGAGAGGTGTATTAAAGTCACCCAGTATTATTGTGTTGTGATCAGTTATTTGGTTCTTGTATTTCAGAAGGGTTTGTTTGACATACATAGATGCCCCATTGTTTAGGGCATAGATATTCATGATTGTTATGTCTTATTGATATATAAATCCCTTAAGCATTATGAAATGTCCTTCTTTATCCCTTTTCACTAGCTTTGGTTTGAAGTCCACTTTGTCTGATATGAGGATGGAAACCCTGCTTGTTTACATGGTCCATGTAAGTTATATGTTTTTTCCCAGCCTTTCCCTTCAGTCTGTGGATGTCTTTTCCTGTGAGATGAGTCCCTTGAAGGCAACATATAGTGGGGTCTTTTTAAATCCAATCTGTTCATTTGTGTCTGCAAGACTCCTAAAGCGTAAGCAATAAAATCAAGAATTAATAAATGGGATGAATTCAAACTAAAATCTTCTCAGCAAAAGAAACAATCAATGAGGTGAATTAGAGAGCCTACATCTGGGGAGCAAATTTTTGCCACACACACATCAGATAGAGCACTAATCTCCAGGATATATAAATAATTCAAAAAACTTAGCACCACAAAACAAACAACTCAATCAATAAATGTGCTAAGGAGCTGAACAGACACTTCTCAGAAGAAGATATGCATCTGACCAACAATATATGAAAAAAATGTTCAGCATCTCTAGGAATTATAGAAATACAAATTAAAACTACTCTAAGAATTCATCTCATTCAGTAAGAATGGCAGTTATCAAGAATACAGACAACAATAAATGTTGCTGAGGATGTGGGGGGAAAGGCACACTCATAAATTGCTGGTTGGATTGCAAATTGATGCAACCAATCTGGAAAGCAGTATGGAGATTCCTTAAAAAACTTGGAATAGAACCACCATTTGACCCAGCCATTCCACTCCTTTTTCTATACCCAAAGGACTTAAAAAACAGCATACTACAGGGACACAGCCACATCAATGTTCATAGCAGCTTAATTCACAATACCTAAACTGTGGAAGCAACCTGGATGCCCTTCAATAGATGAATAGATAAATAATCTGTGGTATATAACACAATGGAATATTACTCAGTATTAAAAAAGAATAAAATTATGGCATTTGCAGGTAAATGGATGGAGTCGGAGAATATCATGCTGAGTGAAGTAAGCCAATCCCCCAAAAACAAAAACCAAATGTTCTCTCTCATAAGTGGATGCTGATCCTTAATGAGGAGGGGGGAGGCATGGGAAAAATGGAGAATTTGGGGCAAAGGGGAGGGTAGGTAGAGAGAGTGCATGGAGGCAGGAAAGATGGTGGAATGAGACGGACATCATTATCCTAAGTATATTTATGACTGCACATATGATGTGACGCTACATCATGTACAACCATAGAAATGTAAATTTGTGTGCAATTGTGTATAATGAATCAAAATGCATTCTGTTGTCATATATACCTAATTAAAATAAATTATTTAATTAAAAATAACTAAATAAAAATTCACTTACAAATTGACCTCTGAATCACAACAGGATCCCTCTAAATTGACTGTTTATCATGTGTTGATTGTTATTACTTCTCCATGCTTCATGGAATACTGTTCATACCTTTATCTATGTATGATTAGGTAATATTTATAAATATTATTTTTAAAAAAATCTTTGCATTTCTATATTTTTCCATTCCTTTTCTTCAAATCCAAACAAATACTGAGCTCTATTCTCATAGCCTTAGTGAGGAAAAGAAAGCCAAAATAATCTTAATGGATTTTGCTTTTTTGTATTCCTGAAGTGGGAGAATGTGGTGCACAACACAGTGTCTACACTAGTGGGGGAGAACAGGGTTTAGTCCCACCCCAAACACTCATAGAGATCAAGAAAAGAATAAAATCTGAACCCCCCATAATACATTTAGAACTACATAAAATTATTAAAACTTTTGTACTGTTAAACAAAATTTATTATCCTCATATATTGAAAATTTACCTTCATAATGAAAAAATGTGGGAAGCTAATATTTAAGTTTTTAAGCATTCACAAAATATCAGGTATGATTACATAAAATTTTATATGTATCTCTTCTTACAGCAATGATATTTTGATTAATGATAAAATTTAAAATACATTATAAACTATTACATACTTTTTCCCTAAAATTTTTTCTTGCTTTTAATACAACAGCTGTTTTAATCAAATTGTCACAAAATTTTTGTTCTATTGACATTAGTTTAAAAATTGTATTCTAATTGTATTCAAAGTCAATTAACTTTAAATATACTTTCATAAAGTTATAAAATTAAACATTTATAAAAATTGTAAAGATCAATTATCTTTATTTAAAAATGTGAACAGATACCTCCCCAAGGAAAATGACAAATAAGTATATGAAAAAATTTTAAACATCATATGCCATTAAGGAATTGCAAATTAAAACAATGAGATATCACTACACACCCATTAGAGTGATCAAAATCCAGAACACTGATAATACCAAATGCTGATGAAGATGTGAAGCAATAAGAACTGTCATTTGTTGCTGGTGGGTATGCAAAATGATACAACCACTTTAGAAGACAGTGGTGGTTTCTTACAAAGCTAGCCTTATTCTTACTATACCATCTTGCCAACAATTTACACAAAGGAATTGAGAGTTTATGTTTACTCAAACATCTGCACATGGATGTTTCTGGAGGTTTATTCATAATTGCCAAAAAGTGAAAGCTATCAAGATGTCCTTCATGAGATGAGTTCATACATAAGCTGTGGTACATCCAGACAGTGGAATGTAACTCAACACCAAAAAGAAATAAACTATCAAGCCATGGAAAGACAAGGAAGAAACTTAAATGTGTATTACAAAGTTTAAAAAGCCAGTCTGAAAAGCCTACATACTGTGTGATTCCAACTATACGATATTCCGGAAAAGATAAAACTACTCATGGTAAAAATATCACTGCTTGCTATTTAGTTAGAAAAGAGCTTGGATGCCTTGGTATGCACAGAGGATCTTAAAGGCAACAAAATCATTCTTCATGACACTACAATAATTGATATATGTCATCGTATATTCATTGAACACTTATAGAAGATTCAACATCAAAAGCGAGCCCTAATGTAAAGTGCGATCTTGAGGTGATTATGTGTCCACATAGGTTCATATGTTTGTAACAAGCATACAGTGAGATTTTGATAATGAGTTAGGCCATGCATACGTAAAGGCAAAGAGTATTGGAAAATCTCTGTACCTGCCTTTGAGTGTTGTTGTAAACCTAAATTTGCTCTACAGATACTTAAAAAAAAAAGTCTGCTAAATCATAAAAAATATTTCAAAAAGTTATTTTTCCAGAAATATCCAAAATTATCTACAAAGTTAAACTAAAATGTCATCTAGCAACTATTCAATTTTTACTAAAACTATATTTTCCACCTAATGATTTAATTTTTAAAATTTGATGAAAAAATATGAAACATTTTCATAAAATTCCACTATTTACAATTCTAACATTCCATTTCTACCTAGTTGCTAGTATAAAAAAAATATAATTTAGCACTGCTTTTTACATGTAGACCTATCTATGTAAAAGAGTCAAAAGAAATATAAACTAATATTATAGGGTGTTTGACCTTTATGTACAAACGCTGTGAATATCAAACTCTCTCCTGAGACCCTTCCACTGGAACCACTAATTATATAGTGAAGCAAATAATTTGTTCATAACTACTAGAAAGCAATACTTTCTAATTCATTAGATAAGAAGCTATTTGAATCCAACTGTCCTAGAGAAAGAATTACAAATCATTTGTTTTGTTCTTTTACCTACACCTTTCCATTATTGGAATTCTTTTGTACACCCATTGTCCCTTTCTGACCAGCAGTGACATGACCCACAAACCTTCTCCTCTTTTACTTTCTAGAACTTAGGGACAGAAACACAGAGAAAATATTTTTTTTAGACTTATAGGATATTAGTCAAAAAAGTATATGCTTTGAAGTAACAACCACCCACAGCCAGTGCAGACCATCAGGTCCCAAGGAATAGAGACTCTCACATGGTATATCTTTATAAGTTGTAAGGTCCAGGAGACAGGGGCCCCCTTGCCTACACATGTTGGCAGCATTGTGATATGTTTTCCTGTACAGGATAAAAAGATTACTTGAGTCGGGAGCAGAAGGAAAAGCAGTATTACAGGTAGGTCCTGGAAGCCTGGAGGTCATAAAATGAAATGGTATGGGGACATCAAGCCAGTGGTTTTGAAAATGAACAGTAGATTAGAGTCAACTGGACAGCTTCAAAAAATACTTAATCTCATCTGGGGAACTTTAAAAACAAACAAACAAAAACACTAAATCTTACTTCCAAAACCAATTGAATCGTTACCTCAAGGGTGAGTTGAAGGCTCAGGCACGGATATTTCTTGACAATTTGCGGGATTCTAAAATGAAGGCAGGACAAAGAGTCTCTAGATCAGGCAACACTGCTGGCCATCTTGACAAATATTCCTGTGGCTTATAGCTCAGAAGCATCAGAGGGTGGCCAGAACTGAAGAAAGGCACTAAGGTGGACCATGAAAACAAACTGCTTGCCTTTAGACCCCCTTGTAAGACACTGGCCCAACATACAACCTCCAGGAACTTAATACAACCACAGAGTGGAATTCCCCAAAGCCAGGATGGGAATATTCAGCTATCCTGGTGAGATGAGAGTTTGCAATGAAAACAAAATGACAAAAAGGGAAGGAATTTACATTTTTAGCATACCTGGAAAAACTTGTGGATAACTTGCCATATTATTCATGAAAGTATTCATTCATTTACTGTCTCATACACTAATTTGGCAGCACTTTGAGAACAAACACCACACAGTCAATATACATTAACCAATATCTTCAGCTCCTAAAACCACACTAGCAGTTCAAACAATGCCCATTACACTGAATTGGATTGGTGGAAGGATCAAAGAAAAGATTAAAGCTAGTCACGTTTCAACTAACTTCAAAGTTATAGAAATAAACTCCTTGCTGGAGGTTAGTTACTTGCACAATGGAGAACTTTGGCCCAGAGAAAAACAATAAGAACATGTAACTCAAAAGACATTGGAGACTCCCTTGGTTATCTCCAGTCATAGTCATCAGCTCTATATAGGAGAAATCAAAATTTTTTTTACATGCATCATCTCTGGGGCAAAAAGTTGATCCCATGATTTCTTTTAAACAAACTCCTCTGACCATTTGATGTCAATCGCAGAATTTGATGGAATCCACTTACATGAGTATTTGGTTATTGTAAATTATGCTGGTGTTCTTAAGGGAAAGTATAATTCCTGAAACATAACTCAATTAAGAAAGCATAACCATTTATGAACTATGAAGAGAATTTACTGACAAATCAGAAAACAACACAATATAATTCATCAAGCATGGAAAAATGAGGACAACAAATCTAATTGAAGTTCAGAAACTAATCAAAAATGAAGTTGGCTTATTAGTAAGGTGTATTTGAGAAAAGCAGATGAACCAGCAATGTTCATAGGATGTGATGGATTCAGGGCAAATCCTAGTCAACAATGATATGAGAAAAGTGAGTTTTTGAGAATGCAGTTGGGTGGGTTAACTATGTTATAGTTCACAGTGATCACTCAATGGTTTAAACATAAAGACCAAGGCTCAAACACCAAGAAGAGAAAGCTATCACACACAACACATGTTTTCAAGTCTAAGCAAATAATTCAAACATGATGATAAATTGGTGTGGGAAACAAGGCACTGAACTTCAAGTCCACTTATACAAACTGGTCAAAGACTATGAAATAAGGGAACAAGGATCCCAGAGTTCCTCTCAGACCAAGAAGGTATTTGGTCTACAAGAACAAGTTGAATGTTGGTCCTCAACTACAGAAAGTAGAAGAAATCTCCTTTTATCTCCCTGAGTAGGGCATTTTCTTTCTTTCTTTCTTTCTTCTGGTCACTTAACATCAACAATATCATTTTTGTACATTTCTCTAATGGATCTTGTTATGGTTTAGATATGAAATGATTCCCAAAAGCTCATGTGTGAGACAATCCCAAAAATTTCAAAGGTGAAATGATTAGATTATAAAAGGTAAAAACTAATTAGTGGATTAATTCACTGATTTGGATTAACTAGGCAGTAACTATAGGCAGATCAGGTATGGCTGAAGGAAGTAGGTCACTAGGAGTGGGCCTTTGGGGTCTATATTATGTCCTTTATGAGCACAGTTCTCTTTTTCTGCTTCTTGAAGCCATGTTCTGAGCTACCTTCCTCCACCACACCATTCCACAAGAATGTTCTCCTGTACCTCAAGAGCTATGGAGTCAGCTGACCATGGACTGAACCTTTGTAACTATGAGCCAAAATAAATGATTTCTCCTTGACATTGTTCTTGTCAGGTCTTTTGGTCACAAAGAAGCTAAGCTGACTAGAGTAGACCTTCACCAATTGTATGTTTCTAATAGCTATAGGTTGACTTTTAGTTCATGGAGGTTGGGATAAGAAAGGAGAAGCAGGGGTCAATATTTCTTACTCAGAGAGCCATTCATGACATTGTGTTTTTCGTGTCTCTTTCAAGACTGAACAAATAACAAAGGCAAAGTACTGGTCTCACAGTAGTTGTAAAGTTTTTAATCAAACTTGTCTTGCTTCTAGATAAAAGCCACCAAATTACATTTTGTGTTTATTTTCCAACTAATTCCTGGGGTTTCAGTGAATCAGATTTCCTAAGAGATGGAAGGTTCAATATCCTACCCATATAGGGTATGTCCCTTGCTGCTGACCATTTGCAAACCCTGAAAATAGAAGGAGTTCTGGCAAAAGGCCATTTCAAAATGAGGACAGGGTAAGGTCATTGGGTACAGACATTCTGTAGAGTTATTTTCACTAATAGTCTCACTTGCTTTTCTTTATATTAACTCTCTCTACAAGCTAAATCTGGGGGTCTCCACCCTGAAGAACAGCTACCCATCAGTTGAACATTTTCACAGGAGCTTGCTTAATAGTGGCTCCCTCCTGGGTGACTCAATTTTCATTATGATGCCTTATATCTCCTGACTTCCAAAAATTTATTAAAACCTTTTCTGTGAGGTTGTCACTCCTTCCCATTATTTTTTGCACTTTTATTAGTGAGTTTCTCATTCTCTTTCTTTGTTATCTTGAACAGAAATTCCGGTGAGAGTTCTCACTACATGTACTATTTTATTGAGCTTGTGAGGGATTTTAGCACAACCTGAAGATAAATTGTTTTCAGCTTTGTTTTATAACCAATTAATGTGTCCAACTGAATCACAGCATCCCTAAAGCCTGATGCTCATTCTAAAACTCTTTCAGGAATCTGAACAAAAATTATAGACTAAGAAAACAAGAATGAGACATTTTGAAGAATGATAGGACTTGATAATTGGATAACAATAAAAAAAAGTTAAAGTAAGGTTGGTTTGGGGGACCATTAAATATATGAGAACATCAACTTTTTAATAAGGTTAAAATGGGCACATCAAACAGGTAAGTCCTTTGGTATAAACATTTCATATTAACATTATTAAATCCCATAAGACCCTTATCAACAAAGGATTGTTTTCCTCACATTTCAAATGAGAAAACTAAGCCAGAGAAGCTAAGTAATTTGCCCAAGATCCACCACAGATAACTGGCTTAAGAAGGATTTGACCCTGTACAAACATGACTAACATTTTGACTTCATTTCTATAATATTATAAAATGTGTTCTTGGTCTCTGGTCCCAGTTCCTATCACAGAACTCCCAACAACCCTTGTAATTTTTTGAGTGATGGAGGTAATAGGAGCATCTTATGTAGAGCTCATTAATTCCTTGACTATCCCAGGTAACAGGATCCTTTTGGGCAACTCTTGGTGAATTTCTGAACAGCTACAGGATGGGGACTGGTCACCAAAAATAGCAACCCATGATTGAAATTTTAAGGAGGGAGCCCTACTCTCCATTCTCCACACAAGCAGGGGGAGTGGTCAGAGGAACAACTGAAAATTGAATTAATAATCAGTTATACCTATGTGATGAAATCTTCATAACAATTCCTGAACTACCAAATTTGTAAGGCTTTAGGGTTGGTGAAGGAATCCATGTGTGTGGAGAGTCACACCTACTCCACCAGGACAGAAGCTCTTATGCTCTCCACCTTTCCAGACCTTGTGCTTTGTATCTATCTGGCTGTTCATCTGTATTTTAATAATAAATAGATGAACATAAGTAAATGCTTCTCTGAGTTTTTGTGGGCCATTCCAAGAAATAATTGAATGTGAGTGGGGAGAGAGTTGTAATAACCCCCAACTTTATAGTCAAGTTAGAAAGAAGTGTGAATACTCCCAGAATACATAAGTTGTTGCTGGGGTGTAGAATTAAGGATTGTCTTGTTGGACTGAGTCTAAACCTATGAAGTCTGACACTAACTCCTAGCAGATACTTTCAGAATTGAGTTAAACTATAGAATATCCATTTAATGTACACAGAATTGGAAAATTTGTTAGTGTGTGAAACAATCTCCACACATTTGGTGTTAAAAGTTGTCTTGTGAGTATGGAAAATTTTCCTTTTGTTTTATTTGTCTCCAGTGCCAGAGCAAGAATCCATAGGGGCTGGGAGGTTTGAAATAAGACATCCAGAACATGGTGGAAAATGGAAGTCAGCTTGCAATGCTATCTCTATCCCTGAGATAGCATAGTCCACAATTTTTTCCATGTTCTTAAAAGAATTTGAAACTCCTGTGAGAAAATCTATTAGGGTCTAAGTATATTACCTGGAAACCATGAAGCAAAAGTGCTATGATATACCTGGTCCAGGAAATAATGTTTCACAAGCAAAATGCAACATAAGGTAACAGTAACATATAAGGTGGTAAGGATAGCTGTTTGATAAAGAAGATTGCAGTTATCATAATTTTAATCCATTTGTTTCAATTGCTTATAGATTTATCTAAGAAAGTCACATCCTGTGGATAACTGTTCATTTCTACAATCTAATAGTTATGTGGTATATTCTTTTTTTCTCTCTTATTTTTTTTCTTTTTTTCTCTCTAATTTTTACTATTTTAACATTTTTAAAATTTTTTAATATATATGTATATTTGTCTTATATACTCTACTGTCTTCTCTCTTACTTGTCTACCCAAAATTACTACCTCTCTGTTCTCCTGCTACTAACCTTCTTCTTTAGATTTCTCTTTTACATTTCCTAAGATATAATAATTCTATATCCTCATCTCATACCTCTGAGCATATCATCGTATTCCTCACCCCCGGATCTTTGTCCATCATCAGAGACTGTAAACCCTATTACAAACCTACTGATTATATTATAGATAATAATTGAATTCACCATTTCTGTACATTGTGACCAAACTATAAATATTTTAATAACAACTATTTGTTTTTAGGTGGTAATTTTTTATATTGGGAATCAGTTAACATTGTCCTTCTCCTCAAAGGTGAGGTATTGGAACTCTTCAGGGACATTATAAGCCTATAGGGTAAAAAGGGTAACACTTCGGATTCACAGAGCTAGAAAAGAAAACAATCAAGCAACATGAAAAGATAAGGGAAGAAAGTGCCCCAAACAAATAAATATGCCACATAATAATAGAATCCATGGCTAGCACAGCAGATGAAATGACAGAGAAGGAGTTCATATGTACATAATTAAAATGTTCTGTGAATTCAAGGATGGTATAAGAGAGCAAACAACAAGACATAACAATTATAAATAGGTATGCCCCAAACAACAGAGCATCTATGTTCATCAAAGAAATTCTTCTCAAGTTCAAGAGTCAAATTGACCACAATAGAATAATTCTAGGTAACTTTGACATATCTCTTTCACCACTGGATAGATTTTCCAAACAAAAGTTGAACAGAAAAACTATAGAGGAGCTGGGGTTGTGGCTCAGCAATACAGCACTTACCCAGCATGTGAGAGGTCCTAGGTTTGATCCTCAGCACCATGAAAAAATAAATAAATAAAATAAAGATATTGTGTTCAACTACAACTAAAAAGTAAACATTAAAAAAAGAAACTATAGGGGGCTGGGGTTATGGCTCAGTGGTACAGTGCTCGCCTTGCACATGCAAGGCCCTGGGTTGGATCCTCAGCACCACATATAAATAAATAAAATAAAGTTATTGTGTCCAACTACAACTACAAAAAATAAATATTTAAAAAAAAAGAAACTATAGAACTCAGTAATACAACCAATAACTTAGACTTAACTGATATATATAGAATATTTCATCCTTCAATGAACAAATACACTTTCTTTTCAGCAGCACATGGATCCTTCTCTAAAATAGATCATACATTATGATACAAAGCAACTCTTAACTAACACAAAGAAGTAGAGATACTACCCTGCATTCTATGAGATCACAATGGAAAGACATTAGAAATCAATGATAAAATAAAAAATAAAAACTACTCCAACATATAGAGACTAAATAATATGCTACTAAATGAACAAGGGGTTGCAAAAGACATCAAGGAGGAGATTAAGAATTCTTAGAGGTAAATAAGAACACTGATACGACATATTGAAATCTCTAGGACACTATAAAGGCACTACTAAGAGTAAAGTTCATTGCATGGAGTTCATTCCTTAAAAGAAGAAAAAGTCAACAAATAAATAATCTAACACTACATCTCAAAGCCCTAGAAAAAGAAGACCAAATCAACACCAAAAGCAGTAGAAGACAGGAAATAATTAAAATCAGAGCTAAAATCAATGAAATTGAAACAAAAGAAACAATTGAAAAAATTTACTAAACAAAAAGTTGGTTCTTTGAAAAAATAAATAAAATTGACAAACCCTTAGCCATGCTAACAAAGGAGAAGGAAAACTCAGATTACTAAAACTCATGATAAAACAGGAAAATCAAAACAGACACTACAGAAATTCAGAAGATAATTAGAAATTATTTTGAAAACTTGTACTCTAATAAAATAGAAAATATCAAAGGCATCAACAAATTTTTAGAGTCACATGGTTTGCCCAAATTGAATCAGAATGACATACACAATTTAAACACATCCATTTCAAGTGACAAAATAGAAGACACCATCAAAATCTACCATTCAAGAAAAGCCCAGGACTGGATGGATACAGAGCCAAGTTCCACAAAACCTTTAAAGAAGAACTGATACCAATACTCTTCAATTTATTTCAGAAAATAGAAAAAGAGGCAGCACTTCCAAACTTATTCTATGAGGCCAATATCACCCTGATTCCAAAACCAGGCAAAGACACATCAAAAAAGAATACTTCAGACCAATATCTCTAATGAACATAGATGCAAAAATTCTCAATAAAGTTCTGGCAAATCAAATACAAAAAATATCAAAAAGATAGTGCACCATGATCAAATGGAGTTCATCCCAAGGATGCAAGATTGGTTCAACATACAGAAATCAATAAACGTAATTCATCACATCAATAGACTTAAAATTAGGAATCACATGATCATCTCAATTGGGGCAAAAAAAGCATTTGATAAAATACAGCACCCATACATGTTTAAAACACTAGAAAAACTAGGGATAACAGGAACATATCTCAACATCATAAAAGCTATCTATGCTAAGCCATAGGCCACATCATTCTAAATTAAGAAAAATTGAAAGCATTCCCTCTAAAAACTGCAACAAGACAGGGATGCCCTCTTTCACCACTTCTATTTAGCATAGTTCTTGAAACACTGGCCAGAAAAACTAGACAGATGAAAGAAAATAAAGGGATACAGATAGGAAAAGAAGAACTCAAATTAAAACTATTTGCTGATGATATGATTTTATACTTAGAAGACCCAAAAAAAAATCACCAGAAAACTTCTAGAACTAGTAAATGAATTCACCAAAGTAGCATGATACAAAATTAACACCCATAAATCAATGGCATTTCTGGATATCAGTGACAAATTCTCTGAAAGGAAAACTACCCCATTAACGATAGCCTCAAAAAATAAAATAAAATACTTGGGAATCAACCTAACAAAAGAGGTAAAAGACCTCTATAATGTAAACTACAGAACACTAAAGAAAGAAATTAAAGAAGACCTTAGAAGATGGAAAGATCTCCCTTGTTCTTGGAGAAGCAGAATTAATATTGTCAAAATGACCATCCTACCCAAAGCATTATACAGATTTAATACAATTCAAGCAAAATCCCAATGATATTCCTCATAAAAATAGAAAAAACAGTCATGAAATTCATCTGGAAAAATGAGAGACCCAGAATAGTAAAGCAAACCTTAGCAAGAAGAGTGAAGCAGGTGGCATCACTATACCCAAACTTAAACTATACTATAGAGCAATAGTAACAAAAACAGCATGGTATTGGCACCAAAACAGACTGGTAGACCAATGGTACAGAATACAGGACACAGAGACAAACCCACGTAATTACAGTTATCTTACATTAAACAAAGGTGCCAAAAACATACATTGAAAAAAAGACAGCCTCTTCAACAAATGGTGCTGGGAAAACTGTAAATCCATGTGCAACAAAATGAAATTAAACCCCTATCTCTCACCATTCACAAAATTCAACTCAAAGTGGATTAAATTCCTACGAATTAAACCAGAGACCCTGCACCTATTAGAAGAAAAAGTAGGCCCAAATCTCTATCATGTTGGATTAGGCCCCAACTTCCTTAATAAGATTTCTTTAACACAAGAATCAAAATCAAGAATCAATATATGGAATGGATTCAAACTAAAAAGCTTCTTCTCAGCAAAAGAGCAATCAGTGAGGTGAATAGAGAGCCTATATTTTGGGAGCAAATTTTTACCACTCACACATAATATAGAGCACTAATGTCTAGGATCTATAAAGAACTCAAAAAACTAAACACCAAAAACACTAAATAGCCCAATCAATAAATGGACCAAGGAGCTGAACAGACACTTCTCAGAAGAGGATATTCAATCAATCAACAAATATATCAAACAATGTTCAACATCTCTAGCAATTAGAGAAATGCGAATCAAAACTACTCTAAAATTTCATGTCACTCCAGTCAGAATGGCAGCTATTAAGAACACAAACAATAAGTGTTGGTGAGGATGTGGGGAAAAAGACACACTCATACACTGCTGGTGGGACTGCAAATTGTGCAGCCAATATGGAAAGCAGTATGGAGATTCCTTAAAAAGCTGGGAATGGAACCACCATTTGACCCAGCTATTCCTCTTCTTGAACTATACTCAAAGGACCTAAAAACAGCATACTACAGGGACACAGCAACATCAATGTTTATAGCAGCACAATTCACAATAGATAAACTGTGAAACCATCCTAGATGCCTTTTAGTAGATAAATTGATAAAGAAAATGTGGTATATACACACAATGGAATATTACTCAGCAATAAAAGAGAATAAAATTATGGTATTTGCAAGTAAGGGCATGGAGGTGGAGAATATAATGCTAAATGAAGTTAGCCAATCCCCAAAAAAATAAATGCTGAATGTTATTTCTGATGTAAGGAGGCTGATTCATAGTGGGGTTTGGAGGAGGAGCATGGGAAAATTAGACTAATTTTAGATAGGGGAAAGGAGTGGGAGGGGAGGAAGAAGGCAGGGTGTTAAAAAGATGGTGGAATGAGATGGATATTATTACCTTACATACATGTATGAAGACATGAATGTTGTGAATATACTTTATATGCAACCAGAGATATGAAAAATTGTGCTCTATATATGTAATAATAACTGTAATGCATTTTGATATTATATATAACAAATTAGAATAAAAAATAGATAATAAAAAAGAAATATACAAACATACATAACACTGTGTAGTGACATAAAAAAGCAATGACTGATAGAGGAATAAATTGAGTTCACTTTTGGGAGCTTACCTTTCCCCTTCCAAATGAACTTTAAGGCACTAACTTATTGTGGCTTTGATTAATTTTCAAAGTATAGAGCATGTAAATAATCAATTCATCTTACTTTCATCATCAGTGTTAATAACTTTTATTTTATCCTTATTATATTCTTCTTTTTTCAGTCCTCCCCTTTCTAACCCTTCCAAACTTGCATTCAAGTACTACTATTTACATGTACTGTATTCTTGGAAATTGAAAAGAATCTTTCATATGTGCTTTTAATGTGTGTAAGTAATAGTATTGTGTATTATTTTTCTTGCTATTTTCATTCACCACTCTTTTTTTGAGGTTGGATTATTTCATGCTGTCAAAGGTCAACTTAATTCCTTAAAAAACTAGAATGGAACCACCATATGACCCAGCCATCCCACTCATGGGTATTTTCCCCAAAGATCTAAAATTGGCATACTATAGCAACACAGCCATATCAATATTTATAGCAGTACAATTCACAATAGTTGAATTATGGAATAACCCAGATGCCTATCAATAGATGAATGGATTAATAAATTGTGGTATATATATACAAATTATATATATATACAAATTATATATATATATACAAATTATATATATATATATACAAATTATATATATATATATATATATATATATATATAGAGAGAGAGAGAGAGAGAGAGAGAGAGAGAGAGAGAGACAGTGTTCTACTCAGCCATTAAAAAGAATGAAATTATGGTATATACTGATAAATACATGGAATTGTAGAATATCATGTTAAGTGAAATTAGCCAAATTCAGAAACCCAAAGGTTGAATGTTTTCTCTCATATGTGGAAGCTAGAGTAAAACAAAGGAAAGGGGAGGGAAGAATAAGATTAATATGAAGAACAATCAAATACAAATTAATAGATGAGCGAAAGAAAGTCTTATAGAAGAAGTGGGAGGGGAGAGGTGGAGAGGACAGGAGGGAAGAGGAGTGATCATGAACAGTAATTGATTTCCATGCATGTCTGAGTTTGTCACGGTGAACCCAACTACTATGTATAACCATAAAATTTTAATAAAATAAAAATTTTAAAAAGGTCAATCTAAGCTCCTTGTTGCAGAGAACTCATGCACCTGCATTTCAACATATGCATACACCTCATTTTACATGGCCAGACCCTCAGATTGCTCATGATGTTCTGCAATCACAAGCAGGGCTACTAAGAAAATACTCTATCAAGCCCTAAGGGTTTTCGTGAATTGGGCTATAGGGTCCAGGTATGGTTATTTACTAGGTACTGTCAACTTCTCTCAAGCTTTTATGTAACATTTTACATTCTCACAAGCTACACATATAAATTTCTCTTCCTCCTGTCTTCTAGTTCCTGATAGTTTGGTGATTATAAAGTAGTATTTTACTGTTTTAATTTTCATTTATATAATTAGTAGTGAGTTTGAGACTTAATTAACCTATGTTAATTGTCCTTTTGTACTATACTTACTTTTATACATTTTCAGTCATTTTTATATGTCTTAAGTATTAAACAGTTCTCACTGTTATAAATTTTATATTGAAACTTCCCTGCTTTATTAAACTTCTCTACTCACATTTCTGCTTCCTTTTTTCTTTATTTTTCTTGTTTTTATTGCCTGTGTTTTTTTTATTTTCTAAGATCTTTCCTAACTCAAAATAGATCATGACATTCTCCTAATTTCCCTTCCTCCTTTTCTTTTTCTTTTTTCTAATACCCAGACTTGCCAAGAAGGCAATTAAAATTCAACTTCATCACTGACTGTCACCAGTGCATAAACTAAATGGGTTTTTTAGCACCAAATTATAAGGAGATAATTTCACAATAAGGAAATAGTCAGTTACAATTAAATAAATTCTGCACCTTAAAAAAACATACTTGATCTTTTCTCTTAATTTTTCAACACACTAGTTTCTGGACCAACAGTTGGGACCCAATGAATTAGGACACTCCCCAGAGAAGTGAGTGAAGGGAACCTACCTGAGAATACCTGGGAATCTGACAGCTTTGGTAAAGCACGTCTCTGGTGCCCTGATATTCTTTTAGAGGCTGGCTCAGAGTAGGATCCTGGGAACCTCTGATAGGCTTTCTGAAGCTACAAATAAGATCAGTGTCTTCTAAGGTTGGATAAAAATGGAATCAGACTCTATTTACTTCATGGCATATGCCTTGTTCTACAAAGAATATTTTTGAGTGTCATGCTGTGTGTTTATCAGTGTGTTTTGTTTGTTTGTTTGTTTTTCTGTCAAATAGTGTACCATTGCATGACTATACCAGAGTGTTTAGTCATTCACCTACAGATGGACATTTGGGCTGCTTCCACTTATGGGATTACTACAGCATAAATAAAGCTGCTTATGAGCTTTATGTGTAAGTGTGTGGACCAAGATTTTCATTTCTTTTGGGTAAATAGCTAGAAGTTAACTTTCCGGGTTTTAGGGTAAGAATCTGCCAATTTTCCAAAGTAATTGTGCCATTGCACATTACAACCAGTAATATATGAACATTCAATTTGTTAGACATTCTTGACAGCATTTGATATTATTTTTTGAGTGGTTTTCATTTGTTTGTCATTTGCTTGTTTGTTTTGAGACAGGGTCTTTTTATGTTGCCCAGGCTGGTCTCAAACATGGACTCAAGTGATCTGCCTGCCCCAGCCTGCCAAGTTCTGAAGGCTATAGGTACACACTACTAAATATTTTTAATTTTAAGCATTCTAATGGGTCAATGAAGTATACTTCATTGTGGGTTTAACTTGTATTTCCCTAAAGAACAATCATTTGTATTGTGTTTTCAAGTTCATATTGTCTATTCATGTATTTTCAGGGAGTATTCAGATCTTTTGGCTGTATTTGAAGTTGAGTTGTTTTATTGTAGTTCTCTACACATTCTGGTTATAAGTTCTTTTTAAGACAGATATATGGAGAACATTTCTTCCAGTCTATACTTACCTTTTTGATTTCTTAGTTGTGCCTTGGAAGAGCAGACCATTTTAATTTTGATCAACTTTGATTTATCAATTTTTTAATAGCTCATGCTTAGCAATTTTCTAAGAAATCTTTGCCAAAAATAAGGATTTTAATGTTTTTCTCCAAAGTTTTCCTAGGAATTTTAAGTTTTAACTTTTTTTTTTTTGGTGGGGGGCGGTGGGGTATATAAGGGATTGAACTCAGGGGCACTCAATCACTGAGCCACATTCCTAATCTTTTTTAAATTTTATTTAGAGACAGGGCCTCACTGAGTTGCTTAGTGCCTTACTGTTGCTGAGGCTGACTTTGACCTCACAATCCTCCTGCCTCAGTCTCCCAAAATGCTACAATTACAGGTTTGAGCCACCATACCCGGCTTAAGTTTTAACTTTTACATATAGGTATATGATCTGTTTTAGTTTGCGGAATGAGATGCAGAAAGTTTATTTTTTTCTAACAAATTCAGTTCCTTTAGCACTATTTTATTTTTTAAAAAATCCTTCTTCTATTAAATAAATTTGACTTTGTTCAAAGGTATGAAAATATTTAACTTGTTTCTATACTACCATTTATATTCTTTTGATCCACAGGTAGATCCTGATATCAATACCAAATAGTTTTTAAAATATAAGTCTTGAAATCACACTTCATGAGCCTTTCATGTTTTTTAAACTGCTTTACATATTAAAGTTTCATTGAATTTTATGTAAGTTTTACAAACAACTCATTGATTTCAACAGTAAAGACTTGAGATTATATTGAATAAATAAAGAGTGAGATTATGTTGAATCTAGAAATCTTTCAGAGCAGAATTAAAGATGGTATATTTCGTATTTAAATATTTTTAAAAATTTATTCAGCAGAATTTTGAAGTTTTAAGGGGATATATATCTTTACATATTCGTGAGCTACATCTCCAAGTTATTTTATAATTTTTGGATGCCACTGTGAATGGTATTTATTTGCATTTCTACTTCCAATTATCAATTGCTAGTATTTAGAAATGTAACTGATTTTTATATCTATATTTTGGTGTATTTAAATTAATCTTTACATATATAGGGGCCTTATTTTTCTACCATATAGATCATTTATCTTAACATTTCCTTTTTATAACATAAGCCTTTAATGTTATAAATTTCAGTCTGATCCAGGTGCAGTGGTGCACACCTGTAATCCCAGTAGCACAGGAGGTTGAGACAGGAGGATTGCAAATTCAAAGCCAGTCTCAGCAACTTAGCAGTGCCCTAAGCAACTCAGTGAGATCCTGTCTCTTAATAAAATACAAAAAAATAATAATAATAAATAAAGGGCTGGGGCTGGGGCTCAGGGTTAAGTGGCCCTGGTTTCAATAAAGCACAATTTTTTATATCCACCACCCCCTCAAAAAGAATATTTCTGAGTCCTGTTTGACTTACATTGCATATATTTTAATTCATTTTTATTCTATTTTTGTTCATTTACAACTATTTTCTATTTTTCCTTCTATTTTTGATCTATGGTTTAATTAGACATCATTTACCTTTCAAAAATCTGTAGATGTTCCAGTTTTCTTTCTTATATTTCTCCATTTTGATCAATAAACATCATATTTAAACAATGAATAGTTTTATCCTTTTTCATTCATATAGGAAATTTTTCATCCTTTACTATCCTATTGTATACTATACTATTGTTCACCAAAAAGGTCCTGCCAAGGTCCAAGAGGAGATCACCGTTGAGTGATCTTAGCTATTCACAGTTCTTGTTACTTTATTATCTATAATTTCTGTTAATTTTTATTAGTAATTTGATTTTATAAGTTAACCTTGTATCCAACAAATGGCTAAACTCTCTTGTTATTTATAATAATTTGTAAATGTTGTGTTATGCCAAGGAGTGATAGACTTGGAATATTAGTACCAGATAGTGCAGATATAATTGGAGTTATAAATTACCAGTAAAAAAGCAGTGGACACGCAATCCTATGAACTCTCATTATTCAATATCTTAGGCAGTGAAAAGTTGAAAAGTCAGACTACATGTTCCAAGGCCAATGTTCCAACAGAAAGGAACCCTGCTTCCTGCAGTACTCCAGACATCTATGAGACAAAGTCCAAGGAAGGGTTGTATCATGTTTAAAGGGAAGCTCTGATAGAAATGGTAGTCTCTTTAGAAAGGGGGACCTTTGAAACTCAGCACCCATGTCACCTTGTACTTCCATTGAGAAAACTCAAATTTCCTGAGTCAGCTATCAAATCGGCCACCAAGAGGAGAAAGAAAATTGGTATCATCCAAGACCTCTAGAGTTTTATGTTTTTAGTTTGATATATAGATAATCTGGAAACAATAATAACTTATTTCTATTTCTTCATATCTATTACATTTTTCCTGTCTTATTTTTGCAATTTCATTGGTATTATATGAAACACATCAGTCCTAATACTGTCTCTTATACACA
>NW_026000037.1:28034911-28040646 GCF_001458135.2 Marmota marmota marmota
ATATATATATATATAAAATAGTACTAAAAAACTTAGGAAAAAATGCACATAAAGATTCTACATTGTGTATTCACTCTGTGTTTTGTAGTGTTTTCTGTATAAGGCTAAGAAAGCTTCCTACTTACACTGCCTCATGAAGGATGGAATTTATGGAAATAATTATGGAACTCATTATCCAATAAACCATATATGTGAATTTTTGGATACTTGTGTCAAAATATCCTTTGATTCATAGAATAAACCCTACTTGGTCATTATATACTTAAAAAAATAAGTAAATACATAATAAATGAATAAAAATAAAGTTTTATTTTTAAAGAATTTTTCATCTTTGTTTATATGTGAAATCACCCTATAATTTTGTGTACCAGAACTATCATTTTCTGCTTTAAAAATCAGGGCTATTAAAGGATTAAATAAAATAGGAGTATTGTCTCATAATTGTTTAAAAACAAGTAGTCTGAGCTGGCTGGGGGTGTAGCTCAGGGATACCATGCTTGCCTAACATGTACAAAACCCTGGATTTGATCCCCAGCAGTGCATAACAAAAACAAAACCAACAAAACATTAAAAAGAAAAAGCAGAAAAATGTGAAAAATAATCTACACTAAAAATCTCTGACAACAAGTAGAAGAAAAAAAAGACAGTAAAAATCAAACAGATTAACTTAATACCAAAGTCTATCATGATAACTATTCTCATAACACAAAGAGAAAAAGTCTAGTCCTTTCATAGTTTCAATATAAATGATGATGATGATAATAAAAAGTTTCTACACTCTTGGAAGAAAAATAAACTACCACAATACATATTGAAAAAAAAAGGTGGAGTGGTGGGTGCAGAGGCACAAATAAGAGAATCTAGTCTCCCAACCTGTCTCCTTATTACAGTGACCTGATAATACAAAGACTGGGAAACAATGGCCTGACATGTCCTCAAAGTTGTTGACACATCCTGAGGTAGGTTCTCAGAGGGAAACATGGTATAGCAAGAAGAGGGAGTAATGATAGCATGTGAGTATGTGCAAGGCCCCAGGTTCAATCTCCAGTTCTGCAATATTGTTAAAAATAATAATAATATGTTGATGATGATGATGATGATGATGATGATGATGATGAAATCAGGCTTCTTCTGAATTTTGTATAAAAATTTAAATCCTCACCTACAGGAATTAGACTACCTTAGGCACTATAATATATGATAATGGAGTCTTCCACTGACACTGATGTCAGTAAGGAAATAAACCAGGTGTCCATAGAGTGTCACCTTAGCTATTCCATTATTCCACAAACTAACCGGCCTCATTTCATAGGGTGGGTGGGAGGAATATATCTATGAAGTGATTTGTGATGGAAGAAATCCAGACAACCTGAAATTTGAACTGTTCTCCTGCTTCTGTTATCACCCAGGAGGGTTGGAACAACTTTTCTCTTTCTTTATGATTTGAATCAACTTATTTATGATAGAAAGTTTCTGTGCCTTGAACATTTGACAATACTCAATTTTCGGGGGAAGTAAGGGTAGGGTAACCAGGAAATAATTGAACCTAAAGGCACTTAACCACTGAGTCACATATCCAGCCTCCCCTCCCTTTTTTGAGATAAGTTCTCACTAAATTTCTTTTGAATTTGCAATCCACCTCCCTCAGCCTCCAAGCTGCCCAGATTACAGGAGGGCACCAGGCATCTGGCTATAGTACTCACATTTAAGCTGTTGATCCTTTGCTTTTTTGTGGGGAAGGAGAATGATAAAGCAAAATTTTAACTAACATTTAATTTTCTTCAGTAATTAGCATTTTTGTTCACATGCCACAATTTTTTTCATGAAAAATTTGTGTTTACACAAATAAATATTGCATCAAGATTTTGAAATTTGGGCTGGGAATGTACTTCAGCGGTAGGCACTTGCAATGGTCCTTGGATTCCATCCCCAGCACTGTAAAAAATAAAATAGAGAGATTTTTAAATTCTTTAAGGTAAAGTTGATCATTACAGCCTCATGATTTTTATTCTTTGATATGTCTTTAACAAATTCCATCTTTATACTGCATTTTGTAATATTGAAATAGTCTTTTTTTTCTCCTAATCAGGTTTACCAGAATCTGTCTTATCATGCTCAAAGAACTTTTGTTTTTTAAGCCTCTATTTTGGGTTTTTATTATTCTCTATTTTTAAATTCATTCTTTGTTATTATTGTCTCTAAATATTTAGTGTTATTTTGGTGAATTTTTTTCTACTTTCTTTTTGTTCTTGTTTGTTTGTTTTTTACTAGTAGGGATTGAATCCAGGGGCACTTAACCACTAAGTTACATCTTAGGCCATTTTCATTTTTTTATTTTTTTGAGACAGGGTCTGCTGAAGTTGCTGAGGCTGACTTTGTACTGTAATACTCCGGCCTCAGCCTCCCAAGTCACTTGGATTATGGGCATGTGCTACCACATACAGCTCTAGCTTCTTGATATAAATATTAATCCTATTTCTTTTCTGTTCAGTTTGTTTTATCATATATTCCAATCTATATATTTATCCTTAATTATAACTGTAGATTCATTCTGTGAATATTATAGTCAAATAATATATCTATGTTAACTAAGGTTTCTATAATTTTTCTTATGATTATTTTAATGAAAATCCTTTGTTAAATTTTTATTTAGTATTCAGGCATATGGGATTGTTCTAGTTTTCTTTGTACTTATTTCCAACTTTACTATGATCTATGTAGTATTGATCAATTAGATTATAACAAGGCCTTCCTCTGTGGCAGTATCTGACCCATTTTTACAACTGCTCCTTGTCCTCAAAAAGAGTGTATAACTTCTATATGAGATGTTGAGTAAACGTCTATGCATCTATTTAGTTAAGCTCAATAATCACATATTTTTGGTCTGCTTGATTTGTCAGTTTCTGAGATTCATGTATTAAATTATTTAATTGTAATTGTTGATTATCTATTTCTCTCTGTAGAGCTGCCAATTATTGTTATGAATATATAGTATTAGGTATGTAAATGTTCATGATTGTTATACCTATTGTTCCAGTTACCAGTGCCCCCAGTGTCCTTTATAATTTTTTTCAGTCCAATATTAAAACTTACTCTGACCAAAGGAAAAAGTTGGATTCATATGCTGTATTTTATCACTATTTTCTCCATTTTCTCTTACCTATATCCTTTTGTTTTAAACATGAGTTTAAGACAAATATTCCTATTTTAAATCATATTAAGAAATATTTGTGCCATTATCTTTTTGCCTCCCTCCTTGTTGCAAAATTGCTCACATATCTCTCACCATCATTTTCATGTTCAAGGCATGAAAGTGGAGATGGACGGTTTAGGGGACTTTTGTCCTTTTTTTCAGTGAAACCCTCCAAGAAACCACATCAGCAGGCTTCTGCTCCCACCTCATCAGCCAGAACTCCCTTGTATGGCCTCCCTAAGCTGCAAGAGAGGTTAGTTAAGTGAGTATTTGTTTTGCCAGGTTCTGTAACATATGTGATTTAGTATTGAAAAAATGTCACCAAACCACAATGTCTGCCACAGCACTTCCTCTAAATGTCTCACTATGATATGCTTGGATGTGAGTGTTCTTGATGCCTCTGAATGAGTCCTTCCAATACGTTCCTATGTCTTTCTGTGATTTAAAGAAAAGTGCAGGAGTTCTCTCTCTTTATTTTTATTTTTCATTTTTATCTACTTTTTCCTCACTGGGACTTTGTGAAACATACACTTGACACATTAATTTTAAATCTGTCTCTTAACTATTCTCTCATTTTTTACCAAGTCTTTTTCTTTTTTTTTTTTTTAGAGAGAGTGAGAGAGAGAGAAAGAGAGAGAGAAATTTTTTTTAATATTTATTTTTTAGTTCTCAGCGGACACAACATCTTTGTTTGTATGTGGTGCTAAGGATCGAACCCGGGCCACACGCATGCCAGGCGAGCGTGTTACTGCTTGAGCCACATCCTCAGCCCCCAAGTCTTTTTCTTTATTCATGTCTTCCAAGAGAGTCCCCCAACAAAATATTCCCCCATTTGCAGCATCATATTTCAGCTGTGTTAGTTTGGGGATTCAATCCATCTACTGACTTCTTATTTTGATAATTATAAATTTTATACTCATTTTCTTCTAATAATTGGCCTAATAATGTTACTGTTTGTGTTTACCATCATCTTTTCTCAGAGAATATTCTCATGTTTTTCTAAGATTTTTATTTCATAGCAAAATTGATAGAAATGTATAGAGATGACCTACATACTTCTTGTCTTTACACATGTAGAACCCTCCCCCCAGTTATTACCATTCCCCACCAAAGTGGTGCATTTGTTGCAACTGATAAACCTACATTGACATGTAATTCTTCAACCATAGATCACAGCTTTCATTAGGTCCAATATTGTTTTTTATATATTTTATTGGTTTGATCAAAAACATACTGACATATACTCACCATTATAGTGTCACACAGTATTTTCAATATTGTAAAATTCCTCTGTGCTGTACCTAGACATCCCTTCCTCCCTCCTAACCCATGTTAAACTCTGATCTTTTTTTACTATCTCCATTTGTACAGTTAAAATCATGCAATAAGTAACCTTTTAAGATTGGCTTCTTTCACTTAGCAATGTGCATTGAAGTTTCCTCCATGTCATTTCATGGGTTGATAGCCCACGTCTTTTTAGAATTAAATAATATTCCTTTGTCTGGATGTGCCACAATTTATCCATTAACCCACTGAAGGACATCTTGGTTTCCTCCCAAATTTAGGCTACTGTAAAAATGCTGTTAGTATCTTTATACAGGTTGTTAAGTACACATAAAGTTTCATCTCATTTAGAAAACTACCAAGGAGTATGATCAATGGATTATATATACTTAGACTGTGCTCAGTTTCACAATGAACCACCAAATGTCTTTCACAGTGGTTGCACCATTGGCATTTTCGCCAGCAACACATGGATGGAGTTAGAGAACATGACGCTAAGTGAAGTTAGCCAATCCCAAAAAATCAAATGCCAAATGTCTTCTCTGATATAAGTGAGGTAGGGAGGAACAGAGGAACTCTAGATAGGGCAGAGGGGTGGGAAGGGAAGGAAGGGTATATGGGGTTAGAAATGATGGTGGAATGTGATGGACATTATTATCTAAAGTACAAGTACGAAGACACAAACTGATGTGAATATACTGTATATACAACCAGAGATATGAAAAATTGTGCTCTATATGTGTAATAAGAATTTTAATGCATTCTGCTGTCATATATAAATAAAAAAATAATTAAAAAAAAAGAATGTTCCTGTTGCTCCTTGTCAGTACTTGGTATTTTCAGTGTACTTCGTTTGGCCATTCTAATGGGTGTATCTCGTTGTTATTTTAATTACCATTGCCCTGATGACACAGAATATGGAGCATCTTTTCACATACTTGTTGCCATCTATATCTCTTCTTTTGTGATGTTTCTGCCCATTTTTAAATCAGCAAATGTGACTCTCCTGGCTCCAATCCTGATTACCCTCAATTGGTGATCTTGATTTCTTTAGTATCCTAGTTTCATTATAAAAAAATAATCATTTTGTTTATTTTTTCAAAGAACCAACTTTTAGTTTTGTCAATTTTTTCAATTGTTTCTTTTGTTTCGATTTCATTAATTTCAGCTCTGATTTTCATTATTTCTTGCCTTCTACTTCTTTTGCTGTTGTTTTGCTCTTCTTTTTCAAGGATTTTGAGATGAAGTATGAGATCAT
>NW_026000037.1:28046562-28050324 GCF_001458135.2 Marmota marmota marmota
AGAGAGAGAAGAGGGGAGGGGATGGGAGGGGAGGGGGGATAGTAGAGGATAGGAAAGGCAGCAGAACACAATAGACACTAGTTATGGCAATATGTAAATCAATGGATGTGTAACTGATGTGATTCTGCAATCTGTATATGGGGTAAAAATGGGAGTTCATAACCCACTTGAATCAAAGTGTGAAATATGATATATCAAGAATTATGTAATGTTTTGAACAACCAACAATAAAAAATTTAAAAAAAAATAATCATTGATCTACCTCTCAATATTGTGAGACTGAAAGATAATATTTGTGTAAGTGTCTGCTACATGGGAGGAAGTTGATATTAGTTGTCCTGTCATCCTATTGAAATCCTACCACAATCAAATATTATTTCTCCACTGAAGACTTCCTCTATCACTCAAATCTTTTGTCTTCCTCTAACTGAAGAAATTTAAATATTCCTGAACTCACTTTTATCAAATCAAAATATGTTACAACTTGAAAATGACTTAGAAATCTGGTAAGCATCACTTATTTTAATAACATGCATGGTCACTGACTAGGTCAAATGCAGAGTAGAAATAGAACCTGACTATTAAACCATCACACCACACTATGAATAATTCAATAATAAATTGCATTCTTTCTTTTCTAAACACCCTGCTTCATCTCCTTTGTGCTGCCTCCATAGCCAGCCTATAAATTCATTCATTCATTCACTCACTAACTTATCCATCAATCAGTTATTGATCTTGTACATAAATCAGACATTATTCTAGAGTCTAAGGATATAAAAATGAAAAACAAAGGGAGCAGCTATCAAGATTTATACATATCCAATTATATTACTAATTACATATGAACACCTAATTACTCAATAAATACTTGTTTGATTGATTGAACTTTAAAGATAATTGCATCTAGCAGTAACTAAATAAGCAATGATTTATGATCTGGATTTCAAAGTAGAAAAGATACCAGTCTTTTGCCTGGCACTCTTGCCTTTAGACCAAGTTACATTTTTTTCCAGGATTAGTTCTGTCCTGACCATTTCAAGGTTGAAGCAAATTCCTTGATAAGTGTTTCTTGATCACTTCTCTAAACACAGACATCTGAGCCCCAGAAGTCATATGGCTTGGGATGACATTTGTAGTTCTTAATGAATTAAAAGAAAAATAAAAGGAACTTTAAAAGTCAAAAATACATGAAAGGAATTCTATTCCTTACTTCATATAAGAAATATTGAAAGTGACTAATAATATTTACTAATAATTATTATAATTCAGATGCTATTAGGCAAACTGATTTTTAAATTGTATTTAGAAAAATCAATTGTGGTTAAATAAACCTCTGGTGAATTGTCCTGATAGAAACTTCTTTATTGTAAGTATTTCCACTGAACTCCTGATATTTGGAAAACTGAAGTGGCAGGAAAATTTGGTATTTGTGTCCTGTACAGCTAAAGTGTATTTTCTACCCCTACCATCTCTCCCACACTGGTCCTCATTGCCCCCCTCCCCTATATTTTATAGCAGAACAGTCTGCTGAATCACGAGAACCCTAAAGACAACTTAAACTAAAGAAAACAAATTTTTAATATGAAGGGAGGAAAAGAAAGAGTGGTGTGATGGAAAGATCTCAGGGAAAAATACAAGTGAAGATATATTTTCATTGAGTGGTAGCTATCTCTAGAGACTCTCTAGCTTCTGGTTCTACCTTCTAAGACTTAATGTTTACACCTGTGAAATGTGCTTTCTGGCCCATTATAGAAGCTTAGTAAATGTTAGCTGTTACCATCATTATCTCAGCAGCAGTACCACTACCACCATGGAAAACGATCAAAGAGCCCTGTAATGACTAATCTGAATTGTCAACTTGATTGGATTAAGAGAGGCCCAAGATTAAGAGGCTTCTGATGTGTCAGTGAGACTGTTTCTAGGAATGACTGGCATGTGGAACAGTGAAGTGAAGCAGAGACCCATTCTAAGTGTGGGCAGCATGGTCCAATAGGTTAGAACTTAGATGGAACATAAGTTGGAAGAACAAGGCAGCAGCAGCAGATGCAAGCTTGAGTCTTCTAGAACAGGTTCCTGATTGCTGCTGTGATCACCTGAGGACACGGAATATGATATATATGAAAAATATTATATATAAATGATATGAATGTTATATATATATATATATATATATATATATATATATATATATATATATTTTTGGTAAAATGTGCTAATGTAAAGAATTAGAAGATTAGTGATGTTTAATTTAATAGAATGCATTCTTTCTCATGGAAATGGGAATATAATAAGTGTCCTGTAGGTGATTGGGTTGTAGCAATTTTATTGAAGATTAAAGTTTGATTGACCTTTGTTAGGGTGATTAACCTTTCAGAAATTAAAAGCCAGATTGGAATTAGTCTGTCCAATTTAAATGCAAACATTGAGCAGATTCTATGTCATTCAAATAATAATAATAAAAACCCTCCTATTTTAATTTTCGTTTTTGCACGTCTGGTGAAATGCTGCTTTAGAAGGACCATAGCTCTGACAAGAGTGTCTCTGTGGCAGAGAATCTAGAAATAATGTGTATATTATTGGGAGCCTGTGGGGAGAAAGTCCCAAGAACCATTCTCCTACCCCATAAAACATCAAAACCATTCCCACTAGCTCTGCATAACTGGAAATACTTGCTCTCCAAACAAAAATGATCTAGGAATGTACTGAAGAGGTTAGGAATAAATAGCAATAACATCTCTATTCCAAACCAATGACAAAAACCTAAACTGAATATTATATCAATGTTAAATGTATACAATGGCTCCTGAAAAACACATGTTTTATTGAAGTTGCTTATGAACCAGTACCTGAAAGTTGATTATTTCTGATGTCTGGAATTTTATTCCCCAGGATCTCTAATCATCTCTGGATGTATTCCCCTTTTTCATTAGGTTCAAAAATTGTTAGAGGAGAAGCAAACTCTAATTATTTGCAATGGTACTTAATGGTTTAGTTTTATTTCTCTTTCTTAAATTATCTTGAAGCATTTGTGAAGAGTTTGCATATTCACATTGCTTCAAAAAACGGTTTTCATTTTTTCATATCATACTATTTTTTATTATTACTAAGTCAGTGAATCTTTTTAGTTTTAGGTCCCACCACCCAGTGAATGCATCTTCCTTTCATGTGTCTATGAACTATTAAAATGGTAATAAAGATTCTCTTCATTCCATCTGTAATTTATTTCTCTCTCTTTTCATCAAAGAATTCGCTCTGAATGTGTCAAGGTAGAAAAATCCAAGGTATTATAGTGTAAAAATTAAGAAGCCTGAGGTGCTATAGTTTATTTTTTTACACGAGCTTTTCATGTATGCTTTCAACATCCTTCTGAAAGATAGGCTTCCTCTGTAGGCCTATAAGGAAAGTCAAAAGATGAAATACTTGGGAGAGAGAGACTGAAATTATACACACTTACCAAAGTGACTGGCATCCTCTAGAGAGCTGGATAATTCCTTGAGGCATAAATTAATAATATGTTTAACTAAGATCTATTTGCTATAAGGATAATTTCCTAATTCTTAATTGTGAGACAAGTATTCCTCATAAACTGTAAACAAATATGTTGTTCTGTACATTGTCTGATAAAGTAGAGGTCATCAGCTTTAGTTTTGGCATAGTGAATTGTCGAACTTTAAAAAATTCATTTGCTCCAATTGTTCTCTTAATAAAGTTAATCTTTACTAAAAAAAAAAAAAAAAAAAAAAAAAAAAAAAAAAAAAA
>NW_026000037.1:28054033-28070192 GCF_001458135.2 Marmota marmota marmota
TACCCTCCGGTAAGTATTTAGTAATAGCCTTTTGCTGCAACTTTTTTCCTGATAATCCTTCTTCTTCTGAACTTTCTTTTTCTTTCTGACTAGAGTTCCTGAGCTCTTATCAACACATGCCCTAACTATTCTTGGTTCCACTGGGGTGCCTTCTTCCCTTAGTAATTTACTTCTCACCCCTTCCATGTTTTCATCACAAAGACAATACAATACACTGAGACAAAACAAGACACAAACATACTGTATCAATCTTCTCCATTTTCTCGAAATTGTCATTTTTCCTCTCGCCCTATCTGCCTAGGGACGAGCAGATTTGCTCCCGTCCTATCTATGGACGGGCAGCATTTTTCGTCACTTACCCCCGAGTGTCCCGGGGCTCCCCGTAACAGGCCACCATCTGCCGCAGCCCGGCTGGCTGGGCAAAATAAGCGGAGGGTGACGAATAACTTGTGTACGTTGATACAGCAGGAGTGGGAGCCATTTATTGCAGGACAGGAACAGTATTTATACATTCCACACAGCTTATCTAATTAGCATAAACTAGATACATCAGTCAACCAATAAGGAATCTCCACACTTAATGGCTCGCTTTTGTTACTTCTCAAACCACTCCCTCTGGCATTTTGCCAGGCACCATCCAGACTTGTTTACGAACTCTAACATTCCCCTGGCAAAATGCCAGGTGTTATTTTGACTTATTTACAGACTCTAACAGGTTTATTGTATAAAATCCAATAAAAACACAAAGGAGAAAAAAAATGAACTGTAATACTACTTATCAAACAATGTTATCATTTTGCCCCATAGATTTCCAGATGTTTTTCTAGCTATTCCTTCAATGATATTTAAATATTGCCTAGAGGCCAAGAATAACATATGACACCTCACAGGAAAGGCAACAGGGAAGAGTAAGAGATCACCAAGAAGAGAAAGGGGAGCAATCCAGAGATAGACAAGTAGTGTGTCACCACACCTGAGTAGGAAAGAACATGGGATACGGCAGAGTTGGGTGTAGTCTGAACACAGGTTTTTGTAGAGAAATAGAAGAGACTGTGGAGAAAGACAGCAACCAATTACGAAGGACCAGGTAAAGGAGGTTGAGATTGGGGCTTTATTCTGTAGGTTACAGAGGAACTGCTAAAGAGTTTTAAACATCATAGAAACAGATCTGAGGCATTTTGTAGGGGGAAAAAACATGGGCAGTGATATGAAATCTAAGTGAAAGCCTCAGGGTAGGGCTCCCAAGTCAGACACTGCTCACTGCAAATTTAGTTTAAAAAATTGATGAGTTTACATTGTGAACATGTATGGATATGTAGGATATGTAACAACAAATCCTTCATTATGTACTATAATATACCAACAAAAAATATGGAAAAAAGTTATGAAGAGGGCCTAAGCTAAGGAAGTGGTATGAGCTATAAATCATGCCCAAGACTAAAACATCTCCCTAATTGAATAAGATTTTATGGACAGATGATCTTAGTAAAAGGACAAAACTTGAAGAGTAATATTAAATTCCTTAATACTTGCCACTGATCAAAATTGACAAACCATGCCATCTCATTTCATGTTAGTCTTGTGTTCAAACAGGGTTATTTAAATTAGTCATAGCTGAGATTATTAAAATATAAGCCATGTCTTGGAGGCATTTTCACAGCACATGGGGTACTAATGTGAGTATATAAAACTATTGACTACTATGAAGTTCTGCCCATCAAGTCCCCTGGAAGGAAGTCAGGGAGGATGATGAGCACCTTGAGGGAGAATCTGAACATTCTTCTAATCCAGGTCCAGACCCACTGAAATCTAAAGCAACCAAATCGTGGGCCCACCTCCTACTAGCAGCCCTGGCTCCTGAAGAGTCCTGGTATGTGGGAAAACCCTTTTTCCCCCAACTCCTGACGTTAGAGAAGATCCACATCTTTATGATACAAAGAATCCACAATCTGATATGACTAATTACCTCTGACTTGACTCCAAGAAAACACCTACTGGAGTCATTCCTAGTACTAGAACATTGTTTGCTTAACCCTCCACTTTGCTTCTGCTTGCCTAAACAAGCTTTCTGCTTAGATTATGCCTACTGAGAGATTACTTTGACCCTAGCTTGTCAGCCAAATCATAAAAATCTCACAAACAATTTCATCAATAATAAGCCGTTTACATGATTTATCTCATTTACAGTTCACAATGGCCAATGGAGTAGATATATTTTTATCCCAATTTTACAGATGATAAAACTGAGGTTCAGAGAAACTAGTTTAATTGTAACTAGTAGAAACTTAGTGTGAACCAAGGAAATCCAGCTGCAGAGATCTGTGGCTCTTAAATACCATGAGTTTCCCACACTCATAGTATTTAGACCTACTGCTGGTCTTCTAAGAACAGAGATGTTGGTCCAATTAAATGATCACTGTGCCCAAGTAAACTGATAATTTAAAAGCAGGAATCTACCAAAATGAACTGTAATACTATTTCAGAAGTAATCATTTAGAAATTCTTGGAATGCTCCTGCTTTATATGGTCTCAGATTCCTAACAAATAATAGACCTTTCCTGAGACAAACAGAATTCCAAAACATTGGTCTTTTTAGAAAGAACCAAACAAAGACTATACTTTCAGGGATCATTTCTATAGTATGTTACTAGAAAGGAAGAAACATTTATCCTTGTCAAGATATCTTCAATTCAGATACATATTAGATTTTGTTTTAAATAGAAGAGTTGTGTAATGTCCCAAGACATCAAATTTCTTTATTGATATAAGTAGAAATTAGGTATTAAAGCAACCGCTCATGTTTTTTGTTTTGTTTTTGTTTTTGAGTGCTTATCAGATGAAAGTCCATTGTAACTGGCATTTCTTTCTAAAGGGTGCTGCAGCAATAAAGCCACAAAATAAGAACTCACAAAAGAGTTATGGGTAGAACAAATATTTGGAGGGTGGATTTTTTTGATTGAAGAAAGGAATTATGGATCAAACACATACACGAGCACTCAGAAGACTTTTAAGTGAGACACAGTGATCTGTCACAACACATAACCTCTAAGATACACACACACACATTATTACTACTAGTTCCACAATCTATCTGTCCCTGTCACCTTGAAGAAAATGGAACTCTTCCACTCCAGCTTACTGTAATAGACACAATCAAACAAACAAAGGCAAAACCTTGTATAATATATAAGTTTTCCGATTATTGGATTGAATATTTAACTTCAAAATTTGAATAAGACAGGTATCTGTGAAAAATTAAACTATTCTGGTTATAAAAATTATGGTATATGGGATATTTTAAAAACCCAAGATTATTTTGATGAACCATTTCTAGCAAAAAATACACCTTATATTGAGAGGAACTATTTGCTCAGAAAGTGGTAATTTCCATTTTAAATGAATCTTAGATTTCAACTATTTTTAGTGGTACAAAATTTTTACAACCTTTGACTCAGTACCTCCTACTAAACACATCCTTTCAAAAGCATGAAATGTTGAATGTCTGTCTATATTATTCAAACCAGCAATTAGAACCAGATGTTACTGCACTTTATATTTAGACACCACATTTCAATATCTAAAAAAGAAAGAATACTCATGAAGGACAGAGAGAATAATTTATAAACGCAATTAAAGCATATTGTTTAGACTCCTTCTCACTAATTTACCTGATTGCAAAGTAAAATTAAATGAATTCATATTTAAATGCAAAATTGGGCCAATGAGTAATGAAATTTTTTAAACTGTGTGTATAAGGAAAAGAATATGCCAGGTATACAATTGTTGTGTCAGATATATTTCTTTATTAATTTTATACTTTTTACTATAATGTCTTTCATATACTTTACAAGGCAGTCAAATTTTAAATAGGATGATGGATATATCTAAATTAATTTTAAAGAAAATATGTGGATTGTTAACAAAAGAGCAACATGAAACTAACTATATGCTGTCAATAATAGCAAAGCTTTTAATAGGGATCTATAAATATTGCAAATATCATATGCTTTTCCTGAAATTTAGAATGTTCTTCATCTAGGGGAATAATAGAATGGAAATTCTATGCTCCAGTCAACACTACTTGAAAAATATGTCACACATGTGGAAGAAATTAGGGACAGGCATGGCATACAGAATAGAGTTTATTCTTAAAGTTAGGTTGACTCAAATTACTGATGCTTAGAAAGAAAATAATTGTTAACCCTCTCTACCCTCAAGTATCAAAAAATCCTATAGGCAATTATTTTAACTAAGCAAAACCATTATGGAATTTTCATGACAGTGGGTTTTCTTCTTAATCATGGCTTTGGCTTTGGCTAATATTGAATATGTTGAGCTTTTTAGAGCACTTACCAATGGCTGGTGGTACAAAAATACCTTGTGTTTGTTAGCTGTAGTAGAGCTCACAGCACTCAGTTCACAGACTGATGTCCTGATAAATGCTACAGGGTTGAGAACTGAAATTAGTCATCATGTGAACATTCACTAAATAGTGAGTAGCAAATGACCACTGATTGTGTGACTCTGTTCCCCAAAAGACTGCTATATCCAAGTAATCACCAGAAGAGAAGATTTCTAATTAGTTTGTTTGTACATTTCCTATTATCTTCAATTTCTTCATGGGCTAGATGCTCCCATATTTGGCTTCCATGAGGATCACACAGAAACTTTCTAAACCTAGGAGTTACCTGACTCCACCCAAGATTTACCAACTCCAAATCCTTAAGAGTAGAACCCAAAGATGTATATTTTCAGGAACTTTCTAACTTTTTAAAATTTACAATCCATTTGGATGATTCTGCTATAAAGGCAGATTTGGAAACCACTGGCATACCCAAGCACAAATCTCATGGAAGATAATGTTGTCCTTGCTTATATAATAAATAGAACTCATAGAAGATTTGGATGTTCTCTGAATCTACAAAAGAATATGACACTCAAATTTGTCATATGCAACTCCATGTGTTGTCTAATAATTATCCAAAGAACACTAAAATTAATTCGCTACTATATAATGATTTAATTGAGGTTCATAATAATAAGCTAAAAGTACTACAAGATACTCAAGTACCTCTGGCATAATCAAAGAAAGATTAAGCTCAATTCAATAATATTTTATATAGGTCTTTTATTTATTCTAGTTCTTTGGAAGTTAGTATTTTATATGTACTCTGGTAACTTTATTAATCTGAATAATAACCTAAATAATCTAGCACCTAATTTTGCTTAATAAATGAAAATTATCTGCTTAGACTAATGCAAAATTTTTGATATAATATCTTATGGACTAAAAATATTGGACTATATGAAATTCTAGAAGGCCACAATACAAACAATAAGAAGGGGTATGGACTTTGAAATCAGCAGACATAGATGCAAATTCAAGTTCATGAGCATGTGAGAACAGGCTCCTTAAGCTCTCCTGATTCCTGTTTGCAAAATGTGAATACATCCTTCTCTCAGGGGTAGCCTGAACATACCAATCAGATTATATTTGTAGTGTGCCTGGTAAGTATTCAACATTCAATACATGAGCTAATTACCATTTGTATGAGACACAAATGAGAAAACCAGAAGCTTCAAAAGAGACCTCAGAGACCTAAAATTGAAGTAATCACTGTACTTTTAAAAAATACCAAGAACTATAGATATTAAAATTTTAATTTAATTTAATTTAAAAAAAATACCAAGTACTGGTCCCAGCACAGAATTCTTAAGAAGGAGCTCAGGGGCCTAAGGAGTTTAATATTTAATAACATTTCAGGTGGTTTTGATGGGTGCTGTCAGCAACCCTCACTTTGTTCTAGTCCAATAGCTGAAAGCCTGCTTTTTGTGTTTTTATTATTCTTCATCTACACATTCCCCTTTTTGAGGGAAGTCTTTCCTCCCCAGCAATTAAGCACCACTCTATTTCTCTTGCTTGATCAGAATGCCACAGGAAGTTGGCTCTGAAGAAAGGCAGATTGTCCCTTCCATTTTAAACCAGCAGACCTGTATTATTTTGAAATAGAATTTCCCTCTTGTGCAACAATTCCTGAGGGACCAAACAATGAAGACACTTCTTAGGAATCTCAATTTTACTTTCTTTTCAAAAAAGTTTGCAATTCTTACTGGAAAGCTCACATAACAGGTCTTCTCAACATGCACTTCTGACTCTGAAACTGAGGAAACGATAGAATGTCATCAGAAATTTGTAAATGTAAAGGCATGGAAACCAAGTGGTAGTCTTAGCCATAAGAGAATATCACAGACTGGACAATTTATAAAGAAAATAAATATATTTCTTATAGTTCAGTTCTGGAGGCTGAATGTACAAGGTTAAGATCCTGTATCAGGTGAGGCCTATTTTTCCCCCCATGAGCTGATTTCATTTATTTATTTTTATTGGATTGCTTCTTTTTAGTTATACATGACAGTAGAATCCATTGTGATATAATTATACAAGTATGGAATATATCTTATTCTAATGAGAATCCCATTCTTGTAGATGTACATGATGGTGAGATTCACTGGTTTATTCAGGTGTGTGTGTATATATGTATGTATATGTGTGTGTGAGTGTGTGTGTGTGTGTGTGTGTGTGTGTGTGTATAATCATGTCAGGTTCATTCCACTATCATTCTGGCTTTCTTGATCCCACTGTAGAAAGTGGAAGGATGAGAGAGCACACATGGGAGAGGACTGGGGTCAAATTTTCCCTTTTCTTCAGGAGTTCATTCCTATGATAACTAACTCACTCTTGCAATAATGGTATTAATGCATTTTTGTGGGAAGACCCCTCATGACCTAATCACCTCTTGAAGGTCCACCCCTCCACCCCACCCACTTTCAACACTGTTGCATTGGGGATTAAGTTTCTAACACATGGACTTCAGAGGGGACACACTCAAACCATAGAAAGTGCTCATACTTAAAAGGGCATTCCTTACTTGAACATTGGGAATCGAGGAAGAGAATCAAAGGATAGAGACCATCCAACTTCAAAACTACCATAAATTATAGTAATTGGTATTCAAAATTAAGTGCAGGACTGGCAAATTAGACAAACAGAACAATGAAACAGAGTAGAGAGCCAAGAAACAGACGCACACAACACAATCAACTGATCATTGACAAAGGAGCAAAGGTGACGCAGTGGAGAAAGGAGTTTTTGCAATAAACACTGCTGGAACTACTAAACTTGGAAAACAAAAACAAGAAAATAAGACTAGACATAGACCTTAAACCTGTCAAAAAAAAATTAACTCAAAATGGATCATAGACTTAAATGTCAAACAAAACTCCTAGAAGATAACATAGGAAGAAATTCAGATGACTTTAGATCTGGTAAAGACCTTTTATAGATACACTACCAGAGGAGTGATTCATGAGAGAAAAATTGTTAAATTGGACTACTTTAAAATTAAACATTTCTCAGTGACTGACAAAATCAATAAAATGAAAGAGAGAATAAATCACTACCTAAGAGAATACATTTGCAAAAGACATAATTGTTAAAAGACTGCCATCCAAATTATACAAAGGATTTTTAAAATTCAATGATAAGAAAATGAACAACCCAATTGAAAATGGGCAAGGGACCTGAAAAATACCCCATTGAATGCCACAGACAGAAGATAAATAAATATAGGGAAAAATGCTTAATATCATATGTCAGTAGAGAATTGCACATTAAAAAAAACAGTGGCTGGGGCTGGGGTTGTGGCTCAGTGGTAGAGCATTTGCCTCAAATGTGTGAGGCACTGGGTGCAATTCTCAGCATCACCTATAAATGAAAAATAAAGGTCCATCAACAACTAAAATGAATACATAAATAAACTTTTTAAAAAAATAACAATGGTTAAAATCCAAAACACAAACACCACCAAAGAACAGTTAGGATATGGGGCAGTAGAAGGACTAATTCATTGCTGATGGAAATGTAAAATGTTACAGTCTTCAAAAAAGCAGTTTGGAAGTTTCTTAGAAAACTAAACATTCTATTACTGTACTATGCAGAAATCATGCTCCCTGGTATTTACCCAAATGAGTTGAAAATTTAAGTCCACACACAACCTGTACATGAATATTTGAAGCAATTTCAGAGGTCTCAGTTCATAGACAGCCAGCTCCATTCCTTGGGGCCTGAGGTGAGGCAAAACATCATGGTGGAGAGTGTGGAGGGGGAAACTGACTCAGGACATGGCACAAGGAAGCAGTGAGAGAGTTCTTCTCAGCATGGACAAAATATAAACCCCAAGGGCATACCCATAGCAACCTTCCTCCTCCAACCACACCCTACCTCCTGTAGTTCCCACCAAGTGGATCACTGTCAGAGGCTGAATGCATATATAACCCAATCATTTTGCTTCTCAACTTTCTTGCATTGCCTCACACATGAGCTTTTGGGAGATACAGTATATCTAAACCATAACAGGCAATGAAACTGTTCTGTATGATACTATAGTGGTGCATATGTGCCATTATACAAATTTTCAAAACTACATAACACATAACTCCAGAAGATAATTCTAATGTAAAATAGGGTCTATGGTTTGTAATGCTGTATCAATATTGATTTATTTATTGTAACTAATGTATCATATTGACATGGAGTATTAGTGGGGAAGGGGTGTGTGTGTGTGTGTGTGTGTGTGTGTGTGTGCGCACACGCACTAGCACACATTATGGGGGGATGTAGTGACAGTGTTCTTACTCTGTCCTTTTGATTTTTCTGTGAACCTAATACTGCTCTAAAAATAAAACATTAATTTTCAGTAAATCAATCAAAGAGGAAAAAGCAAGAACAAGAGTCCTTATCAAGAGATTTGTGGTTCCATCTCCAAAATCAAATAGAGCATTAAAGAGACAAAGCTGGGAAGAAACCCAGCTGTCAGAAGCATGAGAATCACAAAACAGACTAAAGAGATTGCAATTTCAGAGAAGGTCAAGCAGTTAGCATAGGTCATACTTGAGGAAAGCTCCTTGGCACTTCTGCCCACTACATGAGTGACAGGGAAGACCTCTGACTGCTAAAATCAGAATGAGTAGCATTTAAGTAGCAATTGAAAGCAAGCATATAGAAATGAGCAGGTATTTATATGGGCCAACTTGTAGCTTCCACTTAAAAATTTCTTTCAGATTATGTGAACATAGGTAATTAGTTGTCAATATGTATCTAGTTTTTTAATAGTCATAATTGCATGATTTTAACAAAGATACTATAACTTTCTTATGAGCATTGATATCTTAACACTGTTTATCTCTTGGATTTATGCCAGTTTAACATAGGCCATGGAAGAATGTTACTAAAATTGCAAGTATTCATTTGGTTTAAAATGCCCTAATTAATTTATTGATGGCAACCCTGACATATTTAAATTATGATTTTTTTTTATTTTATTATTTATTCAACAAAGAAACATTGAGCACCTTGTTTTCTAAGCTGTGTGCTTTCCCAGTTACTTTTCTGCCTGTCCTTCTGGCAGCTAACCCAAGATTGAGGGTGGCTTGCTGAAAGATTACATTGCCTCTGAATTGTTATGAGCAAATATGTTATTGGTTTTATCTCCTGCCACACACAAAGAATAAGTTTCTGGAAGAGATCCAAGATGGTGGGCCAGAGGGAGGAAGCATTTTGCGTCATTCTGTGACCTGGGACTCAAGTATTGAGAATATTGCTTCTCTGCCAGTGATATTCCTGCTCCCACGTGGGAATCATGAACACTGTGCCTGTCTAGGGCTCCAGGCCTCAGCATCAGAGTAGGTCTCCCAACTACTAGCCCATGCAGGATTACCAGGTGCCCATGCAGAACTTTCAGCCACCCACCCAAGCAGAAACCACCGATGCTGCTCCCATACAGGACATCCAGCAGCTTCCCACGTTCAGGAACTCTGGCTGTCACTCCAGTGTGGACCCCCATGTACCAACGTTGGGCTCCCCAGATCGCTGCCATCTTGGGACACTGCAGCAGCAGAGATAGTCCCCGATGCAAAGTAGCCTGCCTGCACACAAGAACTTCACACAGGCTCTGAAGTCAGCCTACAGCCACACACTGCAAGCCACAGAGCTCGTCTCTGAACTCATCATCCAATGCCATCTCTCTGCTCTCCCAGGAACCTGAATGCAGGCGCCTCCATCTTGGATCACCTTTATCACCATCTTCAATGGGGGTCAACTCCTAGTTTGGCACTCTGGCTAGCCAGGTAAACCAGCAGCCATTACCCCAGCACAGTGATACCTTGGTTATCTTCACCATCCTGAGGGTGGAGATACCAGTTAACAACAGATGACCTCACCTATTGGATGAGAAGGGAAACAGGAAAGATATTGATCTGCAACTAAAACAATCCCTATGTCTTCCATCAAGATTTTATTTTTTCCTCTTCCTCTCTTTTCTCCTGCCTTCACATCCCCAAAATATGTGAAACCAAGTACTTTGCATAAATTAGGATTTTGAGGACTGGGACATCTGAATAAGTATACTACACCTGTGTTGTATATACTTTTTTCTTTTTCTCCATCAATTTCTACTATTTAAACATTTTTTAATTTTTCTTTATATATATATATATGTGTGTGTGTGTGTGTGTGTGTGTGTGTGTGTGTGTAGTCTACTGTCTTCCCACCTACTTATCTACTCCAAATTACTACATTTCTATTCTCCTGCTACTAACCTTCTTCTTTAGATTTCTCTTTCACACTTCCTAAGATATAACAACTCTATATCCTCACCTCCTACCTCCTCAGCATATCATTCTACTCCTCACCCCCAGTTCTTTGTCCACCATCAGAAACTGTATACCCTTTTACAAACCTACTGAATATTTTGTAAATAATAATTGAATTCACCATTTCTGTACATTGTGACCAAACTGTAAATGTCCTAACAGCAAACATTTGTTTTTACGGTGTATCCTGTTTATATTAGAATCTGATAACATTTTCTTTCACACCAAAAAAAAGAGGTATTGGATCCCTACAGGAGCACTATAAACCTATAGGGTAAAAACAGTAATGCCTCAGATCCACAGTGCTATAAAGGAAGAAACACAAACAATATGAAAATACAAGGGAAGAAAGTGCCCCAAACAAATCAAGATACCACATTATTAGAATCCATGGCTAACACAGCAGAAGAAATGACATAGAAGGAGTTCAGGATATACATAATAAAAATGTTCTGTGAATTAAAGGATGATATAAGAGTGCAAATACAGGCAGCAAAGATCATTTTGACAAAGAGCTACATAAACAAATACAGGAAGCAAAAGATTACTTGAATAGGGAGATGGAGTTTCTAAAAAAAAATCAGAAATTCTTGAAATAAAGAAAAAATAAACCAAATTAAAAGTTCCATTGAAAGCATCACCAACAGATTCAATAGAAACTCAGACAATGAAGACAAAATATATAATCTTGAAAAGAATATATACCATACAGTGAAAATGGTAAGAAACCATGAGCAGAATATTCAAGAAATATGATAGCATAAAAAGACCAAATTTAAGAGTCATTGGGATAGAGGAAGGCATAGAGATCCAAACCAAATGAATTAATCCAATCTGTTCAATGAAATAATATCAGAAAATTTTCCAGACATGAAGAATGAATTGGAAAACCAAATTCAAGAGGCTCACAGAATGACAAATGTAAAAAATCACCAAGTCACATTATAATGAAAATGCCTAACACAGAGAATAAGGAGAGAATATTAAAAGCCACAAGAGAAAGGAATCAGATTACATATAGCGGAAACCAATTAGATTATGTGCAAATTTTCAACCCAGACCCTGAAAGCTAGAGATTCTCAAACAACATATATCAAGCTCTAAAAGAAAATGGATGCCAACCAAGAATCTTATATCCAGCAAAATTAAGCTTTAGATTTGATGATGAAATAAAAACCTTCCACGATAAACAAAAGTTAAAAGAATTTACAACTCAAAAACTTGTACTAGAGAACATCCTCGGAAAAATATTGCAGGAAGAGGAATTGAGAAACAACAATGGATATCAGCAAAGGGAGGTATTATGCTAAAGAAAAAATCTAATCAAAGGAGAAACCAAGACAAGTTAAATAATAAAAATAAACAAAATGGCTGAGAATACAAATCATGTCTCAATAATAACCCTGAATTTTAATGACCTAAACTCATCATCAATCTAGTTGACATAGACTGGCAACTAGATTAATAAAAAGACCCAACAATATGCTGCCTCCAAGAGAACTCATCTCATAGGAAAAGACATCCACAGACTGAAAGTGAAGGGTTGGGAAAAATCATACCACTCACATGGAATGCAGAAGCAAGCAGGGGTTTCCATCCTCACATCAAATAAAGTAGATTTCAAGCCAAAGTTAATCAAAAGGGATAAATAAGATATTTAATACTGCTTAAGTAAAGAATTCATCAAAAAGACATAACAATAACAAATTTCTATGCCCCACAAAATGGATCATCTATGTTCACCAAACAAATTCTTCTCAGTTCAAAAGTCAAATAGACCACAAAACAATAATTCTGGGTGACTTTATCACAACTCTTTCACCACTGGGGAGATGATGCAAACAAAAGCTGAAGAAAGAAACTATAGAACTAAATAATACAATCAATAACCTAGTCTTAACTGACATATATAGAATATTTCATCCTCAAAGAATGAATACATTTTCTTCTCAGCAGAACATGGATTCTTCTCTAAAATAGACCACATATTATGCCACAAAGCAACTCTTAGCAAATATAAAAAAATAGCGATACTACCCTGCATTTTATCAGGTCATAATGGAATGAAATTAGAAATCAATTATAAAATAAAAAATAAAAACTACTCTAATATTTGGAGACTATAAGGAATAGGGGTGGGAGGGAAAGGGAGGGAGAAGGGGAATAGCAAGGATAGTGGAAGGAGATGGTCATCATTATACAAAATTCATGTATGAAGATGTGAATTTGATGTCAACATACCATATATACAAACAGATTTGATAAATTGTGTATTAAGAATTGTAATGCAAAAAAACTGAATTTAATGTACTCCACTATTGTCATGTATGTAAGAAATAATAAAAAGAGACTTTTTCAATTTAAAAAAAGGAAGAAAAAAAGTCAACAAATAAATGATCTAACACTACATGTCAAAGCCCTAGAAAAAGAAGAACAAATCAACACCAAAAGTAGAAGACAGAAAATAATTAAAATCAAAGTTGAAATCAATGAAATTGAAACAAATGAAAAAATTTTAAAAATTGACTAAACAAAAAGTTGGTTCTTTGAAAAAAGAAATAGAAATAAAATTGACAAACCCTTTACCATGCTAATGAAGAGGAGAGAAAAAAATTCAAATTACTAGCATACATGATGAAAAAGTAAATATCACAACAGACACTACAGAAATTCAGAAGATAATGAGAAATTATTTTGAAAACTTGTACTCCAATAAAATAGAAAGTATCAAAGGCATTAACAAATTTCTAGAGTTAGGTGATTTGCCCAAATTGAAGCAAGATATTATACACAACTTAAACAGATCAATTTCAAGCAATGAAATAGAAGACACTATCAGAAGCCTACCAATCAAGAAAAGCCTGGGGCCAGATGGATACACAACAAGTTCTGCAAGACCTTTAAAGAAGAACTAATACCAATACTCTTCAATTTATTTCAGGAAATAGTAAAAGAGAAAGCACTTCCAAACTCATTCTAAGAATCCAATAACACACTGATTCCAAAACCAGGAAAAGACAAAAAAAAGAAAGAAAACTTCAGACCAATATCACTAATGAAGAAAGAAACTATAGAACTATAGATGCAAAAATTGTCAATAAAATTCTGGCAAATCAAATACAAAATCATTTTCTGAGAGGTGCCTGTTCAGTTCCTTGGCCCATTAATGATTGGGTTATTTGTGTTTTTGGTGTTTAGCTTTTTGAGTTCTTTATATACCCTGAGATTAGTGCTCTATCTGTTGTGTGAGGTGTAAAGATTTGCTCCTAAGCTATAGGCTCTCGGGCTGGGATTGTGGCTCAGTGGTAGAGTGCTCATCTAGCACAGGAGGGACCAGGGTTTGATCCTCAGCACCACATTAAAATAAATAAATAAATAAAGGCATTGTGTTGTGTCCATCTACACCTAAAAAATAAATATTAAAAAGAAGATGTAGGCTCTCTATTCATCTCATTGTTTCTTTTTCTAATAAGAAGCTTTTTAGTTTGATCCATCTCATGTATTAATTATTGATTTTAATTCTTGTAATATAGGAGTCTTATTAAGGAAGTAGGGGCCTAATCTGATATGATGGAGATTTGGGCTTACTTTTTCTTCTATTAGACCCAGGGTCTCTGGTTTAATTCCTAGGTACCTGATTCCCCTTTGAGTTGAATTTTGTGCATGGTGATATCAAAAAGAGTGCACACAATCAAGTGGGGTTCATTCCAGTGATGTAAGGTTGGTTCAACATATGAAAATCAATAAACATAATTCATCACATAAATAGAAATAAGAACCATATGATCATCTCAATAGATGCAGAAAAAGCATTCCACAAAATACAGCACATCTCCATGTTCAAAACACTAAAAAAATACAGGGATAACAGGAATATATCTCAACATTGTAAAAGCTATCTATGCTAAGCCCCTGGCCAACATCATTCTAAATGGAGAAAAATTGAAAGCATTCTCTCTAAAAACTGGAACAAGACAGGGCTGCCCTCTTTCACCACTTCTATTTAACATAGTTCTTAAAACGCTAGCCAGAGCAATCAACAAATATATGAAAAAATGTTCAACATCTCTAGCAATCAAAGAAATGCAAATCAAAATTAGGGGAAGGTGTAGGAGACCCATCTTATGCTGGTAGGGTCAGTTTGAGGGGATAAATAACTCAAAGAATCAGAAGTGGTTTGAAGTCAGAATGGCTGAGAGGAGAGGGAGAATGGAGCAAGGAGAGAAAGGGATATGGAAATTCAGTGCAATGTGGGACGGAAAGATTTGCATCTTGTATCAGATTGCATCCAAAATCTCTGTGGGATCACAGAGGCCAGTGTAGTCTCTCAGGATTATCAATAGGAAGGAAAAAAAATGCAAAGACCAACACTGGCAGCAAGATGTTATGTTTGGAGAGGTTGACATCACCTGGATATCCCAGCAGATTAAAAAAGAAAAATAGCAGATGCCTCACACTGAGGTGGAGTGCCTGCCATGAATACCTGTGGGACCACCTTTGGGAATATTCAGAAAATAGTGGAAAGTCTGTCAGGAAATTGGAGTTCTTGGTCTGCTGTCTAAAATTAAAAGTGACTTACAAAAGGTGCCAGGAAATTTCCTTGAAAGCAAACTGTAAGGGATGTCCTTTGCAGGTCAAAGTTCATGCTTAAATAAGGCAATGATCAATCCAATTATAGGAAAGGCTGCCAGTGTCTCACCAACAGGTACCTCTTGCTTTATTTAAAGTATCTACAATTTATTTGGGGCCCAGGGAAAGTCAGAAATAAAAGCCCATCTATATAAAGGAAAACATTTGGACAATTAGCAAGATTTTAATAGTCGATTGATTAGGTAATAATGCTGTCTCAAAATTAATTTTCCAACTTTGATAACTGCACTATAGTTATGTGAGACAATGTCCTTATTCATAAGAAATAAACGATAAAGTATTTTGGGAAAATGAGGCATCATATTTGCAACGTTAAAATGTCTCAGAAAAAGGACTGTGAAGAAAGTGGAGGAAAGAGAAAATGATAAAACAAATGTGGCAAAATATTGAAAGTCAAGGGATGTGCAAATTGGTGCAGCCAATTTGGAAAGCAGTATGGAGATTTCTTGGAAAGCTGGGAATGGAACCACCATTTGACCCAGCTATCCCCTTCTCGGTCTATTCCCTAAAGACCTAAAAAGAGCATGCTACAGGGACACTGCTACATCGATGTTCATAGCAGCACAATTCACAATAGCAAGACTGTGGAACCAACCTAGATGCCCTTCAATAGACGAATGGATAAAAAAAATGTGGCATTTATACACAATGGAGTATTACTCTGCATTAAAAAATGACAAAATCATAGAATTTACAGGGAAATGGATGGCATTAGAGCAGATTATGCTAAGTGAAGCTAGCCAATCCCTAAAAAACAAATGCCAAATGTCTTCTTTGATATAAGGAGAGTAACTAAGAA
>NW_026000037.1:28070358-28076682 GCF_001458135.2 Marmota marmota marmota
ACAAGGGGGAGAAATGAATGACAGTAGAGGGGGTAGAGAGAGAAGAGGGGAGGGGAGGGGAGGGGAGGGGGGATAGTAGAGGATGGGAAAGGCAGCAGAATACAACAGACACGAGTATGGCAATATGTAAATCAATGGATGTGTAACTGATGTGATTCTGCAATCTGTATACGGGGTAAAAATGGGAGTTCATAACCCACTTGAATCAAAGTGTGAAATATGATATATCAAGAACTATGTAATGTTTTGAACAACCAACAATAAAAATTAAAAAAAAATAAAAAGAAAAAAAAAGAAAGTCAAGAGATGTAGGTAAATGTTATATCACAGTGCTCTGCATTATTTTTCCAACTTTTCTAAGTTTGATGTTATATCAAAACAAAAGTTATTTTAACAAGACTTTGCCAACAACAAAACAGCTAACAAATTGGAGTTATTCTGAAAGGTAGATTAGAGCTTCTTGAGTCTTGAGACACTAGCTATGGTTTGAAGTGTGGCATGCTCACTACAAAATACAATCTCCCTCCCACCCAACAATTTTAGAATTATTCCAATTATTCCTAGGGGTTAAAAAAGTTTTTGAAAAATCTCTGTATAGAAATTAAAATGGTTTAATTAGAAGGGTAGAGCCTGAATTTCAGCTCATTATTCCACTGCAAGGAAGTAGGATCCTAAAGAAATTTTTTTCTCTCTCTGGCTTTTGTCATTCTAACTCTACCAATGGCCCCGACCTCTATTTCATGAAGATACATTTTGGTTTCATAATTTGCATAAACATCACATTAAGTTCTCTGAGAAAGAACAGTAACAGAAAAAAAATTATTTAATGTCGCAAATAATTTATTCTGATGAGATGACATACTTCTTGAACAAGTTTCCAAAATCTTGTCTGTACATCTTAAAATCAGCAGACAATAATACTTATGGCTTGGTAAAATATCTGCAGTCTTTTTTTTTTATGCTTAGTCCAATAAGGATTTGGTATTATAGTCCCTGTTTAATGATAAGTATCATGCTGATTTGGAGGGAATCACTTGTTACATGTTTCATATTTAACACAGTATAGTTATTAAGACTTTATCCAATGCTAAAGACAGTCTTAGATCAAAAAATATTACATATATTTTCTAGGTGTCTCTAAAAGTTCTCTTTGATTTCTGCTCTAGCACCCTAGCTTGAGCTCAGAAAATTAAAGATCTCTGCCTATTTCAAAATTTATATCTATTCTCTAAAGGAAGATTGACAGCATCTCATGGGTGGAACTGGAAAAACAAGAGCATTATTAACTGGAGCCTTTCTCTTCTCTCTGTTTGGAGCAACTAGGATGTGTGCCTTTTTCTCTGTTCCTGTTCCCAATGGCAACCACACCAGGATCAGGACAAAGACCTACTTTCTAGAAATAGTTCTGAAGGGCCACCTCCTTCCTTGTTTGGGAACTCAGAGATAATAATGCAGCCTTCCTCAGCAAGTTTATTTGCTCTGGAGAGATCATCTTATCCTTTCCAATAATAAAAACCAACATTCCATTCTTTGTCTTTCTGATACTTTTTCTTTTGGCATGAATGTGTTCAAAACTCAGCAGAGGGAATGTGCTACTTATTGAACCTCTAAAATCCCATCAATTTTATATGCTAGATTTTCTGCTTCCAGATTTATGAATTTTATTTTTTCACTCATATTAATATTGAAATTTGAATCCACCTTAGACTTCTACTGGGAGTGGGTTAATTAACAAAGTGTTTACATTTCAAAACAAAGTGGTAAGTGTTCATGATAGCCACTAGTGACCATTAGGAAACGCAGTTCATTTAGTAAATGCTTTATCTGAACTTCACAAATTAATGAAAAGTTCCTTCAACAACTTCATGGAGGAACCTCTCTGTGAAGTCAAGAAAGAAAACTGGACCAGGACAGAAGGGAGCCTGGCTCTGTGGCCCAGAATGGAATTGACACCCTGGATCTGGTATTGATTTGGTCTCTGATGTAGGAAGGGCCAGAGAGATAACCCAGCCACTCAGCTTTGTTGCCTGAAAGAGGTTTATCAGTAGTAGGAAAGTAAATTATGTCTTCTTTTAGAATTTATATTTTCACAAAGTGAGACTAAATCTGAGAATAACACCAAATCTGAAAGGGACAAAACAAATAAGAAATCAACCAAGTGGAACAAATTTTGGAAACCCAATTAGATTTCCAAGTCAAGTTGCAATGCTTAGACTTTTAGTTATAAGAACCAGGAAGCACCTTTATTGCTCAAACAAGTTTTGGTTGACTTTCACTATTTTGTGACTGAATGAGTATTAATAGAGAAGACCAATGTATACTTTTCAATTTTCTTCATTTTACTCACAAATTAAAGTCTATAATGACATATCATCTATTTTGAAACAAATTTAAAATTTTACTAACAGGAAAGAGGAGACAATACACAGAATTGATTCCCCAGGTCACTAAAGAGATAAAGGACAAACAGGATGATGATACTGAGTCAGTAGATAGCCTAAAGGAAGCAGGTTACTGGAGCTCAATGCCAGGTTCCCCTAGAGGAAATTGAAGCCCCAACAGATCTATCCATTGAGAACTAGATCCGTGGAAGAAACCCAGTCACTTACAGAGATACTAATTCAGAGGGAGAAAAATTTCCTGGCTTTTCCTTTTTACCATCTCTGATCTGTCAATGCCTAGGGACTTTCACTGGGTAAATTCAGCTGATATAAGAGCCAAGGAAACACAGCCCTGTAGGAATTGCTCTCCTACAGTCCACGTGTCCAAAGACACTGTGTAAAGGAGGAAAGGATGAGAGTTCACCTCAGTAAGAATTCAGAACCACAAAGTCCAGTATGTTGAGCCAAATCCATGAGAGATAGGACAAAGTTTCAGACATTAAGGGGCTCTGACAAATCTTTTACAGAAAAGTCAAGGTTTAGCATAAGCAATATTTGTAAATTAGCCAATATTTCCAAGTGTCCAATGTTTATTCTAAGACTTCTAGCCAGAAAAATTCAGGAACTGTATCATTTTGTTCCTTGTTTTTCCTTCCCAAACCATAAGGAACACAACAAAGAAGTCAGTACTGTATATTTTTAAATTCTCTAGGAAGTTGAGATTATGTATGTACCCTCCCTTCCCTGAAACACTGTTCTACATCCTGTTAAAATTTAAAACAGTGTACTTACATGGTAGTGTTCTTGATGATTTCCTCTTCTTTCCTACTTTAAAATTGGGATGGAAAAAGACACAAATTATCAAACCAAGGAAATAGTTTTCTAAGCTAGGAACACCAATACCATGAAAGCAGAGTTATTTTTAAATTAAAGCTTCATGTCAGAGAGTTTATAAAACTGAGAGTAGAAAAAGTTTAAAGAAAACACAGTGGCATTGTGTGGCACTTCAAAACAAAACGCTTTTTAAGTGCAGGTTTCAGGAAGACATACATTGATTTGTATGCTTTAAAAGGGGAAATGACATTCTACCTGACCTCTTGGTCCATAATAGGACTCCTTGGCACCAACTGTAAAGATATTGTCCTAATCCTACCCATAATGCTAAAAAGTAGAGGCAGCAGAAACTGGATTTGGAACTAGGGAACAATTAATTCCATCCAAGAGTGGAAATTTTATGAGTTCAGTAAATGAAGAGTGTCTGGTTGAGCACTTTGGAGGACAGGGGGAATCCAGTGTAGTAAAGTCATAATATACTACTTACTTGGGACCTTCTAAAGGCATCTAAAGGTCATCTGCCTCTTAGTCCCAGAGAAATACAACGCTGCAGAAACCTCCCTGGCCATTTATAGCTTGCCTGGCTAAGCCTTCCCTCGGGACTTAAAGGACTGACCCAACTGCCAACTCAGGCAGACAGACTCTCCTGAGGTCTTTTCTAAATCCTTGATAAATGACCTCCCCTGTCCTACACAGAACATGAAGCTAAGAGAATACCCACAAATGTGTCCAGGCTGCAGTAATCAGGTTTTGTCTGTGCCCTGGGAGGTGGTATTTGGGCAAGTAATGGAGGAGTGAATAATGGGATTCCTAAAATGATCATAAGAGCCATTTCTGAAAAAAATTCAGAAACCTCAAGTCAAGTGTAAGGAGACACATCAGAGACAAGAGAGGATTTCAGATATTGAGGGGCCTTGGAAAATCTTTTCCAATAATCCCTTTCAGATCAACATGGAAAATGTTCATGGGTGCCTAATTCTGATTTCACCTGTTCCCTGGGGACAGCTAAATAATCTCAGAATGCACTGAGAATAGAATCTTCAGGTTCTATTTTTTTGTGAGGTATTTATTTTGTTGGTTTTATTTACTGAAAGTGAGAATATAACTGTTTAAGACAGCTTTTTCACTGCTGTGACTGAAAGACCCAACAAAAAACAACTTGAGGGGAGGAACAGTTTATTTGAGGACTCATGGTTTTAGAGATCTTAGTCCATAGAAAGCTAGCTCCATTCCTCAGGGCTCAAAATGAGTCAGGACATCATGCCAAAACAGTGTAGCAGAAGGAAGCAGCTCACATGATGATCAGAAAGCAGAGATTGAGAGACTCCACTCTCCAGGTACAAAATATATACCCCATAGCCACACCTCCAATGAACCATTTCCTCCAGCCACACCCCACCCACCTCCAGTTACCACTCAATTAATCCTATCAGGGATTAACTCACTGATTAGACTAAGGATATAACCCAATCATTTCTCCTCCAAATCTTCTTGCTTGTCTTATTCACAAGATTTGGTGGTACACCTCACATTCAAACCATAACAACTGATTCCTTTCATCTTTATTGACTATCTTCAAAAATGAGTGTAGGCTAAGGAATGAAATTAACCAAATTATGTCAAGTGCATGGATGGCTATATCATAATGAATTTTATTAATATGTATAATTATAATGCATCAAGAAACAGGATTTTAAATAAATTTTTTTAAAAAGAATGCACTGGGGACCACAGAGTCCTAACACATTCTTGAGATATTTATCTCTCATATTGGTATTATCAGTTCATTTATTCCTCTGACATTGGCTTCCGTTCCTCTCCACCATTACATTTACAAAATAGGTTTGAATCACTAAAGAACAAAATTAGAAGGCATTTTCCAGGCTAACAAAGTTCTCTCATATGGGACTTATATCCTGAATAGCTATTCTTTGAGGGGTATTTGGTGCTTTTCAATAACAAAGTCATCTTGCCAATTGCAAAGTCATTTAGAACCCAGTCAGTTCTCTTGGTTTACCTTATTCTAAATTTTTAATTTAAGGATGTTCAATTCATTTGTAATTATTAGTCAATGACTGATTGATAATTCTCATCTATTCAACAATGGTTTTAATTTGCTTTATAAGGACATGTATATTTTATTAAGATATCATAGAATAAATATATGTGAAAAGCAAAGAAACAAAAAAGGATAAGAAATAAAATTGTGCTAGAAGTGAAACAAATACCAACACATGTACAAACACACACAGATACACATCAATATAAAAACAATCACATTTTAATAGGTAGCCTAAAAGTTTATCTATAAGCTTTTTTTTTATTGGTTGTTCAAAACATTACAAAGCTCTTGACATATCATATTTCATACATTTGATTCAGGTGGGTTTTAAACTCCCAATTTTACCCCAAATACAGATTGCAGAATCACGTCGGTTACACATCTACGTTTTTACATAATGCCCTATTAGTAACTGTTGTATTCTGCTACCTTTCCTATCCTCTACTATCTCCCCTCGCCTCCCCTCCCATCTTCTCTCTCTACCCCATCTACTGTAATTCATTTCTCTCCTTGTTTATTTTCCCATTCCCCTCACAACCTCTTATATGTAATTTTGTATAACAATGAGGATCTCCCTCCATTACCATGCAATTTCCCTTTTCTCTCCCTTTCCCTCCCACCTCATGTATCTGTTTAATGTTAATCTTTTCTTCCTGCTCTTCCTCCCTGCTTTGTTCTTAGTTGCTCTCATTATATCAAAGAAGACATTTGGTATTTGTTTTTTAGGGATTGGCTAGCGTCACTAAGCATAATCTGCTCTAGTGCCATCCATTTCCCTGCAAATTTCATGATTTTGTCATTTTTTAGTGCTGTATAATACTCCATTGTGTATAAATGCCACTTTTTTTTTATCCATTCATCTATTGAAGGGCATCTGGGTTGGTTCCACAGTCTAACAATTGTGAATTGTGCTGCTATGAACATCGATGTAGCAGTATCCCTGTAGTACGCTCTTTTAAGGTCTTCAGGGAATAGTCCGAGAAGGGCAATAGCTGGGTCAAATGGTGGTTCCATTCCCAGGTTTCCCAGGAATCTCCATACTGCTTT
>NW_026000037.1:28079939-28098500 GCF_001458135.2 Marmota marmota marmota
CTTACAGCTTCCTGGCATAAGCAAGTTCTTGGGATTATACAAACTGCTGCTTCTGTTTCCAGTCCAGATTTCTAGAAATTAAACCCTGCCGCTGTCGCCTCTTCCCCGGGGCCACGCTCAGGGGCGCCGCGCTCGTCCGCAACTGTAGCTGCACCAAAGAACTGGTGCCCAGCCCCCAGGGCCCAAGCGGCTGCCGCTGCAGCTCTCCGGCTCCCTCCTCTGAAGCACGGGTCCCCTCGCAGGGGCATGCAGAACGACCCCAGAGCAGGCTCTGCCCGAGGGTGCAGCGGCGAACAGGCGACCCAGGCGCTCAAGGCTGCGGTCCAGCCTTTGGAAGACAGGGCTCAGCACGCAGCCCAGCTCCAACCTCTAGGTGCGGCTGCCGGACAATGTAGCCATAGCCATCAAGACAGCTGGCAGAAAGCAAATGGCGGCTCCCACGGAGTGGATTTTCGGCACAGAAACCACAGCCCAGCCAACGATCCCAATCCACAAACTCTCCCTGTATAAAAAAAAAAAAACGGCAGGGCGCACTGAGCTTTCTTTGCCTAGGGTACTTACAATCCACTGCTGATTACACATTCAGCTTTTCTGCCCAGAGCGAAGCGAAAGAGGAAGCAGATGGGAGCAAAGCACCCGCGGCTCTGGGCGGCAAAGCGTCCGGGAGCCAAGCGTCTCTTTTTCGATCTCTTTGTTCTTCCTGCTGCTTGGCAAAGTGGTCCGCTACAGATTAATGGTGAAAGGGGTTCTTACATGCTGTGCGAAATCTCAATTAAAGCCGCTGCTCTGAGTACCACGCTCAGCACTTCAGCAACCCCCGTGCGCAGCAGCCATCTTCCTCCTCTATCTATAAGCTTTTAACAGACCACAAAAAATTGTAAACACAGTCAATTGATCCATTAGAAAATGTACGAACTCCATTAAATAAAAGTATCTAATCCTGACATGAAATTTGAAAGAAAATATACTCCTGTAATGAAATAAAGGTTATCAATTTAAAAAAAAAAAACTCACAAGCTGGGTGGAGGGATTCTCACCTATTATCCCGAGACTGGAAGCTAAGGCAAGAGGATCACAAGTTAGAGGCTAGCTTCATCAGCTCAGGAAGACCCTGCTCAAAATAAAATATTAAAAAGGAGTAGGGATATAGCTCAGTAGTAAAGCACCTCTGGGTTCAATCCTCAGTACAAAAAAAAAGAAAAAGAAAAACCCCTCACAATTACAATATTCTAGGCACATTTCTTATAATACTCTTTGATATATACCAATATCATCATAATAAAACCCAATTCTTCCAGAAAAGTGATTTAGGTTCAATATATAGGGATTAGCTCTGTGTTGGCATAAATTAATAAAGATACAGTTTTCATAGAATTTGGAAGTAAAAATGGACTGTTTAAAGGAGATCAAATCTTATTTAAAGGTTAATTCTATCAGATGAGCTTTGACAGTTATTAGGGAACAAATATGTGTTAGCCCTGTGGTCCCTTAACACATAACAAATACGTGTTAGCCCTGTTGTGTTTTTAGTAATACACGAATCTCTGTGCCTTCACACCAGAGCTCAGTTTTATAAGACAGCACTCCTTCATAAAATTTCACTTTTCATGAATATGTATCCTGTCTTTGTTCAGAAATTGACAAATAGTAGGATCAAATTTTCCTTATATATTTATTTGGATCAACTTTAATATTCAGACTGTAAGATTAGAGAGATACCAAAGTTCTACCATGTTTAATTTTGCTGTATTAAGTTTGGCCTGGGAAAATATTAACATGATGATGAACATTCATTCTGTAAGTGTCTAAGGAGCCCCTGTTGTCTCAGACACTTTTCCAGATACTGAATAGCTGTGAACAAAACAGACAAGTCTGTTAAGGATCTTAGCAGATACTTAGCCACGAATGGATCCTTGAATTGGTCATTAACAAATTTCAATGAGACATTCTTTGACAGTCTGGCTTTAAGAAAGCCCATTTCCTAATGTACTATAAAAAATAAGCTGTTTGAAAAATTAAAACTATACCCCATTGACTAAATGTATACCTTTGTCTAAATTTAATGTCTACTTTGCAGTCTCTTTGGAATGTTTTTCTTATTACATTTAATGTTATATCATGGATTTTTATCATCAGTTTTTACAAAGGGACTCATAAATACAGACTACAAATACACAAAATCTTATTTTTGCAACATTTCATGAATGGTGATAGTGTATGAATTTTAGGAAGCATATTTTTCTATTTTATTGACTTGCAAGCTTTAGAACATTTTTATCAATTTTTTTCAGAAACCCATTCTCATTCTAGTAACAGCTATTTATTAAATCTGATAGCTTTATGAAGGATCTTTTATATTCCATTCTCTGTGATTGGTGTCTTTATACTCATTTTTTCTAGTGTATATGTTAAATGTTTATAAATCAACCAAATACTAGATTCTGTTCAGAAAGAAATTGCAATTAATCAAAGATATTATCTAAGAAGTGAGGAAATAGATTATAATTTCAGTTTTTTTAAAAGATCTGATGTCTAATTCCTAGAATACTGGATTATAAAATTTAATAATATAAAGAGATTATCTATATACCCAAAATTGTGGGTTAAATTGTACTACTTTTTCAAAATGGAAACATAAATATTCCATTTTGCCTGTTATTTTAGTTAGGACTGCATTATAATAAATTGTGATTCAGACATTTCAAAAATTATATATTTTACATGAAATACTTCAATGATAAGTAATTGTTTGGGGATATATTCTATTTTAATGAAATGTTCTTTAGAAAAAAGTTTGTTAAGAAGTCACAAAAATGGAGGAAAATAGGAAGATGTACTCATGGGATGCAAAACAATTCTTTAATGTACAAAATGCTGTAAATTTTATCATTTTTAATCCTTACAATTATTTGTAATTTAGACTGTAAGATTAGAGAGATTCCAAAGTTCTACCATTTATCATATTTTAAAAATAAATATATGGATAATCCTTATAATTTGTAAGGATTATCCATACATTTATTTTTAAAATATGACTAAAATTGGAAGATATTGAATGGACTTAAAAACACTCAGGGGAAGGTGTTCTTTGAGGCAAACTGGTAATTAGGTGAATTGATAAGTAGGAAAATGGTTTTGTTTTATAGAGAAATTTTCCCAAAAGCAAAAACTGCAGAACAGGCCAAAAGGAAACAGAAAGTCATTATAGCAATTAACAAATTGAACTCATTATATGTATTTTAAAATAACAACAGAAAAAGATCTTTAGCAAGAGATATGAAAAGGAAAATAGCAATAGACTTGATGTCTGCCAAGTCATTTTTTAATCTCTCATTTAGACTTCTGGGGTCAGAAACACTGTTACCTTAATTTTTCCCCCTTTAAAATAGGGGATTTAATCCAGAAGAGCTCTAACACTGAGCTACATATATCACCAACCCTTTTTATTTTTTATTTTGAGACAGGGTCTTGCTAAATTCCTGAGAATGGCCTCAAATTTCCGATCCTCCTGCCTCAGCTGACTCTTGAGTTGCTAGGATTGTAGGGGTACACCACCATATCCACTTGTTATCCCCATTTTACAGACAAGGAAATCAGTTCACAAAAACTCAGAGAAACTTGTTCAAGCTCACACAAGTGTAAAGTTGTAAAACTGATCTTGATCTTAGGTATTTGGGTTCCAGAATCCCTATAATAGCCTTAATGTTATAACAGGTATTAAAAATAATATTTAAAATTAAAATCTACAGATACATTTATTGAAATAATTAGAAAATAATAGTGTCTGTTATATCACCTGTCATTTGCAAATACAAAAATGCAGAAAGGAAGAGGGAAAAGTTAAGAAAAACATTTAAAGTAGATGAAAAATTATATAAGCTTGTCTACCTAATACCTTTATTTTTTTCCCCCACTCATAGTGGTGCTGGGGATTGAAAGCAGGGTCCTATATATGCTAGGCAAGCACTCTACTAACTGAGCTATTTTCCAGCCCTCTACCTATTATCTTTGATGTGCAGGTAACATCAGTAAGATTTATATATACAAACATATTTATTGGTGCATATATCACTACATATAACAAATGTTTAATACATATTTGTAGGACAAAGAATGAATATATGCCTACAGATGGTTCCAAACTTATGATGGTTCAATTTGTAATTTTTCAACTTTAAAATGGTCCAAAAGTGATACACATTCAGTAGATACTACTTGAATTTTGACTTTTGATGTTTTGCTGGGCTAGTCCTATGTGATACAATAATCTGGAGATGCTAGGCAGTGGCAGCCTTCCACAGATCCCAGTCAACTACATGATAGGAAAAGAAGAACTGAAATTAGCACTATTTGCGATGACATGATACTATACCTAATGGACCCAAAAGGTTCTGCCAAAAAACTTCTAGAACTAGTAAATGAATTCAGCAAAGTGGAGGGATATAAAATCAACACTCATAAGTCTAAGGCATTCCTATATATCAGTGACAAACCCTCTGAAAGGGAAATCAGGACAACCACCCCATTCACAATATCCATAATACATTTTTAACTTAAAATACTTTTAACTTACAATGAGTTTATGAGGTTGCAGCACCATCATATCTGAATATCTGCTTATATATTTTGGAAGCTATATATATATATATATATATATATATATGCACTATTTAAAAATGGCAATCTTCAATAAGGAGGGGTGGGATGAGGGAGGAAGACTTTTACTTCTCACATTCTACCTCCTGGTATTATTCACATGTTCTACCAGTACACATGTATTCTTCCTTATTTGTTTCATGTCAACTGTGATTCTCTAGAAAGCCTGATTATGAGACATTGTTGCTTTGTATTTATTATATTAAAATAATGATAAATGTTAAGAAAAGCAATAATACTTATAATCACTTTTCAATAACATTAAGAGTCTGAGGAAGAACATATACACCTTAAAACTTACATGAACTAACTCAGAGAGGTACAATAAATATAGTACCTGAAAGAACGAAGCTATTTTCTTTTTGGTCAAAAAACTCATTCTGTGAATTTCTAGTTTCCCAAATTAAGTTGATAAAATGTCAGAGGTGAGAACATCACCAAGTTCAGTTGATACATACAATTACCTATATATTTTACTTTTAAACCTAAGTGTCAACTTCTATGAAACCACTTTCATTTAGTATGTGGATTTTTGTGTATCAACCATAATTTAAGTGTTAAAACTAAAATTCTCTTAGAAATAAAACCATTATCTCTATTCGTTTTGCCTTCAGTAATTACTGTACCTGTGGGCAAGTGGTATCAGGGCTATGAGGTATTTTAACAGATTTTTTCGTTTCATGATTAACTGATACAAAACTGAAGTTTTACTCTCTTAAATGTAATCAAGTGAAGATTATGATTTTGATTAGCCATTGAATAGGTCCAGAAACATAATCAGATACTTACCTATTTTGTCAACCTCTGATTTAGAGTCTTTATTGCAATTGAATGGCCTTAATCTACTAACAAATAAGATATCTAATTTAAGTAGACAAGGAAGAAAATGGTTTGCTATGAAAAGTTTTCATCACTCTTATGCAAAGAGATGGGCTCAAATCTTCCTAATGACCTACTAGATACCATAAGAATTTAATATGGAAAACAAGATGACTTTCAAGGCTCTGAAACTCAAGTTTTTATTTTATCACTTTTTTCTGTAAATCAATCAAAAATACATCTTGGAATTTTGTAATATAAACACTCAAGGTGAAGGAACCATAATCTCTATTCAGAAATGTTCTTCCCATTAGAAAAATAAGATGCAACTAAATAGGAAATAGTAGAAAATTAAACTCTATTGAAGTGTAAAATTATGCCATATAGACAGTAAATTTTCACATACTTTGTCATTCTTAAAATTTTTTAAAAACAGCTCCTCTACTTCTAATATTGGCTTTCTTTAGGTTCATTTTTCACATGTTTCTCTACATACTCCTTTGTTCTTTCCTGCAGATAGAAAACCATACAAATTCTGGTGCTTCCCAAATGTATGCATCTAGTACAAACCTCAGATATGATTGCCTGCTGCCTGTCTATACACCTGCTTAGACATTTCAAATACTCCTAAGATTTAGATAGTAAAAAATTAACTCTTGGTCATTTCTTCTCCACACCTAATTGCTCATCTCTAAAATTTCAGTGTTGACTGTTAAATCTAGTCATCCTTAATAAACTGACATTTTCCCTTAACTCTTCTATATCCAATTCATCTGAACGTTAAGGCAAATCAACTTCCAAAATATTACTTGACTCCATCCACATCTTTTTTCAATTTTAGTAAAATCTTATTCTCACTAGCATTTAATCTTTTTGCCCTCCTCCTTCCTCCAATCCACTGTACACAGGTGGCTGACCGATGGATTTAAAGTAAAAATCTCTGTGGTCACTCTTTTTCTTAAAATCTTTAAAGGCTTATCTTGCCTTTAAGATAAAAATCTGAGTCTAAATCAACTGTAACTGTTATAATTTAGATATGAGGTGTATGAGAAATGCAAGTATTTTCAGACTTGGATTGATTAGATTATGAGGTGTGGCCTAATCAGTGAATTAATCTACTGATATGAATTAGCTGGATGGTAACTACAAGCAGGTAGGGCATGCTTTGGGGGTTTATATTTTGTCCCTGGGGAGCAGAGCCGAATCTGTTTTCTTGATGCCATGTTCTGAGCTGTTTTCCCTAGTTATACACTTCTCCCATGAGTTCGGCCTCATCATGGGTTCAGAGCTATGAGGTCAGCTGACCATGGACTGAACCTCTGAAACCATGAGTCCCAAGTAAATTTTGTCTTCTGATTGTTCTTGTCAGATTTTTTGGTCACAGCAACAAAGAGGCTGGGTAAAACTGAAATTGGCATGTTACTGTGACTAATCCGACCGTGACGTTCAGAGGCATCTGGAGCTGGTTTATATACGGGAAGAGATTTGAAAAGTTTAGAGATACAAGCTGGAAAAGCTTTAGAATGTTGTAAGAGAAGACTAACGGGCAATTCTGGTGAACGATCACAAGACAAGAAGGCTATAGAATTATCTGACCTAGGAGTGAACCTTTGAAACTGCGCCCCAAATAAACTTTTCTTTCTTTAAAATTGTTCTTGTCAGGTCTTTTGGTCATAGCAATGAAAAAGCTGACTGTAACAACATCCTTTGCCATCTTTATGTCTCAAGTGAAATCATTAACAAAATCTATTATAATTTATTATAACATTATATTATAATCAATTTTTGCTTTTATTGGTATGGTTTTTATTTTTGACTTGGTTTTATTGGTTCTTCAGTTTGTTTATTCATCTCCTTCTGGGCTTTCAGCTCCAGGTAGCAGGGATCATGCCTCCTTATATACACAATCTCATTTACACAAAGTAACCCTATTTTATTTTTTATCCTAAATGTACAGATGAGGAACACGTGACTTAGAGAAAATGAGTGATTTCCCTTAGGACACATATCTGATATTATAAAAAACTCGATTGAAACCAAGATCTATTGTAAACTGAGGATTATATAGTCATATACCATCATCCCCTAAAAACCTCCTAAAAAATCAGTTTTACTAAGTAATGTCTGCATATTATCAACATATTAAAATAAATATGAAAGGAAGCCTCCAAAATGTCAAATGTCAAACACTTTTTTAGTTGTACAATTGTGAGGAAGGTCAGGTAAGAAACTTGCTGCTTGCTTTTTTAGGGGAAGCATACAGACAGAGTATTTTCATATATAAAAACCTCAAGCACCAAGAGCTTTTAAATCCTAGTTCCTCCATTTTAGTTTCCTACTATGTAAACGGTTTTAAGATTTTAAAATTAAATGAGATACTATGTATGAAGCATTAACATGGTCCTAAACTCAAATATTATTTATTAATCAGTCTTTTGAAAAACTAAACAACCATCTACTGGAGTAGGGGAAGAGTCACAAGAAGGTAAGCTTTCTGCTTTAAATCAGAAGGTTCTAACAGTGCAGAGATGGGATGACTGTACTCTAGCAAAATGGAATCTCCAAGTTTTAGAGTCTAAGAAATAAATCCCTGGGGAAAATAACTCTAGAATCTATGGCGAACTTTACAGATGACTTGGTATTTTCAAGTCTTTACTCTCTCAGCTGTAATTATAGAGATCCTTCCTACTTTATTCTATAGGCTCATTCTCTCTGTTCAGGTCCTTCCAGAACTGGCTCATGACTGGTTCTTTCCTGTAGTCCCTTGCAATTGGTTGTCTCAGGACTGCCTACCTGAACCACGACATATTATATAGGGAAATACTGGATTCCCTGTTACTCTAATCTGTACTCCTGTTGGGAATGCTTTACCAGTTTTAGTGATCATGAATTGGACACCTTGTTCTACTGCTCACACTCTGTGCCTCCTCCCCCTTCTCTGTCCATCAATCAAGGAGTAAGTTTTGATAATCACCAGTCTACCATGTGTGGGTGCAATGTTGAGATCATGTTAAGTCCCTTTATTCCATAATGGAATGCACTTAACTTTTTTGCTAATTAACCCCAATTAAAAAGTAAAAATTCTACATATGCAAGACACACACAGTGGATACTTACAGGGGGAAATATTTGGGAATGGGGAGAATTTTCAACATCCCTCCAAAATATAGCTAATATATTCAAAAATAGTTAATTAATAGCATATATTTTTTAATCTCAGAGAAACTGTAATTTCTTTAGGACTAATGTTAAAATCTAATTAGGAATTAAAATCATTAAAAATAACCACTAAAAATAGTTTTGGAAAAATTTTTAAATGCTCATTTGTATTACTGGCCTCGGGGAAAAAGTATGAAGGGAAATCAGATTCTGAAGCCCTCTCAGTTTTTCTGAAATTGCCATGCTCTTATTTTTAATAATCCTTTCTCTTTCTCTTGTGATACATAATCATCCCCACTGGTGATATTTCTCCAGTCTGTTGTTTGTATTCAGCAGGCCTCCCCACCCTTATCACAGACCTTGCCTTCCCTGGCCAAACCCGAACACACTTCTCTTGCTCCTGGTAACTGCTTTGAAATCTTCTTTCTGTGTCAAGTATCACAGGGCACAGAATGGACCCAGAACTCAGACACTCATGGACTTCTATCATGACTTTCTAATGTATTTATGTATTTTCATTTAACAGATTCAACCAGATTACTAACTTTGCTTCTTAATTGTAACTATTTATGGCAATGTAATAAATGACAAGTAGGATTTACAGAGGAAATGGGACTGATCCCTTTCGACTGACCTCCAAAGATATTAAAACAAATTGATGTACTTGCAAGGGTGGGGCCAAATGCAAACCCTAACTTGGAACAATAGCCCCTGAGAGGAAACCTAATTATAAGAATGGAAGGGGTTTTGAAGCAAGAGTATTTCTACTCATCACAGCTATGGATGTGTTGAGTGTACTGATCTTCCCCCACATACTGTGGAAAATTTAATTGTTACTACCATGATTAGTTTTAGTAACGTGAGTATATTTCAAGGGTCATAGCAAAATGAAGGCCTCTCAACTGAAAGAGATTTTACTTACCACTTATGAAGTTATTATCACTGGAAAAAATCAACTTGAGATTCATGGCAGAAAGATATACAGAACCATACATGGCAGATTTCTTGATGCATTGATTGGCAGTCGGAGTCTCAGAAATAGGGACTAGTATTGTGTTCTCCCACAAGGGACATCAATTTCTGCTCCTCCAGAAAAAAAAAAAGTGTCAGTGGTAATAAGTGGTTCATGAACATTTAGATACTTCTCTGAGGAGGGTCAAAAATATTTAGAGGCAAAATTCCAGTTATATTAGAAATATTCTAGTAAATTAGAAAAAAAGAAGAAAATTCTTATAATTTTCAATAATAATGTAAATGTGTTCTTTTTTTAATCTGTAGGTTGGAAAGTTTGTAAATAAGTAGCTCAGGGATCAAAAATCACACAGTCAACTAGTTTGCTTGTTCAATACAATGTTGTTAAGCATTTGAATTTGAAGGATTGACAGGTGCTATTGGTCAAATACGGTTTGTCCTCCCCAAAATACTGCAGGAATTTAATCCTCATTGCCTTCTGTTAATAGTATTAAGATGATGAACACTTAATTTCCTTTGATAAAGTGGAGGGTACCTTGTACTAGTAAGTTTTTGTCGTTGTTGTTTGTTTGTTTCTGTAAATGACATACTTAAGGCAGGCTATTTTACAAATAAAATAGATTTGGGTTCAGGGTCCTGGAAATTAAAGGTCCACAAAGCACAGTGTAGGTTCTGGCAAGGGCTACCACATTGTGCATATATAATCCCCCTATTTTGTTTACAAATAGAACCTTTGGGAAGGGACTAAGTTAGAAGAAGTAATTTGGGTGGAGCCTTCATAATTGAATCCTGTGGCTTTCTAAAGAGAGGAATGGAGACTGCACAGATACAGAGACATATACATGTGCTCCAAGCACAATGTGGTAGCCCTTTCCAGAACCTGTACCATTCTTTTTGGACCTTATAGCTCCAGAACCCTGATCCAAAACCTCTTTTATTTGTAAAGTAACTTGCCTCAGGCATTTCATTACAGAAACAAAAAGCTGACTAATAAAAAGACAACCTCCAGCTTTCCCTATTGTATTATTCTTTCTTTTCACATATTCACAAATTAAGTCCCTGGCCCACCCGCTATTGCCTAAACCAAATGCCTTAGAGAACGGAGATCACAGTCCCTATTAAATAGTCATTCGAGAAGTATTAAGGCAAAATGAGATAAAAATCATCCTTGCTGTTTTGGCTCTACCTAGGGACTAATAAGCTCAAGAAAAAAAGAAAAAAAAAAGAGGAGTTATGATATCCCTGGAGTGTTTGCATTCTGACAAGTTATTTTGATACCATAAAATCTTCAATAACTCCTCAAAATAAGGATTTAAGGATAGAGCTATTTTAAAGATACAAAACAACTAACACTCAAATAGTTCAAGTGCTTTCCTGAGTTCTTCACTGCACCCCAGGAATACCAGAACAGAAGGTGGAGGAACAGGGAACAGGCTTTGATTATGTCCAGTTTTATAAAAGGAATAGCAATCACTACTGCCTCCCCAGCAAGTGATAGCAACTCCCAGTCAAATTGTCACCTTCCTCTTCCTCTTAATTCTTGGCAGTATCCTCAGTGGATCTGAGAGGTGTCTCAAAACACAAAATTGCTTTTGCTAGACTTTCTAACAGTAAACGAGAAGATGAACACACATTTGGAAGTGGGGGGTTTTACTTAACCCATTTAAACTTGGTATATCTCATTATATAAGAAAAAGAAAGACATACTGCCTAGGAATATGAATACATTTTTACAATTGCTTCAAGATTCAGAGCATGAATTTTTTAATACTTAATATCCTGAGTTGTTTTCTTCATTTCCACCAAACTAATTCTGCAAGTTCAGAGTTTATTTTTTAGACTATTTTTCCCAAATCAGTGGGATAAAATTACCATATCTTTCATCAATATAAAATAGTTTTACAGTTTAGCACTTGAAAAACAACCCCATCAATCACCAGCAGTAACTTATGTGCTTTATATACCAGACTACTTAGGCTTAGATTGGAACATCACTGATTGGTGACAAAACAGTCTTTTTGCCTTTCTACTTTCTGGCATGTCTTCTCATCAATAGGTGTTGATGAGAAAGGTAAAGTCAATCTTGTGGCTTTATTCAAAATATTTCTAGGCCTTGGGGTAGGTGGTGAGAAAATCCTATCCAGTTATTAAAAAGTGTAACTACAAATGTTTTCCTGTAAGTACTGCTTGAGGAAAATTCCTTGAGGCCATTATTATCTGTCTAACACCTTCACAAGAAGAAGTGTTTAGTGATCTTATTAAAAACTGGTTGAATCTGCTAAGTAATAAAAGTACATTTTTTAAGGAAATGAAGTTGCTTATTCCTTGCAAGTAAGTGTATTAACATGAAAACCAGTTATCCTCCAAACCCCGCAAAAGGAAAAGTCAATGTTCTATTCTTACATACTACTCTATGTCAAAGTGTTTATTTCTGTTCAGTAGTTAGGAACAAAATTACTTTTGTGAGAAACATGCTGGAATAGTGTTTTAGAACATTATTGTTAACATATATCAAACTTCAGTTAAGAAATGTGAATGTTACATGAACACACTTAATTTCAATCCATGTTATAATGTGTATGTATATGTATTATTAGTACATATCTTACATAGGGAAATCCAGACAGAGACACAGATCATATATAATGAAAAATATCAGATCTTTAAAAATTTTCTCAAGCTAGTAAATATTTTCCTTCCATCTCTCCTAAACTGGAGCCCAACCAATTTCACAGTCAACAGCACTGGAGAAAAACCCATATAAAGAAAGAACAGGGCTAAGTAGCAAGTTTGCTGTCTCATATTTTTTCATTTAAGAAATATCTGTTAAGCATCTTCTCTGTGCCAGGCAGGGTAACTGCTGACCCACTATGGCATATAAAACAGACAGTTCAAGGAATAGTTTGTGATCCTTGGAAACCACATAATAATTCAGGAAGGTCATTCCACATCTTCTCCTAGGGTCGAAGAGGAAGATCCTCAGGCACATAAAATAAGTCCCACTTCCTCTCCCTTTATGACCCAGTCAGTATAATGCATCTTCCCCAAAAGAAAGTAAACCAGGGATGTAGACTACATTGAAACATGATTAAAGTGTGAAGGTTTTCATGGGTTGCAATTTTCATTAGATTTTTGTAATAAATTATAAAGGCAGTGTTAAAAAATTGAACAGTTTATAAATATGAGCTCTCATTAGCATATATTAAATATTATTTATTAGAATGTTAATAATTTATTAATTTTAAAATTAATTATCAATGCTCTTTACACAATTAAGTCTAATTAATGCAGAGGGATTTTAGAGGGAAGATGTTCTAAAATCCTTTCACTTTTTAAAAAATTATTGTTAGGGACATAGCATGAGTCAAGGTTGTGAAACAGCCGTTAAGTACAACTCAGTTATTGGGCAAGGAAAGAGTTCTGCGGAACAGCATTTTCATTGTTTAGTACTAGGATCACTTGGGGCTCAGGAATCAAACTGCTCTCTGAGTAATCACGCAATAAGGTGAGAAATTGAGGGCTGTTGCGTGGCTTTGTGCCAGTTTGAGAGAAACTCCTGTAAGGAACTCTAATGTTCCTATTTCTGAATCCTAGAGTTGCAAACTGCCACACTGGACTCTATGCTTCTCAGGGAGAGGATAGCGTCTCATTCATCTCTGCATATTGACGTTCATAACAGCTGACATGAGAGTAGCCCCGTGATTAGTTGTCAGATGAAAGGACAATTTATTTCCCAAATACCAGGCTTTCTCTTTCAAATAAACATTTTGGCCATCTACTGTGTATCAGATATTGTGGCAAGCTGTTATAGAAGACAGTTAAGATTATCTGTTTCTGCATTTAAAAATATGAAAACAGTGCCTCCTTAGTGTATCAGAATAAATGAAATAAAGAGAGCTTAGCTTAGTGCCAAATATGGGAACCACTCCAAAATTTTAGTTTTCATACTGTCTCAGGGTGCCATGCCACAGATCAAAACTAGATTTTATTTTTTCTTTCTGATGACAGATGCCAGGAATTTTCATAGGTATACTATTTTTATTGTACAGTAAAACTGGGGCTAGGGGAAGATGGGAAGAGAAGGAAGACCCAAAATTTAAATATAAGAGTTTGCGTCAGGGTGTCAGTACCACCCTGTACCAGTACAACATGGAGAAAGAGCACCTCCTTAAATTTTGCACTCTGGGTGCTTCCTCAACTTCCACAGTATTGAGGAACCTCACTGATGAAGATGAATCACCTGAGAACTATTGAAAGTAGCCTTCTTCAGGAGGGTGGGAAACTATCCTCACTTTGTGGAAGAGGTATAAGAAAATGTTTCTATTTTGAAGACTTAAGAGGAGACTGCCTTTATTTATTTATTTATTTTAGGAAACTGCATTTAATGGGTTGCATAGTGTCCCCCAAAATTCATGTCATCAGGAACTTGTGAATATATGATCATATTTAGAAATAAGGTCTTTGCAGACATAAACAAAGTAAGATAAAGTCATAATGGATTAGGGTGGGTCCTCAATCCAATATGACTGTTGTCTTTATAAGAAAGGGGACTCCAGACAGAGACACAGATCATATTGGAGAAGGCCGTGAAAAGACAGGGACAAAGATTGGAGGGATGCATCTATAAGCTAAGGAATACTAAAGATAGCCCACAACCACCAGAAGTTACAAGAGGAAAGAAATAATTGTTTCCTACAGCCTCTGAATCATGGCCCTGCTGACACCTTAATTTCAGATTTCTAGCCTTCAGAACTGTGAGACAATAAATTTTTGTTGTATAAAGCTACCCATTTTGTGTTAATCTATTATGACATCCCTAGGAAACTACTGCATTGTTTCATCATTAAGTGTGAATCCCTGGAGAGGGAAGGAAGAGCATATTCTGTATCTGCAAATTATAGGACAGAAACAATTTCGACACAGTGTTTTCAGGGCCTTCTCTTTTTCTAAGAGGGAGCTATGCATACAAACTGAAAGAAAAAACCAATAAGTTCTGAAATCATGGGAGCCAAAAGTAGGGGCACCTGTGAGGTTACTTAGCATTGATGTGGGAGGTGCCTCTCTTCTTCAATGCAAGTCCCTGGTAGAATCTCACTATGAATGTCAGGTAAGTAGAAGAGCATTCTAGGGCAAGTGCTCATCAGGGACAAAAGTACCAGCAAAGATCAAAAAAAACAGAAGTTGTACCTGTAAATGAATATGGAAGTTCTCCCTTCTTTGGGCTAACTATACTCTTGCAGGCCCTGGGCAATTTGAAGATAAACAGTACTAAGAAAATTTATTGCATGAAAAGAAAAAGCTATGAAAGATTTTGCAGAAAGGTGACCAACTCTGAAAGACAAATGGAAGCTAACCAAAAGAAGAATAGATGGAAGGACATTTCAGGTGGGAAAAAAATAACAAAAATAAGGACCTAGACTTGGTAGTGAAATGGCACACTGGATCTCTAAAAAGAACTTAGAAAGCCAGCACATAGATGAAGAGCAGAAGTTTCGAGGCATAAGATGAAGTAAATTTCTATGAGGCAGACTGGGGAACATGCGGACTTTGTGGGGTTGGAGGAAAAACACTGGATCTTAAAACCAAGGGTATACTGGAGATAAACTCCAAAACTATTTCCAAATGTAAATCATTGTTGCTTTCATTAGAACTTTAGTGTCACCCTACAACTGCATTGTGGGCTTAATGGGTGTTAGTGTGCTAGCCTAAGAATTATATCAATACTTTTGATAATATTTCTGTATGCTCCTAAATTCCAAATAGCAAATTTACAAACAAACGTATTCTATTTCTAAAAGACAAGCTAGCTATCCTTAGAAAAGTGCCACACCCAGAGACAGCCTTGAATCTGGAGAAGAAAGACAATTCATCATAAATGATCCTCTGGTACCATAGCTTTCTGAATAGCTGATGAACAAATCTATCACTTTTCTTTAATATTCACCTGCTCTTTTTCATTGATAAAGCCAGAAATGCCACCATAGATCTTGATAAAATTGAACCAGGAACCACAATTAAAGTGGTTTGAAATATTCCCTGATCTCCCTACTCCTAACATGAAGCTGTAATAGAGCCAAGAGGGTAAAAGACAAGAGAATCCCTTCCAATCCCCTGACCAAACCGGGTGATTCTTGGACAACCATATTTTCATAGGAAACCCTAGAAAATTTCATTCTCTTAGTTTTAATACAAAGGAAGCTACATGCCTGTGCTCCCAGACTTGCCAGTAAAAAGCAATGGAGATTGAATAAGGGCGACAGCGGCCTTCCTTGAATTCTCTTCCTGTCCATGAATTAAATCCTCATAGAGGTGAGACTCTCATCACCACACAGCCCCAGGAAAGGACATGACTGATTGAGTTTATATTATAATACCTGGTACCTCTCATGCCTCCAGGAAGGAGACATAAAATAAAGATGCCTGTACCATGAAATCGTCAAATATGTTCTTCAGAATTCAAGGACTTAAATTATTCATTGACTGGGGCATTTCTTTTTTTTTTTTTGAAGGAGAATTAAAGGTGAAAAAAAAAACCCTAATCTTTCTGTCACAAAATAAAATATCATCCCTAATGTTCAAATTCACCCTCAGAACACAGTATAATCCCATATTATGACCAATTTTGCAAAAGTGAAAGTGTATGCAAAATAATATAAACAAAAGGAAAAGAAAGCAACTGAGTATGAGAAAATAGCTAACAGCAAATGACATTTGGAATGAAAGATAGAAAACCCACACTATTTTGTTTTATATATAAATAGATCGGGAGCAGAAATGCACTAGAGACTTTTGATAATCAATATAACATTACCCTGAAGGCCATATACAACTATAATCTTAACAACAAAACTCAAGGAAATGGAACATTTAAATTAGAAGGACTTTTAGCAACAAAATGGCAAAAAGAAATGCCTTAATGTACTTCAATATCGGGGAAATTTTAACTTTAGGGTTATTTTTCACAACCAGTTTTGCCAAGCAATGTTAAGGAGAGGGGGGAAAAAATGTCTTCAGTCTTTCCTGTCACTGTAGCCTTCGTAATCACCACAATTCAACATGACACCATAACTTGTAAGAAATTCTCCCTGGCATCCATTTAAGTGGACACTAATTGGAAAGTTCAGTGAACAGAAAAAGGCTGTGAACAATATATATTTCAACATGCTATACCCAATCCTGACCTTAAATGACAAGGAGGAGGAAAAAATGGCTCAACACAGCCTCTGCCTTCATTTCTATACTGTGAAAACATGGTGTGCATTTGCTCCAGAAAAAATGCCAAGCCCATGGTGAGACCTCAATAAAACCCACAATCCCCATGAGAATCGGTCTGCTCCACATACATCTCTACAAAAGGAGTATCTGTGTCCCCTGCAATGAAGTTAGGCTCCATGTGTGAGGAGGCAATGGTAAGACATTCTCAAAGACCTGAGCTCTGAAGACAGGCAAGCAAGGAGGTCAACTTTGCTCCACCTATTCTTGGGAAAAGCACTTCTCCTCCGAGTTTCCATCTGTGAAGTGGGCCCAGAGAGGACAGTTGGGTAAGCTATTGTGAGGGATGTCGTTGATGATGTAAATACAGCACAGCACCACATAGTTAGTTCTGCCTTAATTGTGGTAACACACACTGAGAATCACATTAAGTCTTAAGATCCCTGTTCAAAGTTTCCATAAAATGTGTGTCTATCTGAAATCTTGTTGGCTTATGTAGTTTGTCATCGTTTGGAAAAACTACTCTTGTCTCTCGCATTAACCTTATGGGATAAATAGTATGATTATCTCCATTTTACGAAGGAAAAGACTAAGACACCGTGTGAAAGAATAAGTAATTTGCCTACCATCACACAGCTGTTGACCAGTACCCTGACACTTTAGTAGGCATTCTGTTTTCAGCTTTTACATGCTGCATCTCTTTCCATTTTATTGAATAAATAAAAGGAAGTAATGGTATTTATTCAGGGAATAATTCTGTGAATTCTAAGAATTTTAGGAGGCTGTTGATGAAAACAATTTTGGGAGAAACTATCCCGAGGCTGCTGGATCTTCTGATGAAACAAAGAGAACTGTAGGAGACTATGGAATGCATTGTTTCCATGGCCCAGCATTCTTTGTAAACGTTGACTTCTGTGAACAGATTCTACCCCATCGTCATTGGGTTTAACATTCATTCAGGCCCAATCAGTTACAGAATTTGTTTTCTGGGCACAGCGAGTAACTTCAGAGAAGGACACATAAGGGAAGCTGGTCAGAATCCTCTCCTGGAGCTGCCAGGAGAGAAAAGTTTCCTTTCAAGTAAGATTTCAAAGATGTGAGTCCAGGGTATTTAGTGTCAATCTTCTGATTCTTCAGTGTCCATATTTCATGCTGTGGGTCAAAAGTCTATTTTCAATGCAGGCAAGACAGAACAAGGAATATAAGAGATGCAAAGTGAGATTCCTAGTAAGAACCAGTTCTCTAGTGCTCCATGGCTCAGTTCTTTCAATCCTCTGAGCTTGCCCCAGTACTCTTCCCAGCCAAGTGAGGTAATATAGTTCTTTTTTTGTAAAAGCTAGTCTGCCACTAGAGTCTTAAGGTCCCTGTTCAAAGTTTTCATAAAATGTATGCCTGTCTGAAATCTTGTTGGCTTATGTAGCTTGTCATCATTTGTCTCCACCACTGCTCCCTGCATTGGAATGTCTGTTAGTCAGCTTTATGTCACTGTGACCAAAATACCAAGATAATTTAGAGCCAGATGAGAAAGTGCATGCCTATAATCTCAGCAACTCAGGAGGATAAGGCAGGATAATTATAAGTTCAAGGACAGCTTCAGCCACTTACCAAGACCCTGACCCAATGTTAAACATTTTTTAAAAAGGGGGGAGGGGGCTTGGAATGTATCTCTGTAGTAAATTACCCCTGGATTCAATCTCCAGTACCAGGAAAAAAAAAGAAAAAAAGAATATATATATATATATA
>NW_026000037.1:28098520-28115698 GCF_001458135.2 Marmota marmota marmota
ATATATATATATATATATATATATATATATATATATATATATATATACATATAAAATTTAGAGAAGGGAAAATTTATTTTGGCTTATGGTTTCAGAGTCCATGGTTGGTTGGTTTCATCGCTCTGGATCCAAGATGAGGCGGAGTATCATGGCTGAAAGGTTCAGGGGAGGAAAGCTACTTGGCTCATGGTGGGATCAAGAAGCCGAGAGAGGAAAGGAAAAAGGCCACAGGGAAGATGAACCCTCTTTCCAGGACATGCTCTCAGTAACCCACCTCCTCCAGCCATGCCCCACGTGCCTACAGTTACCACCCAATCCATTCAAACAAGGATGGACTGATTAGGTTTCAATTCTCATAATCTAAACATTGCACCTCTGAATACTTATGCACTGACAGGAGTTTTTGGAGGACACCTCAAACACAAACCATAACAGAATGTAATCTCTATGAGAGAAGAAATCCGGAGTGTTTCATTTAGGCTCTATCTCCAGCACATAGAAGAGAGACCTGCATATAGGAAGACTCAGTAAAATGTGGAAAAGTGAGTGGACAGATGAACAAGTAAGTGAAGCATATTCAAAGTCCAGGACTAAATTATCTCCAATGATGCATCTTATGAAGACACACTCTGAAGCTAATGCGGTCAAGATAGCTCAGCAGGACTCTGTGCAGACCAAGCCACTTTAGGTACTCAAAAGAGGCAAACCTCCCATCCCTTTGCATGGAAAGACAGTGAACAGGGTTTTCTCCAGCCACTAGGAGGTCTCAAGCAGACATCTATTGACTAGGCAAGAGGTCTACCCTTGATGGGCCTTCTCACAGAACTAGAAGCAATTCAGAAGGGTGTTTTGTTTTGTTTTGTTTTGTTTTGTTTTGTTTTAAGCCCATACAGGGTGTGTTAAGGATAATAAAAAGAGGCTTTAGAATTGCCTATGTCTTAAATACCATAAAATTCAACTCTGCCTTCTTTACCAGGGTTGTGAGAAATGATCTTGAATACTAGGTAGTAAATGATAGTAAATAATGGATACAGGTTTCCCCAGTAAAAAAGAAGAAAAAGGTGAAAGAATAACTGCATTTTTTATTTCCAAACCTACTTTTGTGTTATAATATTCTCAAGACAAAAAAATTTTAACTCAATTGAGATTTTTTGTGTCTGTCTGCCATTTGATTTATTGGGTATTCTTTTGTACTCTTTTTTTTTTTAAGAAGGATACAAATTCAAATAAATGACAATAGACCATGGGGGTCCTTTTAAAGGGATTGTTATAGTAGAGAAGAAATTTACATTTGAATATTTAAAAACTTGATTTCCCACAAGTATTTGTTAAAATTGGCCTTATAAGATATTTTGCAGGACACTTTCATAGGATTTGAAATTTTGAGAAATGTAAACGTGTTTTCCTCCCAAAGGAGGAAGAATAGAACCTAACATTTAGGGAGTCCATATGTTGTCAGATGCTGTAAGTGTATTATCTTATTTAACTGTTATAACAAATGATGAAAATGTAGTAGTTTTATATCTGCTTTTGAGGGACACTAAGCAACTTGTCCAAGTTCACACAGCTAGGAAAGAGCAGAACTGGGATTTTAAAAAAGTCAGACTCCTACACCTTTGCTTTTACCTGCTAAGTCTTTTCCATACTAAGTTGCCTAGGGAGGGATGTTTGACAATAATAGCACAAACAGAATAGCCAAAGAAAGCAGAAGCTGTTTTTGCAGGTTTGTTTGTTTAATCATTTGACCAAACTTGGCAGCACATATTGAAGGGCTGATGTAATCTGAAGGAGACCGGGTTGTTGAGGCTCCCAAGCTTATTTTATACATGAACCCTACATCTGCACGAAGTAAAACCATCTCCCAAAATTAACTACAAATGCTTTTGGAGTCTTTCAGACTTTGCTGATGTAGTCCAGAAGATGGCAGGCTCCAGAGAAGGGAGTCTCCTCATATAAAAGAAGACCCCAAAGCCATTATATTTTTAAGCAAATTTTATGCCCTGGATATTATTCTTGGTCCTTAGGACATAATCATAAACAAGACACCCTGGGGCTTACATGGAGGTACAGACTAAAAAATAACTAAACAAATTTATCAAACAAACCATTGCAGCTTAGTAAGTGTTAGAAGGTTCAAGAATCTGATGCTATCATAATAAGGAACAGATCCGTGGGAACAGCGACTTTTGTATTTTGTGGTCAGCAAAGGCATCTTTGAGAAAGGGACTTTTGATCTGAATCCTAACAAGAAAAGTAAAGCCATACCAAGAAGGGCATTGTAGACAGAGAATTCAGCAAACAAAAAAAGGTATGAGCCTATGCTAAGAAACAAAAAGAGGCTGGGGTAAAGCGAAGGAGTAAGAGGCAGAGAGGAGGATGAAGGGATATGGGCAGGACCTTGTGGTCTATAATAATCTGGATTTCATTCTCAGTAGGGACTCAACAGATGCAAACCTCCTGTCCATTTCAGTAGAATGGGAAGCTCTGTAGAATTTTCACTGGTGTGACTAATATTTGTTAAAAGATATTCTGGCTGCTGTTTAAAGAATCACTGAGGAGGGCTGTTGAGGAAGGATAAATGGAAGTCCCCCATACCTTCAATCTGTTTGACATTGCTTTTCAATTTGTTCATAGCATTCAATTGGTTTATTAAATTAGGTGCCTATTGCAGGAACCCAATTACCACAGGGTTAGATTACAGTGATCTTTTTCTGTGGGAAAGTAGATGCATTTGTTAAGGGTAAGCATCCCTAATCTAAAATCTTCGCCCCCAAATGCAAAACTTTTTGTGTACCACTGTGATGCACAAGGGAAAAATTCCACACTTGACCTCATGTGCCATATTAGTCAAACTATAGGTAAACTAAAAGTATTCTATAAAATTACCTTCCTGCATTATGTATAAGGTATATTTGAAACATAAATGAATTTTATGTTTACTTGAGTCCTGTTTCTAAGATGTCTCATTATAATGTTATGGTTTAGATGTGAAGTATCCCCCAAGCTCATGTGTGAAACAATGCAAAGTTTACGGGTGAAATGATTGGGTTATGAGAGCCTTAACCTAATCTAGTGAATTAATCCCCTGATAGGTAGGGTATGGCTATAGGTGGGTCCTTGGGGGTGTGCCTTTGGGATTTGTATTTTGTCCTTGTTGAGCAGAACTTCCTGATGATCATGTCCTTAGCCACTTTCCTCTACCATACACTTCTGCCATGATGTTCTGCCTCATCTCAGGCCCCAAGGAATAGAGTCAGCCCTCTATGAACTGAGACCTCTGAAACCATTAGTCCCCAAATAAACTTTTCCTCCTCTAATTGTTCTTGCCAGGTCTTTTGGTCACAGCAGCAACAATGCTGACTAAAATTATACATATGCAAGTTTTCTAATATCTGAAAAAAATTCCAAATCTGACACACTGTCCCAAGAGTTTCAAATAAGGAATTCAATAATCTAAGTCCACCAAACCTGCTGTGATAGACTAAGAAAGAGATGAAAGATGACTCTCATGTTTGGACATGGTTCACACTGGTACATACACAGAGGAGTAAGGAAGGGGAAGGGTTGAAAATTTTTAGAGCTCTATTTTATCTGAAGAAATTTTGACTTTATTTACTAGATATTGAAAGGACTTTAAGAGGATACTTATTCTTTTACTTTGTTTACAATAAAATGTTATTGAAATATAATTAATGAAAGTATAATTAATAAAGGGCTATGGCTCTTCCTATGGAAATGCCCTATCTCAAAAGAGCATGTGGTGACTTACTGCTCTGCTACTGCTGTCTTGAAATTATTAATAATTTTATCATTATGTGTGTATGTGTTTGTGGGGGAAATGTTACTGAGGATTGAACTCAGGGGTACCCTGACACTAAACTACATTCAGAATTCCTTTTTATTTTTTATTTTGAGACAGGTTCTTGCTGAGTTGCTGAGGCTAGCCTTGTACTTGAGATCCTGCTGCCTCCCAAGTCACTGGCATTACAGTTGTGTGTTACCATGCCCTGCGATAATTTCTTCTTTGAACTCGTGTTTTGTAATGATATCCTATGGAGCAATTAATCCATGTGCATGAGCAGAGGAAGTTTGCAGAGTATGGGTATCTACTGTTTCTTGCCATCCCATTTGCATATAGCATTTGTGGTGCTCCATGAGTATGGAATTTCAATAGGCCCATGAGCCACAGAAGTTTAAGAAGATGCAAGTGAGTACAAAATAAGTGTACATGTAAATCAAGCTTCCAAAGAGTGTTGGTAGTATATGAACATATCAAAAAATGAAGAAAAATTTATTTATTATTATACTATTGATAGATACTGAAGTATCTTCAATTTGGGTCTATTATGAATTGTGCTACTATGAATATTCTTGTATATAACCTTTAATGTACACATATATCCATTTCTGTTGAGTGTTTATCTATATATAGAATTGCCATGTTATAGGGAATGTATATATTCAGTTCTAGATGATAATAGTCAGTCTTTCAAAGCAATGATGTAAATCCTCTGTCTCTGCCATGAATGATAAATATTCTACCTGCTTCCATGTCTTTTCCAGCTCTAGTATTGTTGGGGTTTGTTAACTTTCCTGGTGGGTGTGTGGTGGTATTTAATTGTGGGTTTAGTTTGAAGATCCTTACTTTTTAAAAAAGACTTAGCATTTTTTCAGACTTTTATTGGTCATTTGTATATCCTCATTTATATAATGCATGTTACCCACATTTTATTAATTTCCTGCTTTTTCTAATTCTTTTGTAAAGTTCTTATATAAATTATACTGCACCTTTGTTAAATGGGTGTATTACGAATATCTTCTACTCAGTAACTGGAATTTTTACTTCTTTGTGTTTCTAGTTTTAAAACAATTTGATTTATTAATATTTTTCTTTTTGGTTAATGATTTTTTGTATGTTCCTTAATTGCCTTATCTTCCACATTTATCTCAATGTCCCATGTAGAATTGATTTTTTATATGTGATATGAGAGAAGTGTCAACATTTCATTTTTTTCCACATGGATAGCCAACTAACCCAACACTATTTATTGAAAAAACACCATCTTTCTCCATTGCACTGAAGCATTGTCTTTCTCATAAATCAGGGGAATATATATGTATGGGTCCATTCTAGAATTTGTTATGTCTATACTTATTGCAACAGTTCTTTTATCAGATCAGTTTCTCATTCTCATGCATTTTATGTATCCCAAAACTATTTGTCTATCCTTGTCAAATATCATATTTTCAGAATTCCATTTGATTTCTTGTAGAATAGCTTATTTGAAGTATATATTGGTATCTAGTATTACAGACCTTCAATTTTGTTATTCTTCCTGGATTGTCTTGCCTATTCCTGGCCACCATCAAATGTTTTTAACAAAGAAAAAAATGATTATTGTAGTATCTTAGGAATTTTATGTCATCAGTGATATTGTGACAGTGGTCAAAAAATGGATTTCTAAGGGCCAAAACACAAAAAAAAAAATGAATGAGAATAAGGGTCTACAAGTACCTTGACATCAGAAATAAAAATTAACAGATCAAAAGATGTTTCAAAAATGGGATCATTAGGACTCTGCCTGATTGAATGTAGGAAAGGAAGTAAAGGATGAAGTTAACCATGACTGAAAGGTTTGAAGCCTAGATATCTATAAGAATGGTAAAAACAATCATTGAAATAGGAAACAGCAGAGCAAGAGTTGGTTTGAGGAATAGGGGGAAAAAAAGAGTTCCACAAACAACATGTGAAATTTAGAGGATTTAAAGAACCATACCCTCAAGCGTCCAGTAAGGAGGTGGAGATGGCGGGATTGGAAGTTGAGAGAGATTAGGACTAGAGAAAATATCATAATTATATGAACGTATTTCAAAATGTCATAGATTAAATGTGAATTCAAGGGGAGAACACATGGAGAAAAGATAGGAGAAGAAGGGCTGAGGTTGAAGCTCAGTGGTAGAGCACTTGCCTAACATGTGTGAGGAAAACAGGGTTTGATCCTTAGCACCACATAAATAAATAAATAAATAAATAAATAAATGTATTGTGTCCACTTACAGCTAAAAAATTTTAAACAGGAGAAGAAGGGATAATTGATGGTGAATATAAAAATAAAGATATCCAAAACAGAAAGAGCTAAATGAAAATTGAACCAAGAATGAAGGAAAAAAGGAACAAGGGAAAAAACAAACAGGAAGAGAAAGAAAAATAATTTAAACATGAGTTTATAGAGAGGGTTTAGCTTCATCTTTATTGCAATGTTAGATCCATATAGTGATTCAAGCATCCTACTACAAAATTATTTTGGCAGGACATTCATGTGGCAGAGCCTTTAAAAATTGTACCACCCTCTGGCTGTGCTATTGTGACCACTGCTGCTGCCTTGCTAGCCAAGGGCTGATAGGGTAGAGGTTTGGGGCCACTGGGTTTCTTGTTGACATGTGTAGAACTGAAGTATAGCAGATGTGGGTAAGGAGCTCCTGATTCCTTACATTATTGGAGTGTTCTTCTGAAGAATTAATGCCTAAACTGATCAGAGATCATAAAAAAAGTGTTACACATTAAATCATAAAAATAGTGTTTTGCTTCCTGATTACACTTGAGAATTTTTATTATATTATCTTTTATTCTATGTAGTCCAATTTGGGGATGTTGATCATTTACAAATAAAGACTATTAAATGTTCTTGAAGCCTGTGTATCAGATTAATTTATACTCTGGAAGCCAGATGAGGTGTTAACTACATTCAGGTTGCACTTCAATGGTTTGAAAGGTAATTGTTTTATATTCCCAGAACTTAAAAGAGACTTCCAAAAATAGAGTAAACTGTCAAACACAGAGACAATAAAACATTTGAATTGTTATTTTCTTAACATTTCTTTCAATTCTGTGATTTATCTAACATTAAAATACTTCACCAAAAATAGACAACAGTGAAAGGTAACATCATAGATAAAGTTCCACCATCGTTGATTAGAGTTGTGTACTGATATTTTTTTTTTGCTTTAGAAACAAGTAGAAAATAGGGTTTAGAAAATGTGGAAAAAGTTGAAATTCTAAATTTGGAAAATGCTTTTGCCTCTCAATAGACCCTCAGTATAAATGCGATGACCTGAACCATATTCAGCAGCCGTGCTCTTTCCTCTGTTATCTGTCTGATATTTGGGATATGGTATATAACGTGTTGAAGACATGTTAGCCCATATGACACTGTGGTATCAAAAAAAAAAGCAGCAAGCACACTCATTTCCCCCTCACTCATTCTTCCTTGAAGCAGATCATTAAATAAGTCATGAAATTTTTCATTCCAGAAGTGCCTATTCTATACCCAGCGGACAGAAATGTGTTTTTTTTTTCTCTGAAGACACAGGGACATAGAAAAAACTCTGAACAAATAGGCTGTGCTAAGTTCCCTCTAGTTTATTGTCATTAGATCAAACCCCTCTGGCCAATCACATTTCTGCATAAGCATATATTTTATCACCAAAGTTAGCTTTAAAATACACAGATTTTCCTGGTAGTTTTGTTTGTTTGTTTGTTTGTTTGTTTGTTTAATATTTCTGAAGCCCCTTGTGTCATACAAAATTTATGCTAATTATGCTATGTTTTCTTTGTATATAACCTTTTATTATTATAGGGGTCTCAGCTGTGAACCTAATAATAGGTGAGAAATCTTTTCTCCCCAACCGGAAAGAGAAGTTGGAGGTAAATAATGGAAGATTTCTCGAGTAGTCTTAGTTTGTGTTTTGCTCCTATAATAACATTTCACAGGATGGGTGCTTAGTGTGGACTGTGAATGTCCTCCAAAGGCCCATTTGTTGAAGGCTTGGTCCCCAAGATGTCACTACTGGGAGGTAATGGAATCTTTAAGAGGTGGAACCTAACGGAAGGTCCTTAAGTCACTGGGTGTTATAGGACCCTAGCCCATTCCTCATTTTCTTCACTCCCTGGATAACAAGGGGTTTTATTTGTTTGTTTGTTTGTTTGTTTTGCTCTGTCACCTTCTCCCCATCATGGTGTGCTGCCTCACCCTTGGTCCAAAGCCATTGAGCCAACTACCCATGGACAGGAACCTCCAAAACTCTGAGCCCAAATAAACTTTTTTTTCCTGTATAAGCTAATTATCTTGGATATTTTGTTACTGTGATAGATAACTAAGACATTGAGAAATTTATAAACAATAGAAGTTTATTTGGCTCATACTTCTTATGGGTGGAAAGGTCAAGGCTGAAAGGTTGCATCTGGCAGGGTCTCCTAGCTACATCATAACACAGTGGTAGGCATCACATAGTAAGGAGTCCATACACATATGTGCACAAGAGAAAGAGAGACAAGGTAGGAGAGAGCATGCAAATAAATAAATCCATTCCCATAATAATAGTATTAATGCAAATTTGAGAGCAAAGCGGTCATGATCTCATCACCTTCTAAAAGTCCTGCCTTTTAACTCTGTTGCACCAGGAATTAAGTTTCCAATACAAGAACTTTGGGGGACATATTCAAACTATAGAAAGTAGCTTGCATTAAAAAGTGCATTCCTTCCTTGGATATCAGGATACAAATAAACACCAACAAATAAGTTCTCTGACAACATTTTTCTCTTCTCCCCATTTTCTTAAGAATAACTGTTGAAAATACAAATAGTGAACACATCAAGGTACAATCACACACACACACACACACACACACACAAATTCCAGTGGTCCGGAGGTGCTGTATCATGTCTAATAACTTGATTACTAGAGTAATTGTCTCAAAAGACAGTTACTATGGTGGTTAACATCCAAGATATTTCTACATACATTGACAGTTCTCATGACTAGATAGGAAATCAAAGTATAGCAATTAAAAAATATATTACCAAAACAAAACAAAATTATTTGAACAAATTAATAAATCTAGAATTATTTTCAGGCCAATAGTTCTATAATTACTCTTGATTATAGATATTTTCACTCCTAAAACCTCAAACAGCATGTCTTATTATTGTCTTTGCATTCTTGAAATAACAATTAAGAGTCAAATATGTATTACTTTTGCTTGCCGTTCAGTTACCTATAAGTATATGATTCATTATTCTGTAGTTACCTTGATTAATGAAAGTCAAATATTTTCAAGTGAGCATTTCAGATTTCCAAAATTAATTTGTTAAAAATAAGAATTAATATTTAACACAATCTAAAAGACATTGGGAAACTATCTCAAAATGTTGATTTTCTAACCAAGCAATTTATCTTGAAAAACATTCACAACCCAATTAGCATCACTCATGACTTTATAAAGTCTTTCTTTAATATTTTTAGGAATAAAACAGCTTGAGTTAGATGAAAATTAAAATTCAGAAGTTGAATTCAGCTGTGTACTTGAACATTGTGTAAATTCACTGAGCTCAGACACACATTTGTTTACTTGAGAACTTTTCAATAAGATTCTTATAATATGCTTGCAGCTCCAAATAAGCTGTGAAAATCACAAATTCTAAAACTATGAATATATTTTTGTGAAGTGATACACTGAAATTAACACTACACTTTTTGAATAAAAAGCCAAGGAGGTACAAGAAATGTCTTCAATTTTCTTGGCTAAGGAAACACAGCTGAGGCTGTGTCTGTCATGTTGCTGGGTAGCAATTTCTTAAGGTAGCACAAGAGTAACTTCCAGTCAAAGACAAAAGTCATGCTATGCTGAGCATGCTGTGAAGTCTTCTACTTCACTCATTCCTTTGATTTGTGAAACACCTGGCAGTTTTCCTAATATCACCTATTAAATTTTCCCCCACTCTTCAGGAAATCACAAAACCACACTGTATTTTTAAATCGAGTAGATCCCACTTGAATTGTTTCCAATACCCATTGACCTAATAGAGAGCAGATATAAAGATGAAAGACCTTTGTAATTTGATACTAAAAACAAAAAAAAAAAAGAATGGCTAACATATATGACTTACTTATTGTGTGTTAATCAAGACAGTAACACCTGACATTATTTCACATAATCTTTATACTAGCATACGAGTTATATTCTATATTTCATCACTTCTAAGAGGTCATCAGTGCTTTATGACTTTTTTTTAAATATACAACTGAAAAGGGGGAAAATATTGCCAAATAAACTATGATGTAATGTTTTCTTATCACTTTGAATTTTTATTTTATACTCGTTGAAAGAATTCTCATGTTATATGAGTCTCTCTTGTTGCTTTTTTTTTTTTTTTTTTTCTCATCTATTTCAAAGAAATTTGGAATTTCTCCTGCCTTCAGTTGCATAGTTTGGTGATGATAAGTATTTCTCTTGCTGCACCTCAGTAACAAAATGTAATTCAGGATTAGCTACTTGTGGATATCTCTTTTCTTGAGTATCATAAAGCATTTTTTTTCTTTGCAAGAAAATTTGGCATGATGATCATTCTTCTTTTTTTTTTTAGGAAGTGGTTAACCATTTACTTCTTATGCACTTTTTTTTAAAGAGAGATTTTCTACTTTATTTCTCTTCTTTTTTTATTTATATATAATAGTGGAATGCATTATAATTCTTATTACATATATAGAGCACAATTTTTCATATCCCTGGTTGTATACATAGTATATTCACACCAATTCGTGTCTTCATACATGTACTTTGGATAATAATGATCATCACATTCAACCATCATTAATTACCCCATGCCACCTCTCTTCCCCTCCCACCCCTCTGCCCTATCTAGAGTTCATCCATTCCTCCCATGTTCTCTCTCCCTATCCCACTATGCATCACCTCCTTATATCAAAAAAAAAAAAAATATTTGGCAAATGCCATGATTTTATTCTCTTTTATTGTTGAGTAATATTCTATTGTGTATATATGCCACAATTTTTAATCCATTCAACTATTGAAGGGCATCTAGGTTGGTTTCACAGTTTACCTATTGTGAATTATGCTGCTATAAACATTGATGTGGCTCAGCGGTAGAGCATTCACCTAGCAGGGCCTGGGTTCGATCCTCAGCACTACATAAAAATAAAGGTATTGTGTTGTGTCCATCTACACCAAAAAAATAAATATTTTTAAAAAAACCAAAACATTAATGTGGCTGTGTCCCTGTACTATGCTGTTTTTAAGTCCTTTGGGTATAGACCTAGGAGAGGTATAGCTGGGTCAAATGGTGGTTCCATTCCCAGTGTTCCAAGAAATCTCCATACTGCTTTCCATATTGGCTGCACCAATTTGCAGTCCCACCAGCAGTGTATGAGTGTACCTTTTCCCCCACATCCTCGCCAACACTTATTGTTGTTTGTATGCATAATAGGTGCCATTCTGACTGGAGTGAGATGAAATCTTAGAGTGGTTTTGACCCTGTGTCTAATAGAAGAAAAAGTAGGCCCTAATCCCCATCATGTGGAATTAGTCCCCAACTTCCTTAATAAGACTCCAATAACACAAGAATTAAAACCAAGAATCAATAAGATGGATGGAATCAAACTAAAAAGTTGCTTCTCAGCAAAAGAGACAATCTGTGAGGTGAATAGACAACCTACATCCTGGGAGCAATCTTTACCCCTCACACATCAGATAGAGCACTAATCACTAGGGTATATAAAGAACTCAAAAAACTAGACACCAAAAAAACAAATAACCCAATCAATAAATGGGCAAAGAACCTGAAGAGACAGTTCTCAGAAGATGATGTACATCAATGAAAAAATGTTCATCATCACTAGCAATTAGAGAAATAAAGATCATTCTTCTAATGACAAATATTTGTTTCCCAAATATTGAAATTTAAACTCACTGCTCTGCTTTTGCTTATATAATAACTTTTTTTTTCCTGAAGCTGATTTAAGTATCGAACTAAACCATCATGTGCAATGACATTAATGCATGTAACTGAGGTGAAGTGATGACACCATGAACAATGATGACCAAATGTTTGTGCTCAGGCAATGCCAATGACATCTCAGCTGCCATGTGGCCAATTATTATGGGCTAGACATGAGCTGTCCCCAGAAAGCTCATGTATGAGACAATGCAAGAATGTTCAGAGGCAAAATGATTCGATTATGGATCCAAGACCTAATCAGTGGATTAACCCACTGATGTGGATTAACTAGGTGATAACTGTAGGCAGGTGGGGTGTGGCTGGAGAAGGTAGGTCACTGGAGGCATGCCTCTGGGGTTTATATTTTGTCACTGGTGAGCAGAGCTCTCTATCTCCTGACTGTCATGTCCTAAGCTACTTTCCTATGCCACTTCAGCCAAGTTGTTCTGCCTCATCTAGGGCCCAGAGCTACAGACTCAGCTGACCCTGGGCTGAGACCTCTGAAATGTGAGCCAAAATGAACTTTTCCTCCTCTAAGCTGCTCTTGTTGGATCTTTTGTTCACAGAAATACAAAGCTGACTAAAACACCAATAGCGATCATAACATGCCATCAACTGTACCAATAATATGGGTTTCTGACATGGGACAATGCAAAACACTATGTTTCTTAGAATCTAAGATGTATGGTGTGTTTAAAATGTCCCACAAGTATTAAGAGGCCAAGCCAGAATTGTCATTTAGGAAATCCAGCTTTGGGCTCTGCTCTATGAATTGCCACATTATACTACTACTAGAGAAATAAAGAAAATAAATCCATGCCCTTAACTTTGCCATAATGAACTAAAGTTGGAACTTAATATAAATCTTTCATCTTAGGTCTGTGGACTTAACTTCAAACCTTTGCTGCTGCTGCTGCTGCTGCTGCTGCTGCTGCTGCTTATATTTTTATTAAGTAGTGATACCAGTCTTTGCATAAAGAAGCAATAGTTTCAGACTGGAGAGTTTATATCTAAGTTAAACAGGACAAAACCAGAAAGACAAAAGAAGAGACAGTGAGAAGCTGGTGTTGGTTTCAATTTGCTTCATTTTCACGGTGCCAATTTTTGTAACACTCTCAAATCAAACTTCCCATCTCTTTTTCTGCCAATAATTTTTGAGGAATGTAAAGCAGGTAATATGCTTCCTTGCTTTAAGTGAAGAATCTGAGCAGTATACCTATATTCACACAACTAGCAAGACAGTGAGATACTCCTAGCTCTGAATTCAGGACATGCATATTTAAAAATATTATAACCTTGTTGATACACTTAGTAAATGGGTGAATACAATCATCATATCCTGTCACACAAAAAGTCTCTTGCAAAAGCAGAATTAGACCAAGCACTAGATTCTAATTATTTACCTTGAATTCAATAAGAACAATAAAAGGTAGAGTAATTAAGAGCAGGTGCAGTGGAGCCAGCCTGTCCCTATGCTGGCTCTGGCACTAACCAGCTTTGCAAGTTTGGTCAAGTTATTTAACTTTCCTGTGCCATAGTTTCCTTATCAATAAAGTGTGAATAATAATAGCAACAAAAACATTAAAAAGGCTAAAATTCTCAATAAATTTTAATATAAGATACTAAAAAGAATCATCTTTAAAATAGAAATAGTGAATAAAGAAATTCAGAGAAAAAAACAAGCACTCTTTTATTATTGTTTTAAACTAGAATTGACAACTAGCTCTCCTTCGTTTTTTATATATGCTATTATTCATATATATATATATATATATATATATATATATATATATATATATATGAATTTTCTACTGAGCCCTCAAAGGTTATCAATTCCCAGACACAAGTCTTTTGCTCACTGAATAATACTTCTGTTTAAATTTCAAGAAACATACCCACATATCATTTCCATAGTCCCAGTACTATTTGTTTATGCACCTCAGCACGTACATCTGATAAATACATGCTTTCTTTCCTTAAGCCATGCAGTCTTCTTCATATTTGTGAGTGTACTCAGGAGACTTAGCAGCAAGCGAATGCCCTTTGAATTTCCACTTTCACCTCTTCCCCTTTTAGAAAAAGAGATAGTTCCACCTCTTTTCAAGATTTTAAAAGTATGTCCACATGAAGGTAGTGTATAGAAAAGCAATATCTGATTCATCACTGTTATTACAGTGCTCCAAAAGGGTAATGGTGAAGAAAAATAGTATAGCTGTGGTGAAGTATCTTAATTCAGCAAGCAGTTTATTTCCCCAATAGGAAAATCTAGGCTTAATATATATCGCATAGGCGTGAAACTACAGTACTGCACAGTTCACTCTTCACATTAATGCTGTGTGGGAGGGCAGTGAATAATCTCGAGCTTCAGAAAATAATAATGCTTTCATTTACAGTAGACTATGTGAGCACAAGCTTGTCTTTCATATCTCTTCTTTGGATAATAGGACTCCTTTTCTACTTCCCATGATTGAAGTACAGAGTTTTCAGTGATGTAAGCTGTCCCCCCTCTACCACCACATACTCATTCACAGGGACCAGCACCTGGTTCAGCCTTGTCAAACAGAGGGCCCCTTCTGCAGGACACGGTGGCTCAAAAATATGCACATCACCCAGTTGGTGGTTCTTCAACTTTCCACTTGAGCTAATAGGAAAGATTCTGTTTTCCCTTCTGTTAGAGTGTTGGAATCATACATGCTAGAGCTCCTTGTGGCCATATTTCCCAGGCTTTGCTTTTCCATGCAAGATAATATGGAATAAGAGGGCTAGCATCAAGCAGAAAGGAGAACATGTCACATCCCCCAAAAGCACCCTTTACCCTGTTCCACCTTGTGCCCTACCTGGTGCTATTCCCCTAGATATGAAGTGAAGAGTGTCCTATGGAGTTGAGACACAAAGTTAGTCTTGGTGAAGAGAAATAAAAGGCATCCAGGTCACTTCAAAAATCTTATTACAGCCTCTTAGGATCAGGTTCCTCTCATTTTTCCTCCAGTCCTATGAAAAGTCCAGTTTCATCAAGCAATTAACTCTGCTTACCTTCTTAGCTAATTTAAGTTGAATTTTCTTCACTTGAAAATGAAAGAGTTCTGAAGAATATAAACTTTCTATAACATTGCAAAATGCTCTCATGTCAATAATTGCATTTCACATAAAGTTCTATTGTCTATTTTATGGATAGGGAATCAAAGAGGTTAAGGATTTGACTGTCACTATAGTGGAGCAGAATGTTAAAACATGAACAAAAAAAAAAAGGTAGAATTATATTTACGTTTTTTTCCATGTGGGGTTCAGTGAGTTTTCCTTTGGGTTTTACTACGCCACATCTATTTGTCTCCAAATTCAGGTATGGATTTGGGAGGCAAGCATTCCTGGATTGTCATCACCCACTTATTACTGCTTCATTTAAGCATTCTTCATTTCCCTTATTCACACTCTAGGTAAGGTGCCTGAAGAAAAGCTCACTACTAAATTCCTATGGTATTCACCAATGCTCATTAATAGTTAATATTTATTAAGTACTTACTATGAACCTGGTACTGTTCTAAGCACTGGATTTATATTAGCTCATTTCATCCTCAATAAATTCTTGAAAAAGAGGTATTAAAATTATTTCTATTTAATGTTTGAGGGGAAGGAGGCATAAGGAGATAATGTTACTTGACCAGGCCACAACATTAGTAAGTGGAGGAGTGTGGATTCAAATGGAGGAAATCACACTTAAGAATCTGTTCCTTTGCTCACACACTCATTATGGTCTTCCTTAGACTCTTGTAGATATTTTATGTCATCTGTGTACCTGGGTACCCTTTTTATTCCCCAATCTCACATCTTGGATCCGTATTTCCTGTTGCATAATGTCTGCATTCTGTGGAACCTGATTGTTTCTCCTCATTTTTCCTACCTGGTCGATCACTCTCTATGCAACTCATCTGACTGAAGGTAAACTAATCTTTATTGCATCTGCCCAGAGAATATTTGTGGCACCTAATCCCAATGTTCAACATAAAATTGAGTTGGCTATAATTTTTCTATTCTCAAATAAAATTTCTAATAACTTCATGTACTTAATTTGTATTTGGTTTATTTTAAATTCATCTCCAGGCTTAGTGAGAGTAAATCTGATTGATAAAAAATCTGGGCATCTATTTATAGTCCTCAAAAGGCATCATAGCACCAATGTACTTCACTTTTTAACATTCAGAATCTTACTCTATCTGCACAAAACTTAATGAATTCAAAGTTAACTCTTGGGTCACTTTCTTTTAATTCAAAATTTTGATCTTAATATTAGGTAAATTAATCAAAATTCAAGAGATTATGAGCACAAATGTACATGGTATATTATCTCGGATGTTCTTTCAGGCACACTACTAAAATTTCTTGGATCCTTTTTCTCAATGTGTGAATTTTAAAAATGGCATAATCCTATACTTCCTTCAAGTAAAACTGTCTAATTATCTCAAGGGAATTAATCCAGCTATTTCATTAAATTTTACTCTATATTTATACATATACCCCTGGCTAACTTTCTTGATCTTCTAAACACAGGTATTTAACATTCTAAAATTATTTTCTGCTAGGTAGAAAATGAACTTCTAAAAAATATTGTCTATTACTAAAGGAAAATGCTTATAATTCCAAAAATTTATTTGCAAGCAAGTTTACTTTATTTTAAAAAGACAAATTGTAAATATATAGTAAGACTAGAGCCCACTGACTTGCAGCAGGGGCCTAAGTTGGCAATTTATATATCGATATATAAATTAAAGATTCGATATATAATTAAATGAGTAATGTATGCAGGAGCACCATAGCTTTGAAGCACCATATAAAAGCAATCATTTCTCAGGCCAAATTGTTATTAATGATTATACTTACTACTAGCTTTCATTCATTCATTTGTTTAACAAACATTTTGCTTAAAACTCTTATTTACAACAAGACATTTTCTTTGAGTGCCTTTTCCTTTTGCCTACTCCCCAGACTAAATTTGGTCTATCTCTAAAGCTCCATAATTTAGTTGATGATCTGAAACACAGCAATGTTCGATAAATATTTATTAAATTATTATAGCCAGTCTCAGCTTTCCAATTCCCTCTACTTCTCATAACTTTTATTTTCTAAATTATGTTATGTTTTAAAAGTCTGATGCTCTACCGACTGAGCTATCCGGGCCCACTATGTTATATTTTAAGTTACTCAGTAAGTCCCAGTTTTATTCCATAATGACCTATAGCCTTGGAAAAAACATTTTCAATTTGAATTAAATTTGCCAGCATTATTAAGGTAATTAATGATCATTCATACTTGAATTTTATACCTTCATTTAAATATTCTCTCTCTCTCTCTCTCTCTCTCTCTCTCTCTCTCTCTCTCTCTCTCTCTC
>NW_026000037.1:28116716-28120518 GCF_001458135.2 Marmota marmota marmota
CTCTCTCTCTCTCTCTCTCTCTCTCTCTCTCTCTCTCTCTCTCTCTCTCTCTCATCTTGAAAGGCCTACCATATGTTTAAAAGCCATGATGATTGTTTAGATAGGGAGAGACCAGTGCTCCCTCTGCTGGTTCTTCAGAGAAAAAAAGAAAACTGGAAAACCCTTTGCAGAGTCACACTGATATTTTGGGCAAAGGCTTACCCACTTGAAGGACAATTTTAGAATTTTAAGAAAGTACATAATGAATGAGTTTGTTCTACATCCTGAACTGAACTAAAACTTCACACTAATATTCATGCTTGTCACACGTGAAAGCTAAGAAAAGAGATGTTTTAAATTCAAGTTTAGAAAAGCTGTTATTTTTAAAAAATGAAAGCTAGGAGAATAAAAAATGTAAAATAAAAATTGACAGGTATGTTAGTCAATTTTTCATCAATGTGACAAACAGATCTGATAAATATGTATTTTTATCAGAGGAGAAAAATGTATTGGGGACTCATGGTTTCAGGGGTTCAGTCCATGGTCCACCAATTTCAATGCCCTGGGCCTAAGAAGAGGAAACACATCATGAGGGTTGTGGTGCAGGAAAGCTGATAGGTTCATGGCATCTGCGAAGCAGAGAGAGAGAAAGGAGCCAGGGACAAAATATAAGGCCCAAAGGCATGCTCCCAGTGACTTTCTTCCTTCAATCAGACCCTACCTACTTAAAGTTAATATCCAGTATAGTTGTCCTTTCAAATTATTTATCCATCAAATGGATTAATCCACTAAAAAAAATCCTTTGAAATGGAGGGAACAATGACGATAATATGGATTAATATTAATTAATTGGGTTATGACTCTCACAATCAAATAAGTGGATTAATCCACTTATTAAGTTATCTCTCTCATAATCTAATACTTTCACCTCTGAACATTCATGAATTGTTTCACATATGGGTTTTCAGACAACACTTTATAGCCAAGCCATAATAGCTTTTATTAAAATTAAGTGTGTAAAATAATAAAGACAAATTTTCTTGGTGTAAGTAGACATAAACTTTGCAACCCCAAGATATTGTGTGTGCAGGGTATTTTAAAGTTGTAACATAGATTAATGAGCAGTTACTGATCCTCACAGTAAATGCTTGAAGTTAATAGGTCATAAAATATTATCATCATTGTTCCCTCCACTTCAAAGGATATTTTTAAAGTTTTCTTCTGAAAAACCACCTCAAGACCATTTCTACAATGATGTTTAAGTTTTCTAATGAAAAACCATCTCAAGACCATTTCTGTGCTATAAATGTTAATCAAAGCTAAGCTCTAATAATTGCTTACTTTGACCAGGTTATATAACAAGCAGTTTATAAACATCACATTTAATCCTCATAACAACCCTATGAAGGAGAACTATTATCATTTCCATTTTGCAGATGACAAAATTAGTGTGCAATCATTTCTCAGGCCAAATTGTTATTAATGATTGTTCTCCAACATCTAGGGTAAATAATGTGAAAAAACAAAATCCAAAACAAATACAGGAGATAAATTATTTAGAAACCATACCACATTTTGTGGAATGACATGAAATGTTATATTTAGTTTTATTTTACAAACTAGAAAGAAATTTTAACAGAAACTATTACTAATACACATACACATCTATGTTACCAACCAAATCATATTTATATTGCATGTGTTTAAACATAAAAACAAGATATAAATAGACTCCAAGTTTGGAGAAGGATCTTATATTCCAGAATGCTTTCAACTCTGGTAAAAAATATATATCCTATGTTTTGTAAAATTATCATTCACTTACTGAATTTTGCAAAAGTTGAAAAATTCTTCAGAATATATTCCAAATATTTTCACTTCAATCATGAAATTCTTTGTTATCATTTAGATGTGAGGTGTCCTCCAAAAGCTCATGTGTGAGACAATGCAAGAAGGTCCAGAGGAGAAGTTATTTGATTGTGAGGGTCATAACCCAATAAGTGAATTAATTCCCTGATAAGGATTAACTGAGTGGTAACTAAAGACAGGTGGGGCATGGCTGGAGGAGGTGGGGCATTAGGGGTGTGACTTTGGTGTATATATTTTGTATCTGGCAAGTGGAGTTTTTCTCTGCTTTCTGATCATCATGTGAACTACTTCCCTCCACCACACTCTTCCACCATGATGTTCTGCGCGACCTCCAGCCCTGAGGAATGGAGCCAGCTGTCCCTGGACTGAGACCTCTGAAACTGTGAGCCCCTAAATAATTTTTTCCTCCAGGACAATTTTCTGATCTGGTCTTTTAGCCACAGTAACAGAAAAGCTAATGAAAACAGTCTTCCTATACCATTTGCAAGGTAAAAATTGGCATCAACTAAAAATTTAGGGAAAAAAGCTTTATTTATGCTCAACATGTTTTCCCTTTAGGTATTCAAATACACTTTGTTAAAATTTTTGCTTTTCAAATGACTTGAAATAACATTCGCCATGACAATAACTGAAGCACAATAAGATTGAAATCAAAGACCTTTTGCTCATTCTAATTTTTAGCCACATTGTCCCATTTGTTTTAAGGTATTTATCCATAAGGCTATTATGGGTTTTTATAGGCAACACAAAAGTTGTTTGGCATCTCTAAAATGATAAGTTCTCTACCCTCCCCCAAATAAAAAAATTTTCAGAAAAAAAACATTTTATCAAATTAAAACTATATAACATGAAGCCAATTATTTTATGATGTTATGAAATAGCTTAATTGTCCAATTTTCCACTTTATGCTTATTGTTTATCCAGATGTTTGTACCATTGAGCAATCAGCCACAGTTACCAAGGTCTTATAATAAAGCATATTATGAGGTTAAAAACTTCAAATTCTGAAAATTCTATTCATAATCTTAAATATTTTCTGAGTATCTTGAAAAACACCAACTTGGTTAAATTTTGTAGCAATACTTCAGTGTTCTGTGGGAGGCTAGTTTGGTAATCATATTTCATTGGATTCAGACTTTCATTTTCCTTCCATTTCTGCCTCAAAATGGAATTCACAGGAATTGTCATACAGGAAATAAAACTGTGTTGAATTACTTTTAATTTTATTTTATATTTGAATGAAATTAAATTAAATCAAGCCCCAGTGGATTGGCTCAAAGGAAGCAGAATGTGGCAGAAAAAATGTGCTGACCACCATGCAGTTTATATAAAGTACTTGTAAAGACTTCTTTAAAAAGTCTATGAAGACTAAGCATGGGCTAATGTGACAGCATAGAAACTCTGGAAGCCCCAAACACATTAGGATTTGGGATTTGCTTCAGGATCTTTTCCAGGGACCTCTAAGACATGCTCATGAGAAAGATGGGGACCCAGAGAACAATTGGCAAAATCCATTAGTACAGATCAGGAGAAGGCAAATGGCTGCTGCTATAAGGAAAGCATGAACTCCAGCCACCGTGTGTACATCATTCTCTCACAAAGAACAAAAGCTTTCAGCCTCTGAGAGAGGGATCCAAATCCCTGCCTATCCCAGGAATATGTGAAGACCCAGGCTACATAAAGAACACAGATGAAAAATCCCCTACCCCTGAAAGAAGGTTATGAGCAGTCCCAGGCCCAACCCTAGGATCCATATTAATGCCACTAGAGGTGTCCTATCCCCACTCAGGAGGGCCAGGAAGCCATCTCCTGCACCAGGACTCAGAAAACCCCTCTTCCTTTACTACCATCATCTATCTCCACGGTCAACATAAAGTTATTGTAACAGCCAACAATTTTATTCCTGGTTATTTACTACAAAAGAATGAAAAATGTATGCACTCCAAAAAACCTG
>NW_026000037.1:28121529-28127254 GCF_001458135.2 Marmota marmota marmota
ATATATATATTGAAATAGAGAAGGTCACTTTCCTGGCTGTTCCATGGCACAAAACCAAGAAAGCAGATAGGCAGCTTCTCAACAAGGTAAATAAACCAAAAAAAAAAAACAAGGTGGGGGACTTTACTGGAATTTAATACTGGACATGCAAAGCAGATCAGGGACTCAGGAGGTTGGGTTGTATATAGTAAAACAAGCATTTCTTCCAATAAAGTGGCATCACAGCCACTGCCACCAGCCAGAGCAGTTCCTCTGCAAGCAAAGTAGAGGGATAAGGGAATTAAAGGAACTTGTATTTTTAGGAGGCCTTAGGTGTGTCTGAATATGGACAGTTCAGACATCAAAGACACTGTCTGACTAAACTAAAAGGTGTGGTGCACAATACCCTTGTGTGGGAAAGAAACTGCATCTTTCCTGACTGCATACAGAGGAAAGAACCATTTTGCAGCCATGGCACAGGAACCAGAAGCTGGGGAGCTGATTCCTAGCAAACCCTAGTTTGGCCTGAAATCCAGACCTGGTAAACCCACACTGCACAATATAGAGCTTGCTTAAGTGACCAGGAGAAAACCAAACATAGAGAGAGGTTTACACAGGAGACTACTGATCACAGAAATCTATCCAGCTCTCTCCTTCCCCCTACAATCTGACTGCTTATAGGACCAGCTGGGAAAGATGTGTCTGGCTGGAAATTCAAAAGGGTGGGGGCAGGAGAGATTAAGGTTAGAGACTGAACCTGAGACTAGGAAAAGTGGGATCCACAGGTGATGTAGTACACTAAGAATGTAGTACACTCCACTACATGACTGGAACCTTGGGGTGCAGTCTTCCAGCATGTACTGGCAATTGCTTGGCCCTAAAGGTGCACTGATTTAAAATCTACAGACTAATTGTCTTTAAGCAAAGAACCTGGAGTCTACCTAAGCCTAAACCCCATTTCCAAGTGTTCAACCTGCAGGATTAACTCTCTCACTCCAGAAACCCCAACCTGAGGGTGGAACAAGCATCAAGCTCTAGATAACCCTAACAGTGCTGAAAATGGAAACTGAGAGTCTCTTGAACTCCAGCAAAAACAATTATTTTTCACCAAGATCTTTTTTTCTTTTTATTTTGTTTTTTTTTTCTTTCTTTTTTCTTTTCTCTGATTAATTGTGACCTTAATGATTCATGGACATTTATACATATTCATTTCATATTTTTCTCATTTCTAGTATTTTTGAATAATTTTTATGGATCAAATTTTTGAGGAATAGGATGTTTGTTTAGTATATTTTAGTTTTATTTTCTATTATTTCATTTTTACTTTTACTTTTTACTTCATATATTTTTTCTTCTCATTCATCTTTTTCCCTTGCTTCTCTTTCCGTTTTCTTTTGCTAACAGCCCATCTCTATGGTTCTCTCTTTTACCCTTCCTTTAATTTTTTACTTCTACCATCTCTCCTCCTTCCTCATACTCATCACATCTTACATCATTTCTGTTCCCCCTCTACTATTTGAAATTGTAGACCCTTTTGCAAACTTACTTTTTTAATGCAATAAATGATCATAAATTTTCTATTTATTGTGACAATTAACATTGTAGATGTCATAGCAAGAAATGCTTGTTTTATTGCTGTATATTTTTTGTATTGGTTGTTATTATTTGTCTCCCTCTAGACAGTGAGGTAATGGAAATTTTCATGAACACTATAAGTCCACAGGGTAGAAATTCTACTGCCTCAGATTCATATTGTTAGATGGATAAACAAATACACACACAAAAAAAAAAAACATGAAAAGGCAAGAGAACAAAGCAACCTAAACAAACCAAGATACTTCAATAACAAAATCCATTGACACCACAAAAAAAAAGTCAGAGAAAGACTTTAGAGTGTGTATAGCTAAACTGATCTATGAAGTAAAGAATAGTGTAAGGAGTGAAATCAGAGACAATATATAGGAAGTAAAAGACCAAAATTATAATTTCAATGGACTAGACCACTTCGAAGACAATTTCAAGCACTGAAGATAAAATATATAATCTTGAACATAAAGTTGACCATGAAGAAAAGATGTTAAGAGACCATGGTTAGAACTTGCAAGAAATATGGGATAACCTGAAAAGACCAAATTTAAGATTCACTGGGATAGATGAAGGCTCAGAGATGCAAACCAAAAGAGTGCACAATCTTTTTAATCAAATAATAGCAGGAAATTTTCCAAACCTAAAGAATGAAATGGAAAATCAAATACAGGAGGCTTACAGGGCCCCAAATATACAAAATTACAACAGACCCAAACCACAGCACATTATTATGAAAATGCCTAACATGCAGAGTAAGCATAGAATTTTAAAGGCTGCCAGAGAAAAATGACAGGGCATATTTAGAGGAAAACCAACTCAGATCTCAGCTGATTTCTCAACCCAGAACCCTCTAAGCTAGGAGATCCTGGAACAATATATACCAAGGTCTGAAAGAAGATGGATGCCAGCCAAGAATACTATACCCAGCAAAAATTAATCTTCAGAATTCATGATCAAATAAAAACCTTACATGATAAACAAAATTTTAAAAAATTCACATCTAGAAAGCCTGCATTATAAAATATACTCAACAAAATATTCATGAAAAATAAAACTGAAAACCAGCAAATGGAGGAACTACAATAGAAGAATAGTCAATCAAAGGAGAAACTAACTCAAATTAAAATCCAGAAATTGATCAAAGTAACAGGGAATAAAAACCATCTCTCAATAATAACATTGAATTTACATGACATAAACTCATTAATCAAAAGACATAGACTCTCAGATTGGATTAAAAAACAAGACCCAACTATATGCTGTCTCCAAGAGACTCACCTCATAGGAAAAGACATCCACAAACTGAAGGTAACAGAATGGGAACATCATTCACATGGATCTCATAAACAAGAGGGAGTGTCTATCCTTGTATGAGATAAAGTGGACTTCAAGCCAAAGTTAATCAGAAGGGACAAAGAAGGGCATTTTATACTGCTTAGGGAATTATGCATCAATAAGACATAACAATATTAATGTCCCAAACAATGGAGCATCTACAGACATCAAATAAACCCTTCTCAATTTCAAGAATCAAATAGACCACAACAAAATAATAGTGGGTGACACACCTATCTCACAGCTAGATAGATCCTTCAAAACAAAACTAAATAAAGAAGCTACAGAACTAAAAAATATGATTAATAATTTAGACTTAACAGATTATTATATATATACTATATTATTATATATAGAATATTTCATCAATCAATGACCGATACACATTCTTCTCAGCAACACACGGATTCTTCTCTAAAATAGACCATAGCTTAGGCCACAAAGCAACTCTTGGCAGATAAAAATAAAAAGAGAGATAATACATTTTGTTCTATTAGATCATAATGGAATGAAATTAGAAATCAATAATAAAATATAAAATAGAAGCTACTCTAACACCTGGAGACTAAATAATATGCTATTGAATGACCAATGGATAACAGAAGGAAAAAAGGATGAAATAAAAGAAAATAGGTAAATGAGATGAGTAATACAACATCAAAATCTCTGGGACAATATAAAGGCAGTTCTAAGAGGAAAATTCATTGCATTGAACTCATTCTTTATAAGAATAGATAATCACGAAATAAATAACCTAACAATACAGCTCAAAACCCTAGAAAAAGAACACATCAACACCAAAAGCAGTAGAATACAGGAACTAATTAAAATCAGCACTGAAATCAATGAAATTGAAAACAAAAATCTATTCAAAATGATGAAACAAGATGTTGGTTCATTGAAAAAATAAATAAAATTCATAAATCTTTAGCCAAGCTAATGAAGAGAAAGAGAAAGAAAATTTAAATTACTAAAATTCATGATGAAAAAAGAAATATAATGATAGATACTACTGAAATACAGATGATAATCACAAACTATTTTGAAAATTTATACTCTAATAATATAGAAATTTTGAAGACATTGACAAATATCTAGAAACATATGACTTACCAAAATTGAATCAGGAGAACATAGAAAACTTAAACAGATCAATTTCAAGCAACAAAATTGAAGATGCCAAAAAGCCTACCAATAAAGAAAAGCCCAGGACCAGACAGATTCTCAGCCAGAGTCCTATCAGTTCTTCAAAAAAGAACTAACCCAAATCGTCCTCAAATTATTTCATTAAATAGAAAAGGAGGAAGCCCTTCCAAACTCATTCTATGAAGCTAGTATCACACTAATACCATGATCAAGTGGGGTTCATCCCAGGGATGTAGGGTTGGTTCAACACACAGAAATAAATAAACATAACTCATCACATCAATAGACTTAAAGATAAGAATCACATGATTATCTCAATAGATATAGAAAAGGCATTTGACAAAATACAGCATCCGTTCATGTTTAAAACACTAGAAAAACTAGGCTTAGTAGAAATATACCTCAACATTGTAAAAGCTATCTATGTTAAACCCAAGGCCAACAACATTATAAATGGAGACAGATTAAAAGCATTCCCTCTAAAAACTGGAACAAGACAAGAATGCCCCTTTCACCACTCCTATTCAATATAGTCCTGGAAACTCTAGCCAGGACAATTAGGCAGAAGGAAAAAAATAAAGGGATGCAAATAGGAAAAGAAGAACAAAAACTATCCCTATTTGCCAACAACATTATTTTATATTTAGAAGACCCAAAAAACTCCACGAGTAAATTTCTAGAGCTCATAAATGAATTCAGCAAAATAGCAAAATATAAAATTAACACACATAAATCAACTGTGTTCGTATACATCAGTGATGAATCAACTGAAAGAGAAGTTAGGGAAATTATCCCATTCACAATAGCCTCAAAAAAATGGAAATCAATCAAATAAAAGAGCTGAAAGAACTTTACAGTGAAAACTACAGATCACTAAAGAATAAACTTGAAGAAAATCTTAGAAGATGGAAAGGCCTCCCATGTGCTTGGGTAGACAAAATTAATATTGTCAAAATGGCATACTACCAAAAATACTATATAAATTTAATGAAATTCCTATTAAAATTTCAATGACATTCTTCACAGTAGTACAAAAGGCAATTGTAATATTTATTTGGGAAAATATTATTCTTAATACACAAAAAGTTTCCAAATCACTAGAAAGTTCAAAAAAGTTTTGGCAATAATACTACTAAAATAAAATATCATGAATGCCCTTAATTCATAAGTTTCACTTTCTATATGTACACAAAGAAATATACACCAAAAGACAATATGTACAACATATCCATTTTTATAACATTGAAAACTCATGAAATCAAGTGAATACCAGACCTCAATTGATAAGCTATTAACATACCCATATTATAGAATTCATCAAGAGAGCTTAAAAAGAATGAAGTAGATATATCTATACTTATGCTGAAAACTTTAGTATATACATTAGATCAAAACAAAAAGTAAATGGAAGAAATATATACATTTTTTACATTAAAAATAAGTTTTTAAGGTATCTTTTTTGTACTTCCTATTTCCCTACTCCCTGATGGATTTCAGTGTAAAAGTCCTTACATGGGGAAGAATGAAGAAGTCAACCCACAGAGATGGGAGATGCTATGGTGATCCATAGTGAAATGGCAGTGCCTGAACAGGGTGGTCCTGTGAGCTTGGGAGGGTAGAAAAGGTAGAAGATTAATTAACCTCAGGAAAACTGATATATATAGTATTTTTGGTAGTA
>NW_026000037.1:28128610-28137781 GCF_001458135.2 Marmota marmota marmota
GGAGTGGTAAGGGGATGGGACACATATGTAGAATTTTCCTACATATTTTTATAATACTATCTTATTACCTATACAATACTTGTGAAAAGAAAAGGTTACAAACAGCATGACAGGAAGTCAATTTTGAATAGATTCTAGAACAGAAAAATTTGACTTTATCTGCTAATCTTTTAGATCTCTTGTCAATTTTCACTTATATTTCCAGGACTCATTATTTTTTCTTTCTTTAGTTTGGTACTGGGTATTGAACTCAAGGGCACTTTACCACTGAGTTACAACCCCAGTCATTCATATATATATATATATATATATATATATATATATATATATTTTTTTTTTTTTTTTTTTTTTTTTACAGATAATGGGATTCAGTTATAGCACTAAAATAGGGCTCTATAACTATAATAAGAACACTAAATCAAATTCTGTGGTTTAGGACTGAATTGGAAAGTGGTAGATATGAACTTGTGATTTTCAACATATACCAATAGATATAGAATATGTATCAGAAAAAAAATTCAAATATATATGCAGATATATACATACACTTATACGCATACACATTATCTGTATATATTTGTATATACATACACACACTCATTTATACACATATATTCCCTAACTCTATTACTAGGAGCTGGGAGTAGAGAAACTCTAGTAGTAATAAGCACAGCAAATGCTCAGATCCAGACTTGTAAATGTTACAATGTTAGATTATTCTGAATTTGAAGGTGAGCATACATTTACTGGTGAATTTTATACTGTCATGTTTTTGTGTTACCAAGTGGTTTCCTTTCTTTCAGTTTGAAGAACTTTTTTTTAAGACAGGTATGGTGGTGATGCCCTCTTTCAGCTTCTGTTTGGGAAAGTCTCTATCTCTTCATTTCACAAGAACACCTTTGCCAGCTTTGTTTGGTAATTTTGTCCCTTCGTCACTTTGAACATACTATCTAATTTTCTACTGGTCTATAAGGCCTCAGCTGAGAAACATGTTTCTAGTCTAATTAGAATTTCCTTTTGTTTCTTTTGCTGCTTTCAGAATGCTGGCTATTCTGGGTTTGATAGATTGATTGTATTAGTATATTTTTTGAATTGAGACTTATTGGATATCTTTGACCTTCTTGTACTTATATATTTATATCTTTCTCCCAATTTGGAAAGTTTTTCTTTTCATCTTTTTTATTTGTTCCTTTTAGGTATACATGACAGTAGAGTGTATTTTGGTATGTTATTTATACATGGAATATAATTTCCCATTCTTGTGCTTATACATGATGTCGAGTTACACTGGTCATGTATTTATTTATGAACATAGGAAAGTTATGTCTGAACATTTATTTCTTTAAAATTAAACTTAAAATGCAACATTATTAAAATAATAGCTACAATAATTCGATAAGGGATACACAATATAAAAAGATGTACACTGTGATATCAAATTTTTTAAATGTGGGAGAGATGATGAAATGAATGCATAAAAGTTTTTATATGCCAAACTAAGTCAGACTTAGCAAACTTTGAGCTACACTAAGGAAAAAGAAAAAAGACACAATAGAATAAAATATGAAAGTAGAGACATCGATAAATGCTTTTACTGAAAATTAAAATATTGTAAGAGACTTCTATGAACAAGTATGCACAAACAAATTTGATAATCTAAAAGAAATAAATAAATTCTGAAGCACATACCACCTACCAAAACTGAATCATGAAGAAAAAGAAAAGTTGAAATGACCAATAACACGTAAGGATATTGAATCAGTAATAAGAAGTCTCCCATCAAAGAAAAGCCCAGGACTGATGGTTTAATTACTGAATTTTATGAAATATTTAAAGAAGAACTAACATAAATCTTAGCAAAATGTTCCAAACACACCAAAGAGGAAATGCTTCTAAAGTCACTTTAGAAAAACAGCTTCACCCTGATACCAAATTCAGACAAAAACATGGCAAGAAAACAAAATTACAAACCAATATTCCTGATGAACATGCATGAAAAAAATACTCAACTAAATATGAGCAAACAGAATTCAGCAACATGTTAAAAGTGTCATTCACCACGATCAAGTGAAATTTATCTCAGGAATGCAATGAAAATGCAGCATATGCAAATCAAAAATGTAGTACACCACAGTAACAGAATGAAGAACCAAAACTGTGTCATCATCTCAGTAGATGCAGAAGAAGCATTTGACAAAATTCAACATCTTTTCATGATAAAAACTCTCAAAAAATTAGGTATAGAAAGAATGTACCTCAATACAATATAGCCCATAATGACAATACCACAGCCAAAACTATACATGCAGGAAAAGTTGGCAGCTATTCTTCTACATCAAGAACAGGACAAGGATGCCCATCTGGCTGTTTGTATTCAACTTGGTACTGGAAATCCTAGCCACGTCAATAAGGCAAAACGGGTGGGGGAGGTAGACCAATGGGGAAAGAAGACATTAAATTGTCTTTTTTTCAAATGACCTAATCCTATAGATAGAAAACCCTAAAGATCCCACCCCAAAAAAGTATTATAACTAATAAACATATTTAGTAAAATCCCAGTAGTAGAAAGTCAATATACAAAACCCAATAGCATTTTTATACACAAATTACAAACCATCCAAGAAGAAATTAAGAAAATAATGTCATGTCCAATAGCTACCCCCCAAAAAAACAAATACTGAAGAATCAATTAAGCCAAGGAGATAAATGATTTGTAGACTGGAAAACGTAGGATATTGATGAGAAGAAGCCACAGATAATTCAAAAAAATATCCCATATTCATGGACTGGAAGAATTAATATTATTATAATGCTCAAACTACTCAAAGTGATGTACTGATTCAATGTACTCCCTACCAAAGTCCCAATGCTATTTTTCACAGACATAGAATAACATCTAAAATTTGTTTGAAAACACTAAAGACTTTGGAAGGCAAAGCAATGTTGTATAAAACAACCAAGCTATAGGTAGTACTCTAACCTGACATCCATATACACTATAAAATTTTTGTAACAAAAACAGCATAGTACTAATATAAAAACAGACACAGAGACTAAATGGAATAGAATGGAGTGGTCAAAGATAAATTCACACATTTGCGGCCAATTAATTTTTTTTTCCACATTGCCAAAGAACAATGAGGAAAGAACAATTTCTTCAATAAACAGTTGTGACAACTGGGTACCTACATGTACAACAATAAAACTAGACCTGTATCTCACACAATATACATAAGTCAACTCAAAAATGGATTAAACATTTAAATGTGGTAACTGAAAGTATAAAACTAGTAGAAGAAAAATGGTAAAGCCCTATGATTTTTCTAGGTGATGACATTGGGATAAAAATGCTAGATCTGTTTTTTCCCTAGAAGATGGTGGAATAGAGAAGGTAGTGTTCCTGGATGCTCCATGGCATAAAACCAAAAAAGCAGACCAGCAGCTTCTCTGCAAGGTGAGAGAACAAAAAGGGATAGGGGGTAACTTTACTGGAATCTAAAACTGGACATTCAAAACAGACCAGGGACACAGGAGGTTCCATATAATAAAATCAGACAAAAAAATCCTCAGTGGCACAGCCACTGCCACAGCTAGGCCAGAAGCTCCAGCCAGAGAGGGATAAGGAAATTAAAGGAGCCCACATTTTGGGGAGGCCTGAGGCATGTCGAAATATGAAGTGTTGAGAGACAAAGGATATTACCCAACAAACCTGAGGAACCTGCTGCACGATATCCATGTGGGAAAAGAAGCCACCGTCTCTCCATGCAATGTGCAGAGGACAAAGGAAGGAACAATTTTGCTGTTGTCCATTAAATACACACCGCACAACATAAAGGGTGTTTAATTGACCAGGAGAAAATTAAACATGGAGAGAGGGTTACACAGGAGACAACTGGTCATGTAAACCCACCTGGCTCTACTCCTTCCCCTCCAATCCAACTGCTTATAAGTCATGCTGGGGGAGACTCATCTGGCCAGGAACTCTGAAGGGCAAGGGCAGGAGAAATTGCTTGGAGACTAAATCTGAGACATGGAAATCTAGGGTCTCCAGGTGACATAGGGAACTAAAAATTGGTTCCCACAACACACAAGTGGAATCCGTTGGAGACCCTTGAGGTAAAGTCTTCTGTCATGGACCAGCAATTACTGGATACTAGAGATGCACAGATTTGAAATCTTCAGACCAATTAGCATTCAGTGAAGAGCCCGAAGCCTGCCTAAGCCAAACCTTGCCTCTAGGAACTCTGCCTATAAGATTATCACTCTCATTCCTGCAATCTAGAGAGTGGAGCATCACACTCCAAACAACCTCACCTAAAACTGCTGAGAAGAGAAGCTGGGAATATTTTGAACTCCAACGGAAAGAATTCTTCAACTTTTCACCAAGAATTTTTTTTTAATTCTATTCACTGTTTAATTGTGGACTTAATAGTACATAGACATTTATACAAACTCCTATTTTTTTTCCTTCTCATGTCTAGCATTTTTGAAGCCAGTTATTTCACATATATTAGTTGTTTTGTGAACTAGGATGTTTGATTAGTATATTTTAATTTTGCTTTGTGTCCTTTTATTTATTTATTTATTTAATTTTTGCTTTATGTCACCAGCCATCCATGGGCTGTGTGTGTGAACTATTGCACATCGTAGCCAAATGAGGGGATAGGCCTGGCATTGCAGGCTCCCTGTTGGAGAGTGATTGCATGATGCAGGAGTGCCTCCCCCTCTAACTCTGCCTTAGATCCCACACAGCACTTGAGATGGGTGTGACTTGCCAAGATTTCAATCAGTCTGCTGACCACAAGACATCACAAAGCAAGACTCCACCCTTAAAACCTTATCCCTGCTTCTGATGTCCCAGCTATAAAATAAAGAAAACACAGGCTCTTTCCAGCATGGAAACTGACCATTAAAGTCTCAGGGCCATCCTGCCCTTGATTTGAAAAACTTATGTCTGGGTCGCATGACTTTTCACTGCTTTCTTAATGTTGCAGTCAGCTCTTTTAAACCCAGTTTGTCTCATCTGTGCAGGTTGTGGGTGAGAACTTTATGTATATTTTTTCCTGTTTCCCTTGATTCTCTCTTTTCTTCTGCTAACAGCCCATCTCTATTGTTCTTTCACTCTTCCTTTAAACTTTTACTTCTCTCTTCTCTCCTCCTTCCTCATAATCATCACATTCTATATCACTTCTGTTCTCTCCTTAACCATCATTTGAAAATGTAAACTCTTGTAAACTTGCCATTATTAAAATAGGCAATAAATGATCATATAATTTCTGTTTATTGTGATAATTAATATTGTAGACATCATAGTGGGAACTATTTGTTTTAATGCTGTAAATTGTTTGCACTGGTTTTTGTTACTTGTCTCTTCCTAAAGAAGAAGTGAAAACATTCAGAGACACTCTAAGTTCATAGGGTAGAAACTGTACTGCCTCAGATTCATACTATTAGATGGGTAGACATACAAACAACATGAAAAGAAAGGGAACAAATCATCACAAGCAAACCAAGATAATCTAATAACAGAATCCATTGACACCACAAAAAAGAAACGTCAAAGAAGGAGTTTAGAATGTACATAGTTAAACTGATCTGCAAAGTAAAGGATGATGTAAGAGAGCAAATCTAGGTAGCAAAAGATCACCTCAATAAACAGTTTCTGAAAAAATAAATAAATAAAAATTCTTGAAATGAAGGAAATAATAAAGCAAATTAAAAATTCAATAGAAAGCATCACCAACAGACTAGACCACTTGGAAGACAGAACCTCAGACAATGGAGACAAAATGCATAATCTTGAAAATAAAGTTGACTATGAAGAGAAGATGTTAAGAAATCATAAGTAGAACTTCTAAGAATTGTGTAATAACATGAAAAAAACAAATTTAATATTTATCAGGATAGATGAAGATTTGCAGATGTAAACCAAAGGAATGCACAATCTTTTCACTGAAATATCAGAAAATTTCCCAAGTCTAAAGATTGAAGTGGAAAAGCAAATACAGGAGGCTTACGGAACCACAAATGTGCAAACTTACAACAGACCCACATCAAACCACATGATAATGAAAAAACCTAGCATACAAAATATTAATAGAACTATAAAGGCTATGAGAGAAAAATATCAGATTACATGTAAGGAAAAACCAATACAGATCTCAGCTGATTTCTCAACCCACACCCTTAAATCTGGGAAGTCTTAGAATAACATACCAAGCTCTGAAAGAAAATGTATACCAATGCTAACCAAGAATACTTTGTCCAGCAAAATTAAGCTTCTGACTTAAAGATAAAATAAAAACCTTCCTGATTAAAAAAAATTAAAAGAATTTACAACTAGAGAGCCTGGACTTCAGAATACTCTTGGCAAAATATTCCATGAAGATGAAATTTTTTTTTAAATGTGAAAATGAGTGAAGGTAGTAACTAAAGGAATAGTCAATCAAAGGATAAACTAATTCAAATTAAAAACTAGAAATAAACCAAAATGACCAGGAACATGAATCATATCACAATAATAATCTTGAACATTAATGCCTAAACTCATCAATCAAAATACATAAACTGGCAGATTGGATTAAAAAACAAAACCCAACAATATGCTATCTCCAAGAGACTTACCTCAGAGGAAAAGACATCCATAGACTGAAGATGAAGGAAAGTAAAAAGCATATCACTCACATGAATCACATAAACAAGCAGGAGTTTCTATACTTATATCAGATAAAATAGACTTCAAGCCAAAGTTAATCAGAAAGGACAAAGAAGGACATTTCATACTCCTTAGGAAATTATACATCAACAAAACATAACAATCATAAATATTTATGACCTAAACAATGCAGCATCTATGTACATCAAACAAATACTTTTCAATTTCAAAAGTCAAATAGACCACAACACATTAATACTGGGTGACTTTAACACACCTCTCTCACTACTGGATAGATCTTCCAAACAAAAACTAAACAAAGAAACTATAGAACTAAATAAAACAATAAATAATTTAGACATAACAAACATATATAGAATATTTCATCCATGAATGAGTGAATACATGTTCTTCTCAGCAGCACATGGATCTAAAATAGACCTATCTTATGCCATAAAGCAGCTCTTAGCAAATACAAAAAAACCAGAGATAATACCCTGCATGCTATCACATCATAATGGAATAAAATTAGAAATCAACAATAAAATAAAAAATAGAAGCTACTCTAATACCTGGAGATGAAATAATATGCTGTTAAATGACCAAAGGATAGCAGAAGAAATCAGGAAGGAAATGAAAAAATACTTAGAGGTAAATGAGACTATTGATAAAACATATCAAAATCTCTGGGAAAGTTCATTGCATTGAGCATACTCATTAAAAGAGTAGAAAGTCAATAAATAAAAGACCTAACATTACATCGCTAAGATATAGAAAAAGAAGAAAAAATCAACACCCAAAGCAGTTGAAGACAGGAATAATTAAAGTCATAGCTGAAATCAATGAAATTGAAACAAAAGAAAAAATTGACAATACAAAAAGTTGATTTTTTAAAAAATTAAATAAAATTAATAAACCCTTAGCTAAAAAAAAGAGAGGGAAAAGCAAAGTTACTAAAATTCATGGTAAAAAAGAAAATGTCATGACAGACACTACTGAAATATAAAAGATAATTAGAAAGTATTTTGAAAATTTATACTCCAATGAAATAGAAAATCTTAAAGACATTGACAAATTTCTAGAGAAATACAACCTAACCAAACTGAACCAGAAAGACATACACAATTTGAACAGATCAATCTCAAGCAATGAAATAGAAGATGCCACCAACAGCCTACCAACAATGAAAGCCCAGGACCAGACAGATTCTCAACTGAGATCTACAAGATTTCAAAGAAGATTTAACACTAACCATCCTCAAATAGAACCCTTCCAAACTCATTCTATGAAGCTAGTATTACTTGATACCAAAACCAAACAAAGATACATCAAGGAAAGAAAACTTCAGACCAATATACCTGATGAATGCAGATGCAAAAATTCTCAATAAAATATTGGCAAATTTCATACCCTCCAAAAAAAAAGACATATTTGAAAAATAGTGAACCATGATCAAGTGGGTTTCATCCTAGGGATTCAGGGTTGGTTGAACACAAAAAAATCAATAAACATAATTCATCATATCAATAGACTTAAAGACAAGAATCACATGATAACCTCAATAGATTCTAGAAAGTATTTAACAAATACAACACCCCATGATGTTTGAAATACTAGAAAAACTAGGGATAGTAGGAACATACCTCCACATTATAAAAGCTATTTATACTAAAACCAAGGATGACATCATTATAAATGGAAAAAAAATTTAAACCATTCTCTCTAAGAACTGAAACATGACAAGGATGCCCTCTTTCACCATTTTTTAAGAGAGAGAGAGAGAGAGAGAATTTTTTAATACTTATTTTTTAGTTATTGGCAGACACAACATCTTTGTTTGTATGTGGTGCTGAGGATTGAACCCGGGCTGCACGCATGCCAGGCGAGCAGCTACCGCTTGAGCCACATCCCCAGCCCTCTTTCACCACTTTTATTCAAAGTTGTCTTTGAAACTCTAGCCAGAGCAATTAGAAGAAAGAAATTAAAGGGATACAAATAGGAAAAGAAGAACCCAAATTATCACTATTTGTTGATGACATGACTTTATATTTAGAAGATCATTCCACCAGAAAAGTTCTAGAACTGATAAATGAATTCAGCAAAGTAGCAGGATATAAAATTAACACTCAGCACCATTTGTTGAAGATGCTATCATTCCTCCATTGCATGCTTTTAGCCCCTTTATCAAATATAAGATAGTTGTAATTTTGTGGATTGGTCTCTGTGTCCTCTATTCTGTACCATTGGTCCACCTGCCTGTTTTGGTACCAGTACCATGCTGTTTTTATTACTATTGCTCCGTAGTATAGTTTGAAATCTGGTATCGCTATACCACCTGATTCACACTTCCTGCTTAGAATTGCTTTTGCTATTCTAGGTCTTTTGTTTTTCCATATGAATTTCATGATAGCTTTATCTATTTCTACCAGAAATGCCGTTGGGATTTTGATTGGCATTGCATTAAACCTATAGAGAACTTTTGGTAATATCGCCATTTTGATGATGTTAGTTCTGCC
>NW_026000037.1:28139360-28190125 GCF_001458135.2 Marmota marmota marmota
GCACAAAAAAATGACAAAATCATGGCATTTGAAGGGAAATGGATGGCATTAGAGCAGATTATGCTAAATGAAGCTAGCCAATCCCTAAAAAACAAATGCCAAATGTCTTCTTTGATATAAGGAGAATAACTAAGAACAGAGCAGGGAGGAAGAGCATGAGAAGAAGATTAACATTAAACAGGGACGAGAGGTGGGAGGGAAAGGGAGAGAGAAGGGAAATTACATGGAAATGGAAGGAGACCCTCATTGTTATACAAAATTACAGATAAGAGGAAGTGAGGGGAAAGGAAAAAAAACAAGGGGGAAAAATGAATTACAGTAGATGAGGTAGAGAGAGAAGATGGGAGGGGAGGGGAGGGGAGGGGGGATAGTAAAGGATAGGAAAGGCAGCAGAATACAACAGACACTAGTATGGCAGTATGTAAAAAAGTGGATGTGTAACCAATGTGATTCTGCAATCTGTATACGGGGTAAAAATGGGAGTTCATAACCCACTTGAATCAAATGTATGAAATATGATATGTCAAGAACTATGTAATGTTTTGAACAACTAATAATAAAAATTTAAAAAATTAAAAAAATAAAATAAAATTAACACCCATAAATCAAATGCATTCCTATACATCAATAATAAATCCACTGAAAGAGAAATTAGAAAAACTACCTCATTCACAATAGCCTCAAAAAAATAAAATAAAATATTTGGCAATTGATCTAACAATAGAAGTGAAAGGCTTCTACAATGAAAACTACAGAACACTAAAGAAAGTGCTCTTCAGTTGAAGAAGACCTTAGAAGATGGAAAGATCTACCAAGCTCTTGGGTAGGCAGAATTAACATTGTAAAAATGGCCATAGGACCAAAAGCATTATACAGATTTAATGCAATTCCTACTAAAATCTCAATGACATTCTTCATGGAAATAGAAAATGCAATTTTGCAATTTATTTGGAAAAATAAGAGACCCAGAATTGCCAAAGCAATCCTTAGCAAGAAAAATGAAGCAAGAGGCATCACAATATTAGATCTTAAGTTATACTACAGACCCATAGTAACAAAAACATCATGGTATTGGCAACAAGCAGATATGTAGACCAATGATACACAATGAAAGACACAGAGACAAATCCATATAAATACTGTTATCTCATATTAGACAAAGGTGCCAAAGGATACATTGGAGAAAAGATAGCCTCTTTAATAAATTGTGCTGGGAAGACTGGAAATCCATATGTGGCAAAATGAAATTAAACCACTATCTCTCACCCTGCACAAAAAGCAACTCAAAGTGGATCAAAGGCCATAGGCACTAGAACAGAGACCCTGCACCTAACAGAAGAAAAAGTAGGCCCAAATCTCCACCGTGTTGGCTTAGAACCTAACTTCTTTTTAACAAGTCTCGTAAAGCACAAGAAGTAAAATCAAGAATTAATAAATGGATGAAATCAAACTAAAAAGCTTCTTCACAGCAGTGGAAACAATGAATAACAACAGAGAGCCTACAGAATGGTAAAAAATCTTTACCACATACACCTCAGATACAGCATTAATCTCCAGGATATATAAAGTACTCAAAAAACTTAACACCAAAGAAACCTCAAATAACTCAAACAATAAATGGGCCAAGGAACTGAACAGACACTTCACAGAAGAAGAAATATAATCAATCAACAAATATATGAAAAGCCATTCAACATCTCTAGCAATTTCAACATCTCTAGCAATTAGAGCAATGCAAATCAAAACTACACTGAGATTCCATCTCACTTCAGTCAGAAAGGCAATTATCAAAAATACAAGCAAGAATTTGGGGGAAATGGTGATTGCTGATGAGGCTGCAAATTGGTATAACCACTATGAAAAGCAGTATGGAGATTCCTCAGAAAACTTGGAATGGAACCACCATTTGGCCCAGTTATCCCATTTCTTGGTTTATACCCAAAGGACTTAAAATCAGTACACTACTGTGACACAGCCACATCCATGTTTATAGCAGCTCAATTTACAGTAACTAAACTATGGACCCAACCGAAGTGCCCTTCAACAAACAAATGGATAAAGAAAATGTGGTGTATATATACACAATGGAATATTACTCAGCCTAAAAGAAGATTAAAATTATGTAATCTTTAGGTAAATGGAGGAAGCTGGAGAATATTATGCTAAGCAAAGTAAACCAATTCCAAAGAAACAAAGGCCAAATGTTTTTTTTTTTTTTTTCCCAATATGTGGATGCTGATTCACAAGAAGGGTGGGGAAGAATAGAGGTACTTTGGATTAGACAGAAGGGAGTGAGGGAAGGGTGGGGGAAGGGTATAGGAATGATATTAGAATGAACCGGACATAATTACCCTATGGGCATTTATGATTACATGACCTGTGTAAATTTACATCAGTACAACCAGACAAATGAGAAGTTATACTCCATTTATGTATGATGTGTCAAAATGCATTCTACTGTCAATTATAACTAATTAGGACTTAAAAATGTATTTAAGAAAAGAATGCTAAATCTACAGGCAATAACAAAAGAAGAGATGGACCAATGAGTTTATATTAAACAAAGAAGTTCTTCACAGACAAGGAAATAATCAATAAATATTTAACCTTCAATGAGAGAAAATATTTGCAAGCCGTATATCTTGTGAGGAAACGTCCAAAATACATAAGGAACTCACACAACTCAATAGTAAAAAAATATATAAATAAATAAAAGGCCTGATTTAAAAATGGGTGAAGGCTCTGAGCTGACATTTCTTAAAAGAAGATATGTAAGTGGCCAGTGAGTATAAGAGAAAAATGCTCAACATAGCTGATCATCAGGGAAATACAAATTGAAACCACAATGAGATAACACTCACTGTGTTAGAATGCCTATTATCAAAACAACAAAAGATAATTGTTGATGATGATACGGAGAAAAGGGGACTCTTGACACTGTTGATAAGAATGTAAATTAGTGCAGCCATTATGGAAAACAGTATGAAGATTCCAAAAATTCAAAAATAGAACTATCATGATTCAGTAATACTCACTTCTGGGTAAACCAAAGGAATTGACATTAGTATGCTGGGGAGATATCTGCACTCCAATATTCATTACAGCATTGTGATAGTGGCCAAGACTTGGAAATCAACCTATGTGCCCTTCAATGGATGAATAGGTGAAGAAAATGAGATACATATACACATACACAAAATGTAATATTGTTTAGCCTTTTAAAAAGAAGGAAATTCTGTCATTTCTTACAACATGGATGAACCTGGGGGATATCATGCTAAGTGAAATAAGACACAGAAAGACAGATACTGCATGATCTCACTTACGTGTGGAATCTAAAAATGTTGAATTAATTAAAGCAGACAGAAGCATGGTGGTTACCAGTGGTTGAGAGTAAGGTAGTGGATGTTGATTAAAGGACACAAATTTTCAGTTAGAAGGGTGTATTAGTCAGGGTTCTCTAGAGGAATAGAATCAACACGAAGCATAATTATAAAAACATGATTTATTAGATTGGCTTACATGACCAGAAGCTGAATAGTCCACAATGGTCCTCTGCAGGATAGAGAGCAGGAGGAACTAGTAGCTACACAAAGAGGCTGAAGCCTCAGAAAAGCGGGATCAACTGTGCTACCCCAGTCTTAGACAAAAGGCTTTTGGAAATTCCCCGGAGAAACACACTGGCAAAATCCCCTTTGGAAAAGTGAAGGAGCAAAAGGCCATCGTAGCAGCAATCAAGAACCCGTTCAAGAAGAACCCAGCTTGCATCTATTGCTGCTTCTTTGTTCTTCCAATTGTTATTTATCCAAACCACCATCCCATTGGATGGTACTGCCCACACTTAGGGAGGGTCTCCAGTTCACTATCCCATATGACAATCATTCTTGGAAAGACCCTCACTGACACACCCAGAAGCCTCTTAATCTTTGGCATCTCTTAAAACAATCAAGTTGACAATTCAAATTAACAATTACAGAGGTTAAAAAGTTACTAGATGTATTGTTCAACTATTGTGACTATAATTAATAGTGTCATATTTTTTTAAGCACTGGGGATTGAACTCAGGGGTGCTTTACCACTGAGCTATATCCTCAGCCCTTTTTATTTTTTATTTCAAGATAGCTCAGGGGCAGAGTACTTGCCTAGCACACATGAAGCACTAGATTCCATCCTTAACACCACATTAAAAAATAAACAAATAAAATAAAGGGCTGCTGTCCATCTACAACTACAAAAAATAAATAAATAAATAAATAAACAAACAAACAAAAAGATAGGGTCTTGCTAAGTTGCTGAGACTCACACTAAATTGCTGAGGCTGGCTTCAAACCCACAATTCTCTTGCTTCAGCCTTCTTAGTTGCTGGGATTACCGTTATGCACCACCACGCCTGACTTCCGTATTTTATTCATAAAAATTGTTAAGAATAGATTTTAAGAGGTCTCACTCACCACACAAAAATATAAATCTATAAAGTGTGAGCATGCTAATTACCTGTTTTTTGACATTCCACAATGTATATCTATTTCAAAGCAATGTTATATATGCAAATATATATAATTGTCAACTAAGTAAATAGTTACATGAAATAACAGAAATTATTTCAAACAAGAATTTTTTAAATTTATAGCTATATTCTATAAAAATTATCTATAAACAAAAGAAAAAGGATAACTTGATATAAAAGTGAGAAAAGCAAGCCATCTCGGTGATACACGCCTATAATCCCAGCAGCTCCAAAGGTAGAGGCAGGAGGATCACCAGTTGAAAGCCAGCCTCAGCAATTTAGCAAGGCCCTAAGCATCTCAATGAGAATCTGTCTCTAAATAAAATAAAAAAAGGGGTGGGGATGTGGCTCAGTGGTCCAGTGTCCCAGAATTCAATCCCTGGTACCCACCCCCTGCAAAAAAAAAAAAAAGATTGAGAAAAGAAATTATTTGAGAATTCACAGGAAATGAATCTCTGGATTTATTTAATTTTTTTATTTTTTAATTTAGTTTTGTTATTGTTTTTGTTTGTTTGTATTTTGCTGTGCTGGTAATCAAAACCAGGGCATGGTACATGCTAAGCAAACACTGTATCATATATGACCTATAGTCCCAACTCCTATTTTTATTTTAAGTAAATAAGACAAAAAAATAATGGTAACACTGGTGGTCTCCATTTAATGCAAATCGTAAACACTTATCAGGGACCTATGAACAAGTGCACTTCCAATGCAATGCATTTGGTCGGCTTCTCCAATCATGACTTCCCCAACTTATGAATCAAAGTCAATGTTACTATTCCTCAATAATAAGAGCAAAGCTACCATTATTTTTAAAATTCCAACTTGTGTTTCCTGACACTTTGGTTAGCAAGATACCAGACAAATTGAGCAGAACCATTTTAACTAAACTAGTTCTACTTGTTTAGAAAACTGCTTACAAAACAATTTTTAATCTGATGCTGCTGCTTTGTAGGAAAAAATAATTGGGAATTAGGTGAAAAAGTCATTTATTTTTAACATGATCTTGATGTCGGAAAAAAATATTTTTAAAAAAACTATTCACTCTCTAATGAAAATGGCTTCATAAAACTAAAAAGAGTTAGTAATTTGAGCAACAGCCTATGAGAAACTGGTTATTATCAACAGTCAGTGCCTAGTTTGCTAGTTAATGAGGTGAGAAGGAACCAAGAGTGGTTAATAATCCCACAAAGTGATCATTATCAAATCGTTACAGTGTTAATTATGGAATTATGAGGATTGTATCATGAAAATAGAAATACATACAAAAATCACTGCTTTTATCCTACTTGTGTTATGGTAAAGCTTATTTTCTAAAACTAGATGGGGCTCAAAAGATGGTACTTGTTCTGCAGAAATATCTCCTTTAAAAAAAAATCAGGTTAAGTGGGTTTAATGAAAGCTTGTAAAAATTAGTTCCGTGTTTTTCCACCTAAAGAAAAAAAATTATCAATATGTTGATGTACTTAACTCCCTAGATATAATATATATTCATAGGGCAGGTTATTAGTAAGACAAAATATTTTCTGATTAAATTGGAAACTAAAATCTCTTTATTAGATATATAACTTTGTTCTCATTCCCTTATATTTTTAAAAGCCTTCTTCACCTGTCTACAATGTTGATACCAATATTCTTATTTGTTTTCATGGCACTAACAGATTTTGTTTAATTATACATTTTAGTGGTAACCTCAGAACAATTGCTTCTTTTCACTGGAGTTTTCTTTGGGTAGGCAAAGTGTATTGCTGAAAATTTAACTGGATAAAGACAATAGATTCTCTATGGGCCATGAGAAGATAAATGCCTCCATAAATTTTTTTCTTTCAAGATGTACTTTTTCCTGAACATAAGGTAAGCCATTTTTAATTGGAAAAATTGGAAAGCCCAAAAAGTATAGAGACAAAAAAGAAAAAGGTCATTATAGTACCACAAATTAAAGACAGCTATTAGTAATTTTATTCTTTCCCATTCTTTGAATTCATCCTCTTAAAATATTTAAAATCATAGAAATATGCAAATTTTTCACTACTCACACTTAAAAATGATTAAGAATATGCATTTTCTATACTGTTTCTGGCTGCATGGAATTGAATAGAATGTATAAATGATAGTTTATTTGATCATTACATTATTAATAGATTTTTAAATATTTCTAAATTTTCACTATTGTATCAGGAAAGATATCTTAGACAGATGAACGGTAATGAAAAGTTCAGGCAAAACTTTTAGCAGACAGATAAAAATTCAAATCCTGGCTCAGTTGCTTAGGAATTTTATTAATAAGTGAATGACATCATTTAAATAAAGCCTGTGACATAGTAGATAAATGAAAGGCTCTGATTATTATTATAATGAAGCTTTTCCTAAATTTTAGAATATTTTGTCATCATAGATGCCTTAAGATTGAACTTCTCAGTTAAATACTGTAAGCATTTTTAAGATTTTCATACATATTATCAAATTGCTCAACAAAATGGCATATATTCCCCAGTATTACATTATTTTTTGTTTGTTTTTGTTTTGGCACTGGAGATTGAACACAGAGTGCTTAATCTCTGAGTCACATCTCCAGCCCCTTTTCTATATTTTATTTAGAGACAAGGTTTCACTAAGTTGCGTAGGGCCTCGCTAAGTTGCTGAGGCTGGCTTTGAACTGGTGATCCTCCTGCCTTAGCCTCCCAAACCGCTGGGATTACAGGCATGCACCACCAAGCCAGCCTTGTTATTAGGTTTTGTATTTATAAAAATTATGCATATATAACTATTACTGAAATAGGCTCATTTTGCCTGATGCCCAGTATGCTGTCACAGACACTGAATTTTGCAAGAAGAGTCAATTTACAAGATGGTCAAGGGCAGAGGTAGAAGACCCAAGTCTCAAATCTGCCTCCCTAAGGACAGGGTTTGGGGTAAAGAATTGTTGTGACTGAAAGTATGGGGAAAGATAACTACTGTGCATGCATAATCACTTTTTAAGACTTTGCATGGAAAAACATGTGTTTATATGATTTGAAGATGGAGTTTTGGGCTCCCTGATTTCAAAAATTACCCTTTGGACATCAGTGTTGGATCAAATGAAAAGTTGGCAGTTTTGACAAAAGCACCCTTCAGGTCCAGAAAACTAATCCAGGCAACTGTTATCCTAACCAACATCCAGATGTGTTATCCTAGTATAGTATAGCTAGCAGGAAATTAATAATATGTGGCTCAGTGTGTAATCTGAATAATTAGTGATTTTTGAAGTCAACTTAAAGCAAGTAACAAAGAGGAACTATTGGAGCTGAGTCCAAGAAGTAAAAAATACAAAAGGTTGGCCCATGAAAGTGAGACTAGTCCAGCTGTGTTTGTTGGCTGGTAATTATTAAAGTCAGGATCTGTCAACTCATGGAGCTCTTGGAGACCAATGGCTCTCAGGTCCTAGAGAGATGCAAAAGATACTTATCTACAACTGTAAACTCTTCGGTAACTACCTAATAGAAGGTTGTAGCCTATCAAGCAAGAGCTCAATTTTATAATTACATTATGTCCAATTCTCACCAGTACTATATGAGAATTATGTATAGCCTGATCTTCAACAACACTGAGTTGTTTTCATATTTCTAATTCAATATGTAAAAATGTTATCTCATTTTAACTTCTAACGTTTTGAGCATTTGATAACATTTCACATGTTTTAATTAATCATTTGTACTCTAAAACAAATTATCTATTCATGTCTTTTGCTCATAAACATATAGAAATTATTTCAATTTATACAACTGCTTTCAATATTAAGGTTATTAATAAATTGACATAAATGTAGTTAAATAACTTCTCAATTTTGCTGTCTTTGAATTCCATTCATAGTAATAAAAACTGAGAACTATTCTACTTTTCTATAGTCAAATATTCTTTCCTTTTTGAGTTATTTATTTGTTATCCAGAAATTGGAAAATAGTCACTTTTTATTCCTCTATATTAAATTGGGCTTGATATTCTACATTTACTTTTTTTTTTTTTTTTTTTTTTTTTTTTTTTTGGTCTGGGAGAAGATTCTTGCTTTACAGGCTGAGTTTATTTTACTTCTGGTTATAAACAATGTAGTATATACACACATCTGTCCAAGAAATCTTGCACAAATGTGGATTTTACATTAGGTATCTTGCACAAGATTAAAAACAAGACCAAAAGGTGGAACTTTTAAAAGAGGAAACAATCAAGGCTCCAAGATTTCACTGCTCTGGGAAGAAGAGATCACATTCGTTGAATGAGGATCACAAAAAGGTCCAAAACATCCATAAATATCATTGGCTCATACTGCAAAATAGTATTTGCTACCAGAAACAAACTGGGTAAGAGTACAAGCCCTGGGAAAGGGAAGTGACTTTACCTCCCCAGTCTTTTTCCATTGTGAGAACACAGTGGCACTGGGTTCCTCATAGTAAGCATAGAGTTGGCAACTCCGCCGTAGCACAGCTTCAATCCACCTCCAGGATACTCCATTACAGTACAATGTCATTTTGACTGAACTTGTGCTAACTTCAAGTGTAGCTTCTGAGGTATAGAGGTGCTGGCAGCTTCTGTTGTGGTTGTGGGGCTTCTGGTAAGGGTCCCGGTGCACAAGACACGGGGACTCCGTATGCACTTGTGGTGGTTGGTGATGCACGGTGAGCTGAGGACCTGCGGATCCCAGAGTTAGTCCATTGTTTACAACATATGTGGTGGTTTGAGGCACTCAAACTGTAACACTCTTTTGAAGGTTGACCTGATGAACAACAAGAGCCTGCATAACAGTTCCTCGGAGGGGAGCCTGAGGTGGTGGTGCTGGGAGAGTCGTAAAAACCACCTGATGGTTTCCAGGAGCTCTTGGCACAGGGAGTCTTGTGGTCACCTGAGTTATTGTATGATGTGTTACATTCAGGGTGGTTGGAGCTGTAGGTAGCAAGTGTGTTGTTTGAGATGGTCCACCTGTTGGCACCTCTGATGCTTGAAGAGGTGGTGGTGGTTGTACGGGTTGCAATGGTCAAGACATAGGCTAAGAAGAACCCATGGCTGATACAGGAGTGTGATTTAGCTTTTTTGCGTCTCGTAAAGCTCCAGTCTCTTCGTCATCCATTGTGAGATCAATGACACCACTTGAATCACTGCCAGTGGCTTTTCCAGTCTGTGATGTGCTATCGGCAGCTTTTTTATTAACAGAAGCATCTACTGTTTTGTTGGTTTTCAATTCTTGGGGTGGTAGTGCTGTTTTGTTCTGCAGAAGATGAAGTACTAAAAGCAGAAATTGGAATTCTCATCTGTATAGGACCACGGTTATTTAATGGACTCTAGAGTCCTGATGGGCCTACTGTATGTAAAGTCCTTGTGGCTTGTACAATAGAGTGTGCTGTGGGAACAGCCTCTACAGCAAGTGTTGTTCCTAATAGTGCAGCACTGGCAGGAGAGTTCCCTTGAATACTAGGACTGAGCACAGAAGGACCCTTGTTTGGTTTAGCGGGATTTGGCAAGGATACAATCAACAGTAAATGTTGACAAGGCTGTGGGGAAAATGGTACAATCATACGCTGCTGGTGCAACTGCAAATTGGTATCACCACTATAGAAAGCAGTATGGAGATTCCTCAGAAAACTTGGAATAGAACCACCATTTGGCCCAGTTATCCCATTCCTTGGTTTATACCCAAAGGACTTAAAATCAACATACTACAGTGATGCAGCCACATCTTCTATAAATAGAAGCTCAATTCACAATAGCTAAACTATGAGCCAAGCTATGTGCCCTTCAACAGATTTATGTATAAAGAAAATGTGATACATATTCACAATCGAATATTACTCAACCTTAAGGAAGAATAAAATTATTTGCAGGTAAATGAATGGAGCTGGAGACTATTATGCTAAGTGAAATAAGCCAGTCCCAAAGAACCAAACACCAAATGTTTTCTCTGATTTGAAATTACTAATTAACAATAAGGGGTGGAGGGGCAGCTAGGGAAGAATAGAAGTACTTTGGATTAGACAGAGAGGAGTGAAGGGAGGGGAAGGGATATGGGGGTAAGAAGGAGAGTAGAATGAATCAGATATTATTACCCTATGTGCATATATGACTGCACAATTAGTGTAATTCAACACCATATCTTCATGTACAGACAGAGAATGAGAAGTTACCTCCACTTATGTATGATGTATCAAAATGCATTCTATTGTCATATATAACTAATCAGAACAAATAAAAAAAATCTAGGTTCCTTAAAAAAAAAAAAGATCTCTGCTGCAATCAACACCCAAATTATCTCATCCAGCTGGACTTAAGTGGTTCCTAAAACAATAAAAATGGATGCACAAAGGAGACTGGAGAACTACTGGAATTTTTTTCCTACACTTTAATTTATGGTCAGTCCTTTTTTCTTACTTTGCCTTCAACACATCTGTATCATTAGTGGAATGGAATAAGATCAAACATAGGTAACATTTACCAAGCCCTTAAAGTATTCCATGTATTTTCATTCCCTTAAAGATAAAAGGTAGATATTGCTTTCCTAATTTTTCAATTATGGAAACACATTGAGCCATTTAGTGAACTCTCCAATGCCACCTAAGCAATATGTAGTCAAAATAGGACTTGAAACTAGGTCACCCAGTATCAAATATTTGGGGTGAAAAATACTTTTAAGTTGGAAAGAAAAAAGGCACACACATATTCATACACCCACATATGCTTGAGAGATTATTTCTTTTCCGAGAGCATTTTTTAATCTTCACAGATTGTTCCAAAGGTCTACTAAATATTTATCCAGTAGCATATACTGTAACTTAGAGTTTTTATAACTCTGAGTTATAAAACTCAAGTTTTTATAACTCTAGAGTTATAACTCTAAGTTATAACTCAAGGGTTAAGTGTGCATTTAAAGTTGGAAAGATGAGAAGGAAAGAATTTCATGATTGGGAGAAGGAAACCTTCAACAAAAAAAGAGTGTAACTCTTAAAATCAGCATACTACAGTGATACAGCCACAACTATTCTATAAATAGAAGCTCAATTCACAATAGCTAAACTATGGAACCAAACTATGTGTCCTTCAACAGATGAATGTATAAAGAAAATGTGGTACATATACACAATGGAATATTACTCAGCCTTAAGGAAGAATAAAATTATTTGCAGGTAAATGAATGGAGCTGGAGACTATCCTACCGATGTTTAAATGACAATGTGACTATATCTCAATAGATGACTGCTGTCAAGGAGGATTGTGTTAACACCAGATAATTCTAGATACAACTTAAAGGATGCAGCAGATGCAATAGTTTGAAACAGTGCTAACAATGGCCATTCTCTTCTTACTAATGCCACCCATGACTGTGTCTAAGGCCCTCCAAAGTAAAATAGTCCTGATTGTGTCAACTTCCACGTAAAGTGACTGAATATAAATTTGACTGAGTTTTAGATTTCTTTTTTTTTTTTAATGATAGGGGCTTGCTATGGTGTCAAACTGGCCTCGAATTCACAATCCCCTTGTCTCAGCCCCCTGAATAGTGGAATTACCAGCATGCCACACCACTCCCAGCTAGATTTCATTTTCTCAGTAATTAAGAATGGGGATTGGGCTGGGGATGTGGCTCAAGCGGTAGCGCGCTCGCCTGGCATGTGTGTTCGGCCCAGGTTCGATCCTCAGCACCACATACAAACAAAGATGTTGTGTCCGCCAAAAACTAAAAAATAAATATTAAAATTCTTTCTCTCTCTCTTTAAAAAAAATAAAGAAAGAATGGGGATTGAGGTTCCCCAATTTTAAAACACTTCAGAAAATAATTATAAAACTTATAATAGACACACAGGTAACTAGGCACTACTCGACCTAGATTAAAAGAAGAGACACTGTGAGAAAGAAAGCCATAGACAGGCTGAAGATACTCCCATGGAAGTGAAAACAGGGAAGTGGAAAATCAGACTTGTCTGTGAGTCTTCAGGGACTCCAGGTCCTCTTTCTTTTCTTCTCCATTAGTGGCTGCATGCTGCTCCGCCTCATGACCTCATCCTGGACAAGGGTGGACAAAGAGCTGATCTCTGCTGACTGCATGATGTCATTTAAGAAGTCTCCAGCTTATCACACCCGTGGCTCATGCCATTTCAAATCGCATTTGCTCCTTCCTTCTTGATATTTCTGACTTAATACACTCCTACTGATTTCTTACTCATCCCATTCTTCCTTCCTCTTTGCCAGCACTCTTCCACATTATACCCTGATGCAAATGTCATTTACATTGTCATTTGGTGGTGATAACACCCATGGATTCTGTGTGTGTGTGTGTGTATGTGTGTGTGGTATATGTTTACACATGTATGTGATATATAACATTGGGCTTACAGATCCTTGCTATGGTCCATATAATATGTATTCACCTTATTATATGACGTGGTTACAATTCTCAGTACAAAACTTACGTTTTGCAAGAAGCATAACCATAACATGTCTTTTTCTGTAACTGAGCTCGATTTCTATTTCAAGTCCCCATTCCGCTGTAGGGGTGGAAACTCAAAGTTAACCAGTTTGTACCCATGCTCCTCCCTTTCCCTGGGATTTTTCCAAAGTTCTAGAGGTTTATACAGTGCCAAGAAATTGGAATGAGATTTCTAAAAATCTCCCAATTGCCCACACAAGCTCATTACTAAACTCATCTTCACCCCATGCTCTGCCCTGGAGTCTGAACAGAATGGACCAGGTCAATAGGGTTTACTTCCCTCTGGTTTCCAAACAGAATCAGCTTCCTCTGCATGAATCCTTTTGCTTCTGATTTCCAGAATTATGCCCTCTCCTCATCCCTTCCAGCCTGGTGGTGGCAACATTTCTGCTGTGTCTAGTTCTAGGTTCTTGAAACATATATTGTACCAGTACCTTTGCAATCAATCATTTTGTTGATAATACCTGTTCAAATTTCCTACCAATGTAGTGCCAGCTCTTTCCTGCTGTGACCTTGACTGATTCCCTGTCCTAGATGTCCATCGTCCACATGACAAGTCTGAAATGTCTTTTATTCTGTGTGCTTCCTTATCTGACAGAGCACAAAGTTTACGATATGCCTCGTATTTTTTCACTTCCCCATACCATTCTCGTAACTCAGTCTGCTTCTGTTTCAGTGCCACACTGGCAGTCAAAAATCTCTGTAGTGTTGTCAAGGCCTACTCTGCTAACACTCTCTCCCTCTCTGCAACCAGGATGTCAAATTGCAGAGATCGCTCTCTCTGGGGCCCATCCATATCTGCACACTTTCCACCCTGTTCTGCCTGACTTACATAAGCCAGACTTGGGGATAGGTTTGATTGATAGAAGATGAGGTGAATATATGTCATAATATACACATGTGTGTTGATACAGGTATTTAAACATCACCACCCTGTAACAAATCCATGAAACTGAACATTTACATAGCTATTAGAATCATCCTGCTGTGGATTCTAAGAATAAGGATTCAAACATTCCTACTGCCAAATGCCAGGTACTTCATTCATATAGCAATTATAGTTGGCAAAATGCTTTGAATATTAAAACTGATTGGTTCTCCAAGACAATCTAAGAGGGCCATAGAATATACTCCATTTTATAGATCAGGAAACTGAAGTTCAGAGGAGCTATATGGTCTGCCAAAAACTCACAGTAATTTATTTATAGTAAATTATTATAATTTTAATCACAATACTCAAACTTGGGTTGCTCCTCACCCTATATCCCTTCTCTCATGAGATGATTGCAAGTGCTTTGCACCTGTACAATATTATTGCCATATGAGAATATTCATGAGAATATGTGTGTAGATTTCTTCAAAGTCAAGCAATGCATCTGTGGGCTTAGGCCACCAGGTTGTGGCTGCCTCCAGGCTGTTTCCAGACTCCCCACTTCCTCCTTCCCTCCACTCCATCTGCTGCCTTTCCACCCCTTTCACACTCCCTGTCAATTTCCAGAATTACAGTTTCATTCAGAAGACTCTAAGAGGGAAATGAGAGAAAAGGAGCCTCAAGTAGCAAGTTAACTGCACAGAAGTACTGCAAAGTACACAGAGGAGAGGACACGACTGGAGATTGAATGCCCCAAACAGGGTCTGCCCAAAAGAGGGGAAGGCAAAAGCAAGAGAAATTTCCAATTTAATTCTAAATCGAAGCACAGGAACTATAGATTGTGTGGTAGTGCAGTGAGGTTAATGAACTAAGTAGAAATGAGAAAGTTTGGGTTATGGTCTCAGTTAGTGGCTTCTCTATTAGGAACTTCAGGTGAATTAATTACTAAGCCTCTGTCTCCTTACTGCTGCATAATTAGATTATAGCCAAGGTTTCTTCTAGCTCTAACATTTGGTAAGACCTATATCTGATGCTGTAATTTTGTTTTTCTTTTTCTTTTCTTTATTTTTTTTGTTGTTGTTCGTGTGTGTGTATGTGTGTGTGTGTGTGCGTGTGTGTGTGTTACTAGGGATTTATCCTAAGGGCATTCTACCTCTGAGCTAACATCCCCAACCCTGTTTTTATTTTGAAAACAGGGTCTCACTAAATTGCCCAGACTGGCTTCAAACTTGTCATCCTCATGCCTCAAACTCCCCAGTTCCTGGGATTATAGGCATGAGCCACCATACCCAGCAGTTCTGTGCTTTTTATGGAAGTATAAAAGCTCACCATAACATTCAGCTGCCATTTGAACCTTATTATCATGTTTTGATACTTGTAAAGGAATGACATTTTCAAAAGTAAATAATAATCCTTAACTGTAAGAAGTGTTATCTTGAACCCAGTCTTATTATAATTTCAATGAAATAGGAGGTAAATTTGACTTATTGATTTATTTAGCTGTAACCATAGCAAACATTACATTCATTTACTCATTTGCATATCCAAAATTGAAGGAGCACCTACTAGGGACTAAGTACTTACTGTACCTGTCTTTAAGAGCTCATGGTCTTCCTAGTGAGAAATGGAGACAGTACAGTATGCTAGGTCATGCTAAAATACAGGTAACTTAAAGAGGCACCAGGTAGTCCAGCTCATGAAAGGAGAATGAATAGCCTATCAAGACAACAGGAGCAATTTCTATCATGTCTCAGATAGGGGTGGACATAGCCAAGGAATCACAAGGAAATATTTCAGCCTGTTGAAAGCACTGAAGATTTTGCTAATTAAATCATGAGAAATGCATAAACTACTTGTAGATGAGCCCAATCATAGAGAGCAAAATTCCTTGGCTGTTTGCTTCCCTTGTGAAGTTTCTCTGATTCTTGTGTGAATCCTACATGTTAGTGCCTGGTACTTATTACAGTTGCCTTCAGGGGATCAGTTCCAAGACCCCCTTGGATATCGAAATCTGTAGATACACATATCCCTTATTAAAATGGCATAATATATGCATATATTCTTCACACCTTCCTGTATACTTTAAATCATCTCTGAATTAATTTAATACCTAATATAATGTACATGATATGTCAGTAGTTATTATACAGTATTGTTTGGAGAATAATGAAAAGTGGGAAGGAAGTCTTTAAATATTCTGTACAGACACAATTTTTTTTTCAAATAGTTTCCACTGATAGCTGGTTGAATATGCAGGCACAGAACCTACAGATAAAGAGTGAATATACTGACTTGCTATGGAAAGCACACATGCCTGGAATCAGAATCTGCTGGCCCAAGACATTCACTAAAAGAGAGAAGCTAATTACCACTAGATCTTACAGCCACAGAGCCAAATCTAGATCTCAAGTATCTGGGTTCCCATTTTAATGTTCTTTGTATTTCTTTTTCTACTAAACTTTCCTGCACTCCCTGCTAGGCATTTTAGAGGAACTCTAGAGAATGAAGTCAAGCCTCTCTATCATTCAGTGAGCAGGCAATCAATAACTTAGGAAGCATAATAGACCAAAATGTGCTAGAATCAACCATGATGATATGACAGTTATGCTTCTCTCTATATATATATTTATCTGCTTGTTCCATACTCTGAAATTTCTGTCTTGACTTGAGAGACCGACAAACGACAGTGTGAATTGAATGAACACTGTGATAAAATCAAATGAGGAAGTGGATGGTGACAGATGATATTGAGTACTGACTCATTGTTCATTCAGCAAACATTTCATGAGCACCTAATACATGCCAGGCACTGTCCTAGACAGTGAGAAGCAGCAGTGAAAAAAACAGAACTACCATGATAAGGCAGCGTCCTGGGCTCATTCTGCTTATCTACTGAGCAAAACAATAAACAATGAAATACACATGATGTCCAGCAATAATAAGTATATGGCAAAAGCTTTAAAGGCAAAAAGTGAAGAAAGTTTTCCTAAATTTCTTTAGGGAGCAAAAAATATAGGAAGAAGAAAGTGTATTGACTCACTCCCAGAAAAGAAAGGTGGTTGGATATATTGAAGTCTTTCACATTCACCTTCCTCTGTCATGGAATCATTCTTAGAAACAGAGTGGGAAGAAGTAGGAGGTGCTCTCAAATGTCTTCTGAAAAGTCAAGAAACATCCTCTTACCTCTTATCAGACTGGTTTTGAGAGACATCAGTACTTTCTCCTCTAAACTTGGGGGGGGTTCTGCATTTTTATAGCAGTGTGCAATGGCTGTTTTAATAACCTTAGAAGACTTCACAGTCCCCTTTGACTATCTGATTTAATTTTTTTATTTGTTTGTTTAGGTACTGGGGATTGAACACAGGGGCACTTTACCACTAAGCTGCATTTCTAGTCCTCTTTTAATTTTTTTTTTATTTTGAGACAAGATCATGCTAAGTTTCTGAGGCTGACCTTGAATTTGCAACCTCCTGCCTCAGCTTCCTGAGTTGCTGAGATTAAAGCCACCATGTCTGACGTGAACATATGACTTAGAGACCTTTCCTCCCAGAAATACCTATAAGAACCTGCATACACAATGTTGCATTAATGTTTAGGAAGTTCACTGAAAACCATTATGATAATGCTATTGCAGATCCTTCAAAAAAATTACATTTCTTTGCATTACAGAGAGTGGGTTCAAACTGAGAGATAAGCTGCATTCCAAGAGTTCTCATGTTTATCATTGCACATGTCCATTCACATGTGTAACCAGCAGTACTATTTACTGTAGGATATTAAAGGCCAAACAGGATATTGATCCTCTGAATTTTAAAAAGAACTTTAAATAAATACATGTGAACTTAGTTGCTCCTGAAATTCTTAGAATAAATACAAAACTGAAATCCTTAAAATAGTGGTGTTCAACTCTATCCACATGACAGAATTAGGAGGAGAAATATAAAAAGATTGATGCTCAGGCTTATATCAAACAAATTAAATCAGAAACTCTCAGGTGAGGTTCAGGAATTGGTGGTGTTTAAAATCTCACCATATGATTCTATTGAGGAGCCAGATTACAATCTACCATTTCAGAAATGGTGGCTGATCTTCATGTTTTATGAACCTGGCTTTGCTTAATTAAGAAGAAAAATGTTCAAAACTAAATCCATCTGGTAAGAGAGTTATTTATTTAGCTTATCTGAATGGGAAAACCAACAGTTCTAACGGTTCGAATAGTCCTAACAACTCACAGAATATAAGAACAGAAAACACATCAATAGGTATGTAGGTGGTTTCCTTCTATGGACCAACACAAAATAAACAGTTTTGAGCAAAGATTCTTCCTACTCCTTCCTGGAATTCCAGTACCTAATATAGAACTTGGCATATTGGAAGCCTTAAGTAATGTTTGCTGATTAAACCACACCATATTTTTCCCTTCCTCCTCCATCAAACACTAAAGGCAGGAGAGAGTTCTGATTACTTAGTAGATTATTTAATGGGGCATTTAACTAAACTCTTGAGAAGTAATGCTGTTGAATTCATTCTTTCATTAAAATATTGATTGAATATCTACCATGTGCTTAACAATGTAATTGGAGCTGGAGATGATAATGATAACTTAATGCTTTCAAATTGCTTTAAGATACTTACTGGAATTTGGTCCCCAAAAATATTAACACTCTAAGCCACAGAAGGAGTGTGTGACAGGGTTAAACTAGCACTCCTATCTGCTAGTTCAAATGTGATGTTTTCTGGTAAAGAGCAAAGCATATTATTTTTATTATGTGCAAAATTTAAAGAATAAGACTGATTCTAGAAGCAGACAATAGTGAAATGTTCTGTATGTAGGAACTTTCCAGATTTATCAGTCAGTTTTGTGTAAGCAAGTGTGGGATTCAATATAGATTTTATGTCTGGATTAAAATGAATTTTATTTTTAGAGCAAAGAATATCAAGTTCTACATAAAAATAATTATTTCTGATACTCTAGGAAAATACATAAAATGAATAAGAGCAGTTGAAAGTAGTATAGAGGTTTTAAGAAGCATGCTTATAATCCCGGTGCCTTGGGTGTTGAGTCAGGAGGTTAGCAAGACCAGCCTCAGAAACTTAGTGAGGCCCTAGGCAATTTAGCAAGACACTGTCTCAAAATAAACAATGAAAAGAGCTGGAGATATATCTCAATGGAAAAGTGCCCCTGGGTTCAATCCCCAGTACCTGCAAAAAAGGTCTCTAATCTCAAAAGAAAACATGCAATTGTTCAGAGATTTCTACTTATAGATTGTTCATGACAACATATAAAATTAAGAAAGGGAAAACTCCCCACTAATTACAAATAATAATCATGTCTGACTTTGTCTCCCACCACTCTTCTCATTCTCCATTCTCTAGCTGCTCTAATCTTCTAATAGTTCCTCATGAAAGCCAATACCCATGCATTTCTAGATGAAATTACCTTTCCCCAATTTTTCATAAAAGGCATTCCCTTCAAAAGAGGCATTCCTTTTGCTCAATAGTCCCTCCCAAAGAGGCATTTCTGACCACCTGATCTAAAATTGAGGTCTTTCACCCCATCCTTCCTTATCTTCTTACACTGCTCTATGGTTTCTTCTGAGGATGTGCCACTTGACAAAGTATATTATATCCTTGTTTATATAGTAATATTCTTCACTAGATGATAAACTCCATGGTGACCACAATTTGGGCTCTTTTTCATTGATGCATTTCTATCACTAGAACAATGCCTGTCTCACTGCTTTTGATAGTTGTAGAGGAAGGAGGGAAGGCTACCAAGAATCACATCAGCAAAGATGATGCCTGCTATTACATCCCTCTTGTGCACTGCCCCGCCACAATTGATCAGACTGGGAATGGACACTTGACTGAAACTGGATCAATGAGCCCATTCTCTGGGGAATTTTGGATTCCAAGCACATTGATCTGATTTCATAAATGGAAGAGAGTTATGGAAGAGGTTCTCGAAGCTATTTTTCTCACATCTGGCCTGAGAATCAAAGAAGCCATTCTCCAGCAGGAGAACTAAATGAAACAGATATGCCCCTGAGAGGCAGATAAATTGATGGAGGATTACCTGGGTCACTATGGAGCACCAGTCTTTATAGTCCATCTGATTTCTGAATTTTGTCTGCATGCCTACCATTAGATTCCATGGAATACCCAGTTATCCCTCTTCCTATTTGGACTTAAACTGGCTACTGTTGGTTTCTGCTAATATAACTGAAAAGGTGGTAATACAGCCACTTTGTAGGAAATGACATGCAATTTAGACGTGTTTTCTGTTGAATTTGTTTTTAATAGTCAACATGTTTTAGTCAACTTCTGCGAGACCAGAACAACTTTAGGGGAGGAAAAGTTTATTTGAGGGCTCACGGTTTCAGAGGTCCATAGACAGCAGGCTCCATTCCTCGGGGCTTGAGGTGAGGCAGGACATCTTGGTGGAAGAGTGTGGCACAGGGAAGTGGCTCACATGATGATTAGAAAGCAGAGAGAGAGTCTCCAGACAAAATGTACACCCCACAGCCATACACCACCTGTCCCCAGTTACCACTCAGTTAATCCCATCAGGGATCAATTTACTGATTAGCTTAAGGCTAAGACCCAATCATTTCTCCTCCAAACCTTCTTGCATTGTCTCACATACAAGACCTGGGGGAACACCCCACATCCAAACCATAACACAAGGTTAGAGACTTATTAGTCATACTGCACACAAGCTATCTGGTTAAATTGCCCCTATCTTTGCATATACAGATGCCCTTGATTTACTATGGCACTAACCCTGGTAAATTGTTTGTAAATTGAACATATCATTAAATTGAAAATGCATTTAGTGCAACAAACATACTGAATATCACAGTAGAGCAACCCAGCACACTACAGTGTATCACTTATTTACTGTGATCACATAGATGACTGGGAGTCCTGCCCAGCATTGCAAAATAGAATGTTCTGTGTATTGCTAGCCAGGAAAGAGATCAAAACTCAAAGTACACCTATTACCTTGAATTAATTAAATGTGTATCACTGTTGCACCATCATAAAGCTAAAAAAATTATAATCTCAGCCTTTGTAACTTGAGAACTCTCTGTATAACACTCCTTTTAAGTTTTGATAATTTTTTTATTCTATTCTCATTATTCCAAATACCTTCACCATATCTCATGCCCAAACTCCCTCCATACATGAGGCTTGGATATAATGCCATCTCTTCCACGCAGTCTTCCCTGTCACCCACCCAAAAAGAGAAAGAAAAATAAAACATATCTAGGTTTCCTTATTTGCACCTTTTGTGTTTCCTTTCATTCCTTTCAGTTTTTACAGTCCTTTATGTATACTTATTGTCTTCTTTCTTAGGCATATGAAATTATTTAAGAAAGATATTTCTATTCTTATTCGGCACCATTTCAAGATACATTTATATAAATAATGTAAATATATAAATTAATTCAACTTCTTTGAAAGGATAGAAATACAAGATATTAATGATATTTATCAGTATTTTTTTCTGTTCTTAGTAAAAAAAAAAATACTTTTTTAAAGTAAAGCTACATCACACGTACTGCTAAAAGAAAATATAGTAGAAAACTTCATCCCCCTGGGTAAAGCAAAAGCATTAAACAGGACACCAAAAAGCAATTATAAAAAAAAATTAATTGAAAGGGAATACATGACACTAAAAATAGTATAATTAAGAATGTAGTTTCATTAGAAAACGTCATTAAGAAAGCAAAAGTTAATCTATGAAGTAGGAAAAAATATTTGTAACATGCATTAAAGATGGAAACCCAGACATAAAATATCTCCTATCAATCCATTAAAACAAACAAACATCCACAACTACAACAACAAAAGGACAGAGATTCAAATGGGAAAATAGGCAGAAGATTTGGCCAACTACTTCACCAAATAAAGGATATCCAGATAGCCAGTAAATTTAAGAAAAGGCGTACAACATTGCTTTGTCAGCTTTTTCGCTGCTGTGACTAAAGGAACCAACCAAAACAACAGTAAGGAGGAAAGGTTTATTTGGGGGCTCACAGTTTCAGAGGTCTAAGTCCATGTACAGCTGACTCCATTCCTTGGGGCTTGAGGTGAGGCAGGACATCATGGCAGAAGAGTGTGACAGAGGGAAGTGGCTTACATGGTGATCAGGAGTGTGAACTGACACAATCATTTTAGAAAACAGTTTGGCACTATCAACTAAGACTTAACACGGGAATACTCTATGATTCAGGAATTTACAGCTATGGATGCTTGCATGAGTACACCAGAAGACTTGTTCATAGCATCACTATTAATAGCAGCCAAAACCTGGAACCAAATGTCCATCAACAGAAAAGTGGATAAAGACATCCTGATACATTCATACAGAGGCACACTTTATAATAAAGGGAATGAAAAAAATCATTGCTAACCCCCCCCCAAATATGAATGAATTGCATAAACATAAAGTTGAGTTCATTTGTTTAAAGTAGGCATAACAATTTTCTTTACTATGGGGTCCAACTTATTGTAAAGTTCAATACCAAAAAAACTAATTAGTGGTGTTATAAGTAAGATTGTGATTATCTTTTTCAGTTCATAGTAACTGATAGCAGGAAGAGGGAAGATTTTCAAGTACTGATATATTCTATTTCTTAGTCTGCAGAGTGATTATACAGGTGTGTTACTTTCTAAAAAAAAGTGTGTTACTTTTTTGTTAAGATTCAGCAAAATGTTCACTTGTAATTTGTGCATATTTCTGCCTGAAAGTTGTACTTCAATAAAAGATTTTTAAAACAAAATTTCTTACACATTATTTGTAGCAACAATCCTATTGCCTTAGGCATCATGCCAAAGGGCTGTGTATGTATAAATTACATATCCTTTTGGTAGCACAAAAAAACTATTAAAATCAATATTTTTATATAACACCTTTAAGAATTAAGAAGTAAAAATCACACCATGATTTACTCAGCAGTACAAATAGGAACAATAATAAGTTTTTATTGATTTTGAAATTATGGAGTCCTGTGAGCTTAAATCAGTTTCAGTATGCAAAGCAAGTTGTTTGTCCAAATGACCTTGGTAGTTATGATTAGCAGGGAGTTTGATTAAACAGAGGAATATGTCATTATCTTGCAGTGCAAAAGTTTTCCCCCATTCCCATTTTCCCCCTTTGGTATATTGTAGGATTTGAATGTATTCCCTAAATTCCACATGTTGGAAACAATTCCCAAATTCATATGTTGGTATTTGGAAGGACCTTTCGGAAGCAATTAGAATTAAATAAAGTCATCAAGGTGGAGCCCCCATGATGGGACTGGTGACTTAATACGAAGAGAGAAAAGGAGACCTAAACTGATTCACTCTCTGTCTTGTCACTCACACTTCCATCATATTATCATGCAATGCTGGCCAGAGGCTGAGCAGGTGCCAGCATGCTCTTGGACCTCCCAGCCTCAGAATCATAAGCCAAACAAACTTCTGTTTCTTATAAATTATCATGTCTCAGGTAATTAGTTGAAGCAACAGAAAATAAACTAAGTATATTTGACTTAGAGTGTTCTGGGACTTTCATTAACATCATAAGCATAATTGGAAAGGTAGATGATGCTTAAAATCCAGCAAGTTAGCCTAGGACTCTATCAAAACTCTGAGAAAGAAACAAAATTTAAGTAATGGCAATTTGTCTATGCCAAGAAACTGCTGTATTCTTCTCCATAGAAGAAGGTGCTTTTTCATTCCCCCACTCCACAGAATAATCTCTAGAACTTTGAGGCCTAGAACAAAACATGTTAGGTCTTTCTGGTTCTCAGAATTTTTATTCAGTAATTAGATTTAATTTAAACAGACACTGGTCCAGCCTTGAAAGATAACAGAAGCCACACAGGGCAAAGAACAATGTGCAGCCAGATGCGTCAGAGAAGGAGTGGTTGCTAGTTAAGAGGAGTCTTTGAAATGTTATATATTTTTGAAATCCAAGGATGTTAGTAATAGCTCACGCCAGCTACCCCTGACCTCCAAGGCATAAGACTTGTAGTTTGAGTCCTACAAACTTAAACAAAGGGAAATTGTGCCCTTACATGGTGAAGGTTTGAGGGTTGTGCTAATTCCCATATCAAAGTCAGAAGCTGCTTGCCAGTCGCTATGGATTTAACAGGTCCCTTCTAAAATTTGGGTGTTAGAAACAAGCAACAGTGTTGAGAAGTGTGACTTTGGAATGTGTCTTGGTCATGAGGGTTCTGCTCTCACGAATAGATAATGCCACTACAAACAAGGATTGCAGGAGTGAGGTTTCTCTTTTCTGTTCTCCTGCCAAGTATGGACACAGCCCTCACCTCCCTCTTGACTTTCTTCTTTCTGCCTTATGAGAATGTAGCAAGAAGGACATATGAGTGTCTTCATATTAAACTGCCAACCTCCAGAGCTGTGAAAGAATAAATTTCTGTTCTTTATAAATTATCCAGTCTGTGTGAAACAGTCTTAGACACCAGTACAGGCAGGAATTTAGTGGCAGAAATACTTAGATAACTAACTCACAAATAATGTACTTGATAAAATCTTCTCAGCATGAATGCAATGGATTGCTGCACAAACATTATTTCTCAGTACTTTTTCCTCTTTTTCTCTTCTACTCTGAATCCAGTGGTACTCATGACTAGCACAGCATTCATAGAACATGCATACTACTGATGAAGTAACAGTTTATATTATTTTTGAATGTGTATGTATGTTCAAAACATGATTGCTATCTTTATATTGGCAACTAAATGACTACTAAATGCTACATTTGCAAATAATTTTGTTTTTATTAAAAAAGTAATAATATATAATTATATTTTCCAAAAATTAATTTATCAACCTTAATTTTAGTTTTGCTAATTTTAATTTGCTTTATGCTCTTTTAGTGGACATTATGAATGTTTTTTTTAAATAAGTTTTTGAAAGCATGACAGTGATTTCACTATTTTCATATTTAATCTTCAATACATTTTAAATAAAAATATACTCAAATTTATACTTTCAGAATAGCTATCTCATTTTTATTCCTTCTTATCATTACATTATGCCCTCACTTATGAAAAAAAATCTCATCATGATAATCTAGCATGTAATTTTTCTGAAATGAAAATAAAAATAAATTTTATGAAACAAATATATATAATTTATGTATATCTGCATTTTATTACTCATTGAAACTTCACCAACTATTTTTTAATAATATTTCACAACTATTCAATGTATTTTTTCATTTTTAGTATTGTCTTGATTTAGCCTGAAAGTAAAGTTATAACATAGGTACTATTGTCTTTAGTTGCAGATGAGAGACTTGGTACAGAATGGTTGAGTATCCTGTCTGCATCCTCATACACCTGATAACTAGGCAGAGATAGAGGTACAAACTAGGTCTCCAGTTACATGACCAATTAGCATTTGCCCTATGATACACAATCACAAAAAAATCTTATCATCTGCAAGAAAATGTCTGGAACTGGATATCATTGTGTTACGCAAAACCAGCCAGACTCAGAAAGATAAGTTTTGCATGTTGTTTTTTTTTTTTTTTCACATGTGGAATTTAAAAGAAAGAAAAAAAGATAACACAAAAGTAGGAGGGGCACTATCAGAGAAGAGGAGGAGGACCATGGGGAGGAGTTAGGGGTGGGTAAGAAAGGGTAATGAGACAGATATGATCAAAGTATATTATATATGCATCTACAAATATGCCATAATGAAAATCATTACTCTGTACAATTAAAATGAACAAAAAAAAAAAAACAGATTAAATGAAGAGAATATGTTTCAGGTTCATGTGCCTGTGGGTGGACTGGGATGGCTCCACAGCCCCTCTTGTGAGTCTCTTCCTGGGACTTAGGATATAAGAACGCCAGGCATGATCCTCTCCTGACACTCCAAGGCAAAGGGAGCAAATTCAAAATTTGGTTTGCATCCTATTTTCTAACTTGTGTGAGTTAAAACAATTTTTACATGACTGAATCCAAGTCAAGAAGGCAGGAAGCACATACTATATAAAATCAACCTATAGCAAAGAAGTGAATAGATTATTTTAGTAGAGCTAGATGCTCAAAGGTACAGTTCTTTCTAGCACATTTCTGCTACATTTTACTATTTTGACTTTGGAACTTCTAGCATAGGCTTATTTTCATGGTTTACCATGGCTATTTTAAAATTGCGACATTGGGAAAAAAAGTAATTTTACCAACAAAAAATGTATAATTAAAAGCTCATCACAAATAAGTATGCCACCTTTTATAAAAAAAATGATAAAATTAGTGCCAAATATTTAAATAGATAAAAGAATAATATAGTTCAGCAACTGAATTGATCATAAAACAGTATTTCCAAATGCTCAACATCTCTAGCAATTAGAGAAATGCAAATCAAAACTACACTGAGATTTTATCTCATTCCAGTCAGAATGGCAATTATCAAGAATACAAGCAACAATAAATGTTGGTGAGGATGTAGGAAAAAAGTATTGCTGGTGGGACCACAAATTAGTGCAATCACTATGGAAAGCATTGTGGAGATTCCTGTTGACCCAATTATCCCATCCCTCAGTTTACACTCAAAGTATTTAAAATCAGCATACTACAGTGACACAGCCACATCAATGTTTATAGCGGCTCAATTCACAATAGTTAAACTATGGAACCAACCTAGGTGCCCTTCAACAGATGAATGGATAAAGAAAATGTGGTATACACAATGGAATATTACTCACCTTAAAGAAGAATAAAATTATGGCATTTGCAGGTAAATGGATGAAGCTGGAGAATATCATGCTAAGTGAAATAAGTCAATCTCAAAAAACCAAAGGCTCACTGTTTTCTCTGATACTTGGAAGCTAATTCACAATAAGGGTGTGGGGAGGCTGGGGAAAAATAGAGGCCCTTTTTGATTAGGCAGAGGGGAATAAAAGGGAGGGGAGGGGATATGGGGTAGGGATGACAGTAGAATGAATGTAGTTTTGATTTGCATTCTACTGTCATACCCTGTATGCATATATTACACGACCCGACCCGTGTGATTCTACATTATGTACAACCAGAAGAATGAGAAGTCATACTCCATTTATTTATGATGTGTCAAAATGCATTCTACTGTCATGTATAATTAATTAAACTAAAAAATAAGAATGCCAAAGGACAATTAATGCAAAAAATATACAGTATTTCCTATTGAAATTTGTCTACTGTCAGACTAAACACTAAAGGGCTTTGTTTTAAGCAAACCTGCAATAAGAGTTAAATAGCTAAGAATTTATACAGTTGTGAAATATGAGCTTAGAGGAACAAGAAAATGTTTATACATGTTTCGTCTCTAAGTCCACATCTTCAGGTGATTGTGTATTTTGAAGTTCTTTTTGTTTTCTCTTCCAGTTTCTAGGAAATTTGGGGAAAGTAGGTATGCGGCTATACCTACTTTGTGTGGTTCTGCTCAGTTCTGTTCGCTGTGATGAGACTACACATTTCCCATAAATACTGCTGTCTTTACATGGATTACAAGTGAAGAGACAGAAACAAGTTTCAGATGACCATTGATAAGCCTATCATGTGAGTGAGAAATAAAATCCTGTCATTTTAAGCAGCTAATACTTAGCCTAACAGAGCCAAACTATAGCACATTTTGTACTAAACTTACTCGTAGAGAAATTCATCCCCAGAGTGAGATGCTTCTGTAACATATAACCCCAAACATATAGCATTTAGCTTTAATGCTGGATGGTAGATGACTCCAAAATTTGTTTACAGAAGAAAGACAATGACCCTTGTTATGTAATGGCAAACAAATAACCATGGGGAAAGATTGTACTAAATGAGCTTGTGACTTTAAGTGGAAAAACTTGGGAGAGCTAGTAAAGTATTACAAGAAAGAGATCAACTTAGAAAAGAACTGGATAGCTTGAGAGAGTAAAAGGAAATAAAGGGAGCACAGAAATTTGTGGGGCCTTCAGTGTTTAAGTATGAAATTGGATGTAATCTTCAACCAATAGAAGATTACATCAAAAGAGACATTTTGGGTGATCAATGTGAATTTAAAAAGTTTCATGGGGAAGACAAAACCAAGCATTTCACTATAAGCCCATTTTGAAACTTCTAAATCAATCAAGAGAAAAACAAAAATCCTTTTATTTAGATAAAGGACAAGGGGAAAATATACTAAGGGCGTGACTCCTACATGAAATCTGATAGGTTTAAAGTAACCAAAATTAATTTCCGAGAAAGATGCATGTGTCAAAAAGAATTATTAGTGTGGGTGTTGATACAAAGAAGTAAATAAAATTATATGTACAAAAAGCTATGTAAGCTTTTGAGAATTATATTCCAAAAGATCATCCAGCTGGACTCAGACAGAAGATGACTGAGCTGTTAAATAACTCTTGGTTCTCGCCTTGCTGTGGGCAGTGTGCTTATAGAGGTTAAGTCAGGGAAACAAAGCCACTATGAGGATTGCAAGAAATAAGAGATTTAATATGAGAACTATAGTTGACACAAATGCGGGTGGAGTTTAGAAAGTGTAGGTCTTAAAAGTAGAAGCTGAAGACAAATAGTCACTAATGACTGCTTTCTTGAAGCATGAGCTGACAAGTTGAATCTTGCAGGAAGATATAAGAAACCTGTGTATATCTATTGCCAGAGAGGGACCTGAGGATATAACAAGGCAGGAGCTCAGGGAGAGCATTATACAAACCTTTGTGGATCTACAGCCAAGCTCAGGGAGGCTTGAGGCAGCTGTTGGTTAGCATGGTCAGGAAATCAAGAGGATGAGCTAGAGCAGGAGAGTGAGAACCAGAGGCTCAGGAGATGTCTTCATGCAACATATCTGACACCAAAACCTCCCAAGAGTGACAGCCTCTGCATTTCAGTCCCATGAAGGTTCATCTGCTTGGCCAATTCCATCTCACAACCTTAGAGAACAGGAGATTAAGACATTCAGTTCCCAGCCTTAGCCAGGAGCCCAGGTGCCAAGTCAACAATAGACAATCCAGCATAGGAAGGAAGCAGGCTGAGAAACTGCTCAACCCAAGAAGAACATTTTCATACGTGGCCAAGGTTGATAATGGAAAAGATAGGAACGTCAGAAAGAGGGACTAAAGGTCATAGAATGCAACAGACTGAAAATCTACTTATAAAGACAGAGACTACAGTGTAAACTTGAAACAGTGCCCACTTCAGTGTGAAAGGATCTTGCTTAATAAGATTTCAGAATTTCCATGGACCAGTAACTGCTCTGTGTGTCTCATTGTTCTCCTTTCCAAATAAAAGGGTCATTGTGGTTATCCTATCCCTTTTCTCCCATCTAATCAGTGCTCAACTTGTCTCATATAATTTTTAATAGTTTGTCAGGCGTCAGCAAACTATCGCCTGCAGGCTGAATCTGGCTGCTGCCCATTTTTGAAAGTAAAATTTTATTGAAAAGCAGCTCCTTTGTTTATATATTGTTTATGACTGTTTTTGAATAACAAGGACGGAGTTGATAGTTCTAACTAAGGCTGTATGACTGATAAAGCTGCAAACATGTACTAATTACAGAAGAAGTTTGTGAAGTCATGATTAAGACCTGTATACTATATCAGGTAGCTGTGTCTCTTAAGTCTCTCCTTTAGCCTAGTAGATTCATAGATGACTTGATGCTTGTAGATTGATCTTTCTCATTTCTCTTAACTATGGTATATTGCCTCATTATATGGATGTAATATAGCATATGATCAGTCCCCAAATGATGGGCATTTGAATTCTGCAATGAATAACCTTGCGCAAATGTCTTCTTATTTGTTCCTTCTATGGTTCATTTGAAATAGGTTCCCAAATAGTTTAACAATCTTAAACTCATGCTAACTATAGCTCTAATTCTAGTCCTCATTCTAACTCTTGGCTTATGAATGAATCCAAAAAGGCCTAGAATAAATTGAATATGGTAATTAGTTTAAAATAAGTGATTTTGACTCACTAGACTATGAGCTATCTAATTACCAAAATGCCTGCCATCATTCTTAACATCTTTCTAGCTTATATAACATCTTTTTTAGGTATATTTCTTTATCGATCCTACCTAATATCATCATTATTATGCTTAGAAGGCATAAAATTATCCATGTTTTTTATGAATAAGACCTGTATATGGTATCAGGTAGCTATGTCTCTTAAGTCTCTCCTTTAGCCTATTAGTTTCATAGATGACTTGATGCTTGTAGACTGTTCTTTCTCATTTCTCCTAACAATGGTATATTGCCCCCATTGTATGGATATAATATAGCATATGATCAGTCCTAAATGATGGGCATTTGACTTCTGCAATGAATAGTCTTGCACAAATGTCGTCTTGTTTTTTCCCTCTATGGTTCATTTAAAATAGGTTCCCCTAAGTGTGAATTCTATGCCAACTAATAGATATTGCAAATTTGTCCTCCACTTGACATTACACATTTCAGTGCCTCCACCATCGATATATGAGAATATCTCACTCAGCCAGAAGGGGAAGCTGTCAAGATTTAGGCCAACCTTATAAACAAGAATGGGATCTCAGTGTAGTTTTAAATGTTTAAGCCCTGTACCAATGATGTTAAGCAACTTTGCAAATGGTTCGGGACTGGTTGTATTTCTTGTGTGTTGTTTGTCTACTTAAATCTCTTGCCTGCTTTTCTATAGGATCTACATATTGTTTTTCTCTCCAACTTAAAAGCTTTAAAAGCTCTTCCTTTCTTTCCTTTCCTTCATTTCCTTCCTTCCTTCCTTCCTTCTTTCTTTCTCTCTCTCTTTTTTCCTCTCCCTCTTTAGTGTTGTAGATAACTCAAGGACTTATGCATATTAGGCAAGCACTACAGCACTGAGCCACACCCACAGTCCAACACTTTTAAACTTTTGATATTAGAACTATTATCCTTTGTTTTTGATATAAATTGAGAAATTTTTCCCAATTTTGTCAATTTCACTTTGCTCATTGTGGGTTTTCTTTTTTTACTTGTTTTTGCCATACAGAAATTTGTTGATGTTATTGTTAATCTTTTATGCTCTCAAACTATCAATAGTTTTCCAAGTGCTTTTGTATTTTGAGTCCTACTTAGAAAGGTATCATGCCTAGGCTATAAGGTATTCACCCATTTTTCATTTTAGTTCTTTTTTTTGGATTCCAGTTTCGTCCTTTTTTATTATTAATTGTTCAAAATGTTACAAAGCTCTTGTCATATCATATTTCATACATTTGATTCAAGTGGGTTATGAACTCCCATTTTTACCCCGTATACAGATTGCAGAATCACATCAGTTACACATCCACATTTATACATACTGTCATACTAGTGTCTGTTGTATTTTGCTGCCTTTCCTATCCCCTACTATCCCCCCTCCCCTCCCCTCCCATCTTCTCTTTCTACCCCATCTACTGCAATTTATTTCTCTCTCTTGTTTTTTTCATTTCAGTTCTTTTATGGTGTGATTTACCTCTCTGACACATTTGGTCTACTTTTCCTTTCCAGCTGTGCTTTCGTGCTATACTATTTTAATTATAGATGTTTTATAGTACATGATATGGTTTTTAATATATTTTAGGATTAGTCTCCTTTTATTATTCTTTTCATTTAAGTTCCTCATGTCTATTGTTGCTTTTTTTCTTCCAAATCAACTTTTTTTTTTATAATTTTTTTTTTTAAAGAGAGTGTGAGAGACAGAGAGAGAGAGAGACAGAGAGAGAGAGAGAGAGAGAGAGAGAGAAAGAGAGAGAGAAGGAGTGAGAGATAATTTTTTGATATTTATTTATTTATTTTTTTTTTAGTTTTCGGCGGGCACAACATCTTTGTTTGTATGTGGTGCTGAGGATCGAACCCGGGCCGCACGCATGCCAGGCGAGCGCACTACCGCTTGAGCCACATCCCCAGCCCCTTCCAAATCAACTTTATAGACAAATTTTCTAATGCCAGAAAATAAAAAGTGGTGCAATTTCTCTTGAGATTGCATTAAATTAATTAATTGAGAAATAGCTGATATCTTTAGGGTATCAAATTTTCCCGTTCAAAACATAATATATCTCCTCTCCCCCCAGTTATTTTGGTGTATTTTACAGTCTGTCAGCAGTGCTTTATGGTTCTCTTTATAGAAGTTTTGAACTCTTCTTGCTGTGCTATGTCTAACGGTATCTCTGTGTGGGTTTTAAATCATAAATTGGGTCTTTCATTCTCTTTAACTTCAAGTAGTTTCGTTTACATATTTGTTCAATTTTATATGTTAATTTTAATACTGCTTTATTGCTTGTGGTAGTTTTTACATAGATTATTTTGGGGTTTCAGTGATATACTGTCTGAAAGTAAAGATGGTTTAACTAAATGCTTTTATTTATTGATTAAAATTTTAATCCTTAATTATTGATGATCAAATTAATCTGATTAACCAGAGCTAAGAGATCTGTTTTTGCCTTTCAAAAGCCATGTAAGATTCTGAGTTGGAAGATTGACTTTTTTCTTTCTTTCATTGTTAGTGTGCATACTTTAAGAAAATATGTGACTTCAAGTTTGCAGGTATTTTCTATTACATAATTGGACAAAAGTTACAAATAGAGAACAAGATTAGCTCTAGGTAGAATGGTTAAATTGTTGAAGTTTGTACTCTTCTATTATAATTAATAAGCCATTCTTAAATCCTCATTTTGTGCAAAGATCACTTCTCATACTCTGGAACACCTAAAAAGGAATCCACCCAATGTTGGATATCCTTCTTATTTTTGTCCAACCTGGCTCGCATCTAAGGCTAAGCCAGTGTTTAAATACAAACCTTATCTCAGCACTAAAAGTATAATTTTACTATTTTATCTAACATGTAATTATAGTTCCCAAAAGAAACCAAAAAATAAGCAAACCAAAATAAACCAGAGCAAATGTGAAGGAAGCACTGATGACTGAGTAACTCAGAATATGAAATGACCTTTCAGACCTTCCACAAAAATGATGCTTGTTCTTCCTTAGTCAACAGTCAAGTTCTGGAAAATAATCTAGCTTCACTGAACTTTGTTGTTGTTTGTTTGTTTGTTTGTTTGATACTGGAAATTGAATCCAGGGGCATTTTACCACTGAGCTACATCCCAACCATTTTTATTTTTTTATTTTGGTACAGGGCCTTGCCAAGTTGCTGAGGCTGACTTTGAACTTGCCATCCTTCTGCCTGAGTCTCCCAAGTCACTGGGATTACAGGCATGGGCCACTGTACCCATCTAAGGAAGAATTTTCTAAGTAGAGTCACAACAGTCATTTAATTCAGGGATTCCTTTAAATTTTCTCCTATGGGTGTTAAAAACAACTATTCTTTTCCTTATCTGACCTGGAGAATGAATAGCTGTTTAAGAGGTACAGCAGTTCAAAGAATTCATGATTTGGATACACATAATTTGTGTCCTAACTAGCCATTTTCTCTTCCTTGATTTAAGCTGACCTATATGTTCCTCCAGCAAAGGAAAAAAAATTAAAGAAACTTCTGAATTGGCTTTATTGAAACTGCTCAATACATTTATTGACAGTCCAGGTTTTGGAATTAGAATCCCCTGTATTTTATTCAACTTTGACAAGTACTATTTTTAAATTGTATTTCACTTTCACCATCTAAAATGTAAAGAACTACATCTCCTTCACAGAGTAGTTGCAAGAAATTTATAACAAGATAAAGCACTTAAGAGTTCTGGCATGAAGTAAATGCTCAATAAATGATAACTTATTGTTATTAGAATTATTATTATCATTAGCCTGATGAGAACAATATTTCCAAATTCCATTTGTACACATATTTATTTTTCCAAGGACCTATTTCCCTTTCTCTGTCCCTTAACATGTTTCTTGGAGCCCCTTTAATACTCAGATGGTATTTCTTACATATATGTTTTGTCTGTCCCAGGACACAAACCCATATGTCCACTTTATTCTCATGACAGATTATCACACTCATGGTCCAGAGTCTGGGCCTCTTTATTAGATATAATTATAAGAGTGATGAACACTGCAGAGGACCTTTCTGCAGAGTATCATTATTGATCACTGGGTTTCTGTCGTTTTCAGTGATTCATTCTACTGTGGTAAGATTAGTCATTCCCTCCGCCACACTCCCTCTTTTAAGCAAAAATGCCTCTGAACATGAGTAACTTACTAAACCATTAGTATGAACAAATTCTCAGATTGAATGAAAGAAATGTAGATCTTTGAGTGCATTGGATTTTCTTACGAGAGAGAATTAAAGTTCTCCAGTGTGTGACTTGAGGTGTCAAAAGCAAACCCATGCATTAGATATTTAAAGATGGCAAAGAAGGGTTCCAGCTCTTTTTTGAATTCACCTTGCATGCTTTCTGGCTATTGCTGGAACCTCCGCTCCCAGCCCCAAATAAATAAATAGGCAACGGTCTTTACCTTTGAAATCAAGTGTTTAGAAGTATATGTAGAGAAGACAGAATTGTCTTTCTAAACACATGATTTCACCTGAAAAATGTTAGCTCCATGATCTTCCCAGGATTAGGGTTAAAATATTGAGCACAAATATCTCCTGTTATATACATAGTGATGTCATATAGATAACCTACCATTAGTTTAGGCAAACCAAATCGATAAACAATACACAATTTCACATACATGTACCTCTATGAATTGTCTAAACAGAACCAAACACACAGACTCTAAAAGTTGAATTTAAGACACTAGTGCCAACCTTTTCATCCACACATATTAACCCAATCACATTGGTCTAATGGGCACCATACAGGTACTCAATCTACATAAGTTCAACACTAACATTAAGGAGACAAACAATGGTGATGGCTAATTTTGTGAGAGTCTCTTTCAACAGTAGGGAGTCTGGGTCTTCATTAAATCAGCTGACTTGAGATCTCAAAGTTGCAAAATGAGCATCTCCACCCTCCCAAAGCCATCACGATGCAGCATGGCCAATTACACTCAACAAGCATCAGCATGTTTGGGCTTTAAAAACTGCAGTCAGTTGCCGTAGACGAGTTGGGCACATTTCCAATGCCTTCCTAAGAATGAAAATAAACATATATTCAAATGAGAGTAAATAATGACCTAATGGGAAATGTTCAGTGAAGCATCTGACAACCAGTTTAGACTGGCACCTTTATACTTTCAGTTTCATCTGTCCCGCCCAGTTAGTGGTGTGATGAGGTGCCAGTAAGTGTTGAGGTGGGGAAGGGGTTGGTGGTCCCTGAGGAAGTCCAGGTGTTTTGCCTAGACAGGGATTATGACAGTGTATCCAACAGTGGCAGGCATTCTATCTGCAAAAGCCTGATAACTCTATCAGACCCAGCTTGATCGAGCGACTCCAGAGGCCCTCTTTTCATCCTCAGCTTGCAGCAGATCTCAGTGGGCTGAAGGAGTATGAGAAACTGAGATAAGTACTAGCTACAATTATAGTGATATGTTTGTGCTGCTGCAATTAAGGTTGTGTCAGCGCTTCTATTAACCTTTGCATTGCCAGCATTTTCCCATTTGGCATTCCAAGTGAGTAACAGCATTTAAATTAAGAAGGAACACAACCATTGTCTGAGTTACAAGCCCATGAAAAATGGACAGCAGTAGATAGGATGGCCTCTACTTAGCTACTAAACAGGTAGAGCAGGGACTGGGAAGGTTTACGAGAGTGGCTCCCACACCATTGTTAGTTTATTCTTTGATGTTGAAATGATTTCTGGTGATGAGGTGGCCTATTACTGCATCCCAGAGCATCTGGGCGCTGGTAGAATCTCAAGAATTTATTGGGGCTTTTCCCTTGTCTGTGTTAGTTTCCTTGAATAGTTCTTTCAATTAGTTTAGAATGATTTTTAAACCATTTTGAAACAAAATCTACAGAATATGTGATTATCAAATTAATTTAATAACTCATGTTTAACCCATATCTCATTCAAGCCTAGCAATAATCTACATGATATGTTGTTACTTCCCTTTGACAGAGATTGAACATAAAAAATAAAGCACTTGAGGAAGTTGTTCCAAATTGCACAGCAAGTTTATTGCAAGACCAGCCTAAACCCAAACACACTGACAAACATCCAGGAGAGATTATGTGCATTAGTCTTCACTGCTCAGGATCAGGAAGCTAAAGTATCTTTTCTTCTCTTTCCACAGAACAACCTTTAGCCACTTCACCAAGAAAATAAAACAATAAGGCTCTGGCTTTCAGAAAATTTTATTGTAACTACCATTAAGAAGCATTTAGGGGGTTGGGGCTGTGACTCAGCGGTAGCGCACTTGCCTGGCATGTGTGAGGTGCTGGTTCAATTCTCAGCACCACATATAAATAAATAAAATAAAAGCCTATCAACAACTAAAAAAATGTATTTTAAAAAAGTATTTATGAAGCATACTATATATAACACATAGATTTCTTCCTTTACTACCCTCCTCCAAATTCTGAAAAGTTTTTCACCAAAATACTTATTCACCCTCCTGTTAAATTCTTAAATTCTGCTAAAACTGAAAACCAGACAATGTTCTCCTAGAAATCAGATTTTATTCCCCCTCCTATATAATTTTCTTCAAGTCTAATTCTCTTCCCCCAAAAGTTTGGTTTTAGGTATTTAGAAACGACACTAATTTGAATTTAGTTGTTCTTTTTTTTTTCATTAGTAGGATTAAAAATTACTTATGTTAAATTTTGTTCACTTCAATCTGATTTGGAATGGTGATTTTTTTCATCCAAACAAAAGCCCAAGTTTGTCTGACCCCATGATGTCACAGACATTTCCAGATGTGTGTCAAACCAGTTTGGATTGTACAAATCTGAGTTGATTATCAAGATTTCCAAGTCTGTGTTTCAAATGACTTAGGGCTAAATTAGTGATTTCCAAACTTAATAATGGTAAAAATAGCCTGGGGCCATTGTTTGAAACACAGATTCCCAGATTCTTCTAGAATCTTCAGTTTTAAGTGATTTAAAACTGAAAACTAGGTGATTTCTTTGCTGAGCTACATTAGAGAAACATTGTGCTAAAGGTAAATGTTAAGTGGAAATTAAATATAAAAAGTACAAATCTTGGTTGACTCTTTTAGGGGCTCACCTTAACTTAAGAAATTGAAATTAAATTTTTTCAATTGAACTTTGGAAAATAAAAATCTTATGAAATATGTCTATAGTTCACTACATAATGTATTTCACAAAGTTTTTGTTATGATTTCTCTGAAGGCATCAATCCTATTTAAAACTTGTGTTTCCAGCAGCTAAACCAGGCTTATACACTGTGTTTGGCATAGAATGCTTAACTCATTTCATTAAGGAATGAATGTTGAAAATGACTCAAGTCCACACTTCTCCATTAAGTCTTTACCCATTTTTCCAACTACCTGTTAACATATCTATTTTAAATCTAGCCTACTTCATCCCACAATGTACTTGATTCCATTGTATTCTATTATTTCTGTAAGGCTGCTTCATGTAGTACAAGTAAATATGACTTTAGATCAGGATACACTTAAACAAATATCTTAAGTTCAGTTCTTCACAATGAGGCTATGCCAAGTATCTCACAGAGCTATTGAAGGAATTAAATGAGTAATGTCTGCCAAGTTACTTTATTTTTACGTATTTTTTCTTTTTTGATTTTGTTTCATTTTAGTACTAGACTATAACCCAGTTGACAGCACTTATCTGTCTTCTCAGTACTTAATATGACACAAAGATCACTTTACTGCAAGAACTAGGTTTATCATATTTTCTCTTTACCCTTTCTTTCTTCCTTAAAAAAAAAAAAACTATAAGTCTCTCAAGATTAGGAGACAGGTCTTACAGTTTTCAATATTCTTTTGTTTTGATCCTTCAACAGTTACACTGAGTACATAATATATGTTCAAATAATTGTTGATCTAGAAGACACAGGAAAATAAGAGGAGAAAAAGAAGTGCTAGGGTTTGGATCTGGATTGTCCCTCGGAGGCATTGGTCCCCAGTGCAGCAAAATTCATAAGTGGGGATTATGGAGAAGTGATTGGATCATGAGGTCTCCTACTCCTTCAGTGGATTAACACACTGATGCATTAGTAATTGGATGGCATTACGGGAGGGTGGTAGGGACTTTAGGGATAGCGTCTAGTTGGAGAAAGTGGAGCTGAGTGGGGGTATGTCCTGCTAGGGTATTTCTTGCCTCTGCTCACTTCCCCTCTCTCTGCTTTCTGGCTGCCATGATCAGCTTTCCTCCCCCATACCATCTTCTACCATGATGTTCTACCTCTGTCAAGCCAGTGCAACATTGGACTGAAATCTCTGAAACCATGAGCCAAAATAAATCTTTCCTCCTTAAAGTAGTTTTTCTTAGGTATTTGTCACAGCCTCACGAAAGCTGACTAACATAAGCTCTGAAGAAAGAAAAAAAAATGGAAAAAGATACAAAGGAAAAGAATTACATGTTGGGAAGAGTTGTCTTTCTCTCAGTTATTACCTCAAGCCCCATGGAAGTAGGCCTTATGCAGATCATAGTTGACATCCTAAGACTAACAAGCAGAAGCTGTTTCTCACAGCAATAACCATTTGCAATTCGTTCACTTCCAGTAACTTAGGTTTCAGGTACAACAGTAAATTTTTTATTTTACCCATATATATATCTTATTACTTACTCCTCAATATAGGTTTTTATTTACTAGGGTTTCTATGTCTATTTGCAAAGCTCAAAGTTTTGTTTTTCAAATATAGTTCAAGAAATTTTTAATTTTTAATGTCAAATAAAGTATTACATACTACATGTAACCCAGAATTCTCCGTGCATCTAGCTCCAATACTGAAAACAAATGGAAATGAAAGTGACTTTCATTAACTTCAGTATTTCCAAGTTGAATAGATAGAAGAAATAATTAGCAGTAGCCTTATCTTTTTATACATGTGATCCGTAAAAAATCTGTAACTCAAAGAATATAAGTGACTCATCTAATAGCAAATAAATAAAAAGTTGTTACCAGTATGAATCATTTATATTTATGTAAATTTTATCAAATCATTACATTGTAGTGATTTCTATGCTCACAAAAGTGAACACAGAAACCTTCAGGTCTAACACATCACTTCCAAATACAAACACCTAATACCACATCCCTCATGGTGCTGCCAGAACATTACCTGGGAGAGGTAATCACTAACCACAGTAAACCAATCCATTTAGTCTGTGAGATATTTCATTTATATGCCAAACCATAGTATCCTTCATTCTACCTTTTTGTTCCTAGTGCTGATCTTTGAGCAATGAATGAAATATGCTTCCTTTTCTCTTTAATACACTCACTGTTCCTTCCAGCATTTTCTTATCTTCTAGACTTCTAAATATTTCTTGACCTTGGTTCCCTGTAGATATCCAGTAATGAGTCAGCTTTGATGAAGATGATAATGAAGAAAAAATAACAATGAGGACTACCTACATTTGTTGACTATTTTCTGTGTGTCACACATTACAAAAACCATTAGCATTTACTATATGCTTTGTCCAGTGCTATATTAACAGCAAGTAGAAAAGGTGCCTGGCATACATGAAACTTGCAGTGAACATTGACTAACTGAAGGAATTCTCATCAAACTGTTTGAGGTAGGCATAATTGTCCCTTTATCAAAGAGCCAATATATATAAAATGGAATATAAAGGTAGGCATTTTGACTACATAACTTTACATGTGCACATAACCATTGTTCTTTATACTTAAAAAAGTTCTTTTCTGAAACAGTCATAAAGATATGAACAATGATTTCATTTATTGGTGAGTATTTGTAAAAGTTCTGCATCTAGACATAAAAGGTTGCATCCTCAACTTTTGGCCATGGGAGTTGATTCCTATAACATACAAAAAAAAAAAAAAACAATTTTGTCTTGACCTCTGACTTCTGTAAGCTACAACTCCATTTTTTTAAGTTCCTTTTACAAAAAAAAAAAAAAAAAGTCTCTTATAGTATTATCTACCTTGCTGTCTCTAATTCCTCTTTTATTATCTTTTGAAATCCCTTCCTTTACTTTTCCCCCCGTATCTTCCACGAAAATTGCTCTTGTCAAGATCTTCAGGGACTTTCACTGTACTAAAATCCAACAGTCAATTCACAGTCCTAATTTCCCTTGACTTATCCATCATATTAAACACAGATCATCCCTAACTAAATAGATGGTTAGTTCATTCCACCATTCTAGCCAGGAAGCATCTTGACTTTGAGCAATGAATGAAATAGAACCCTAAGGAGGTTTAGAAACTGGTGGTGCCTGGTGCTTCTAAAATAAGGAAGTGAAAGTAGGGCTGAAAACAGGAAGGTGCACCCAAAGGCTGAGATTCCTCTGTCTCTCCTTCTTGGAGAGGCAACAGATCCTGCCCAACCATGGAATAAGAATAAAGGTTTACATGTTAGTGAGCCTCCTTAGTGACAGTGAGCCAGAGGACTAGAGGACTGGGGGATATGGGACATAAAAGAAGCCATAAGGAATCTTATCATACACCCCCAGTCTAAAATGAGAATGTATTTTTCTCAATATTTCTCATAACTATTTCCATGAACATTTCAAATACAATTTTTAGAATATTAATACGGAGCAGTATAGACCTGGTTAAACAGCTTAGTCCAAAAATTAATGAAAATGACAAGCCTGCATTCAAAGACAAACTATTTAATGACTAATTTTTTTAATTGGTTCTAGGCTGAGTCCTCTTTGTATAACAAGTTTCAGCCTGGAGAAAAAAATTTATGCTGCAGTTTTAAACCTCTGATAATAGAAGATTTAATGGAATTTCAAAAAGGCCATTAATTATAACATGCCAATATAATAATAAGAAGATTAAAATATGTCTAAACTAAACAAGTTCAATACAGCTTAAGTACTTTGTCTGAAATTAAACTTTCCCAACTATATATTTTGATATCAAATCTCAAAAAGTTAAATACTGAAACAGATAAGAAGTTTGTGGAACAATTTTCCATAAAATATGGTTGAATACCTTATTCTGACTATAACAACTTTGCAATGACATGAAATGAAAATTAGATCAAGCATAAAATAAATTGGGGATAAAATAATTCTATTGTGTGTTTATCATTTCTTGTGCTCCTTAAAGGAAATTTTTTATGGAAATATGAGTTAATTTTGAGATGTTTGTGACTTTTAATTTCTTTCCCACAAAATAAGTTTACAAAGTAGGAAAAAGGATTGGATGCAATATTGTTATTGAGTGTATTAAACCTTTATAAAAACAGATGGTGCATAGAGGAGCTTATTCTGTAGTGGGGAGATAAAGGAAAGGACATGGGTGGTAATACCTACGGTGTTGTTTTTCTTAGGGTGATGCAATGGTGTAGAGAGAATTATATAGATTCCAGCTGTATTTCGGGATTGATATCAAAAAGACTTGCTGCTGGGTGGGGTGTGGGAGGTGAGGAGAGGGAGGAATTAGAGATGACGAACAAGTTTCTGGCTTGAGCAACTGACAAAATGATGATACTATTTACTGAAAGAAGATGGGAGTAGGGCGAACAGGTTTGTGAGGTGAGGAATGACGAGTTCTGTCTGGGACTTCCTCAGTTGGAGATGCTTGTGAGTCATCCAACAGGTGAAATCAGGTAGGATAATGAATTTCAGATTCTGAAGTCATCTCCACCAAGTTAAAGATGTCAGCATCAGGCAACATGAAAGCTGATCAGGTTCAACAATATGTGATCACAAAGCAATCATACTGAAAACTGGTGTGGTGTAGGAGGAAAAGTCGAGCAAGAAAGCAAAGAAAGGCAGGTATTTTTCCCCTTTCTACTACAAAAATATGGGATATATTCTAACTTTCTTGAACACCCAATGGTGTGATTGTCTATAACATATACTTAAAATTGAGAAAATTAGATTCAAATTCCTGTTCCAGCTCTTACTACCTACATAATTTCAGGGGAAAAAAAGAGCATTTACGCTCTCTATGCCTCAGTTTCCTCATCTATAAAACTAATGATAACTATTTCACAAGCTTGTCTTGAGAATTCATTTAAACATGTACACACACATATATATAGATGCATAAAAATACACACATGCACACACACACACACACACACACATCCCATCACTTAATGTTGTTCCTGGCATACAATAAATGCTATTTGAGTATTCACTGTTATTATTATTATAAGAAAGATTAGATGAAAATAGAAACTTTATTTATATTGTAACATACCTTGTTCTAAACAATATTATGCAGAAACCTAATATGTGAAAGAAATAAAGATAGAACACCAGTGGCTGGAAGGTAGGACCTAGATCACCAGTTTAGCATTTTCCCTTCCCTCTCTGAGGGAAGAACTTCTGAGAGTCTTTTTTCTAAAAACTATCAGATGAGAAAATCTTTCAAAAGTAAGGGAAAAATAAAGATGTTTTCAGATGTACAAGTAATGAAGAGTCCACCATCCACATAGCCTCACTAAAAGAACTCTATGCTTTGGCAATAGGCAGAGTGAAGTTGGAAATTCAGTCCATCTTCTCAGAAGGATGCGTCTCCACCCCTCAAGTTCCCTTTCATATGAACAGTCCTCCACTTGCATCAGAGTCCTCACCTCCCACACCCCACCCTACTTCCAGCTCACTCAGTCCTCCTCTGGAGAAGAGTGACTTCATATGATTGGAACAATCTGAAAGGAGAGATTGAATTTAAGGAGGCCATCTTCTTCTTCTCTTCTTGGGAATCAGGTTTCTTTAGGAAGTACCTTACACTATCTCATTCACATGATGTTACCAGGGCTCAGTGAGACCAAGTGGGCAGGCTTCCCCTCACTCATTCAGCACTCCCATGACTTAGTTATTATGATCATCTCATTGTGATGATGATAGGGTGATTGTAAGGGTGATAGGAAGCCCATATGTCCACTGGTGGGCAATTTTCCAATATCACCTCTATTAGCAGTAAAGGTCACTTATGCCTTATACATTTGCCATAATTCTCTACTGGTTCAGAACTTCGATAAGAAGAAATGTGCTGTTTAGAAGTCCTCCCTGGCCCCCCCAAACACAGAGTGTGGGACCAAAAAAAGAGTGAACTCAGAAATAGATCAAATACCTTGGCAAATTCCCAACATAAGAAGGTTCCAAGCTTCCGAATCACAAAAACAAAATGTGTTTACAGTAAAAGGAAGCTGAATTTTATCCTATAAAAAAATCAGTCATTAGACCCTTTGAATACAAAAAGACATGGAAAGATTAGTATACTTGATTATTTTCTAGATAGTTCAGAATAGAAAAAAGAGAAATGAAAACTGGGCTCAGGGTAGAAAAAGAAGTTGGCATTTGCTGAAGGCCAAATTCATGTCCTCTCTACCTTTGTCTAACGTTGATGTCACATTTTCCCATTCTATTGCCTAATTTAAACAGGCAGTCATCTGGCTCCATAGATTTTATTGAATTAAGTCATCAAAGAAAACATGAACTACATTTGGGATCACCCCCCAACCCCAACCCTCCTGTTAAGGATTGAACCCAGCATTTCAGGCATGATAGATAAACACTCTACCACTGAGCTAGATCCCCAGTCCTGTATTTGGGATCTTTATCATAGTGTTTCAAAGATGCTTTACAATTTTCCACTTAAGAAAAATAATGTATTAATATTTCTCTCTTGATCTCTAAAGTTTACATTTTTATGACATATCCTTGATAAAGAATTTTAAAAGTCAAAAAACTGACAGTGATAGAGTGATGGCTTGAAAGTCAAAATATATGAAGATATAGGAGGTAGCAGTTGTCATTCAAAAATTCAACTCAACTTTAAATTTTGATATTAAATTGATGTATATGACATTGTAGCACTGTTTTTTTTTTCTCCCTGGAGGCAATATTTTTAGAATACCAGAATACGTCATGCCTGATCATCCCCCTCAGCCATGAGCTGATACTTGGTTCCTAATCACTGAGTCCTTTCCTTTCATGCCATTCCTTTGAACAAGATGCTTATATCAGAACTAAGACAACCCATATTCACTCTGAGATGGTTAGTGGTTTATGCCAAAACAGTTTTTAGGTTCCATGGTTGTCCATCCCTGTACAAAGCACTGAGAATACTGTGATGGACAAGACAGAAAGGATGTTGTCCATAGTCCCGAAGACCTTTTTGGGCTCTTGGAGAAATTAAAAAGCATAAACAACCAAACAAAAGCAGTAGTGATAACAATCCATTCTCACTTCCTAATGGATTCCCCCTCCATCTGGAAATCCCCTGACCTGTTCTCCACCCACGTGATGAGGAATGCTATTGAGGAAACACAGGTGGAAGAAAAGGATACTCACCTAGTTCCACAAATCAGACAACTAGCCTGGGATGATAATCTTCATCATTATAGAGTACTCTACCTCCAAAAGGGATCACCAGGGACATAGATCATTCATCTCTTTTGTTGTGTTTGTTTGTTGTGTTTTCTTACACACAGTTCCTTTCTTTGTTGATTATTCATTCTCCTCAATAGAGTTCTTTTCTCCAAAGTGCAAGTCTAGCTATTTCTGAAGTTCAGCTATTTCCCTCTCTATCAATCCCTAAGAAACAAAATGAATTAATAAAGGTATTCTTGTAGTAACAAGAGCCCTATCCAAGCAAGTTGAAAAAAGCAACTGACTTAAAACTCAAGTGCAATAATTTCATGTTTGGCTAGATCATGGTGCTCAAAATATGTCCTCAAGTATTAGGCTTTATCACTCTACCTTTATTTTTCTCTGCATAGATTCTTTCTACATAGTGGCAAAAATGGCCGTAAGGGGCTCTAGTCTTCCATTATCCTTACAGATAATAATTCTGTCCCCTCTCTCCAAAAGGCCAATTGCCTCTTTCCTTACAGTGTCAGCAAAATTCCTGGATTGTCCTCAGAAGAAATTCCAGAAGGAAAAAAAAAAATGTATATCCACTTTACACAAACCTCTATAATATTTTCTAGGAGATTTTTACTAACGGAGAGAAAAATAACAAATATGACTTGGTTATATGAACTATGTGGTTTATTTTTTTTGTAGGCTTCCCTTTGGACTTTATAAAGTATAAATGGCATGAAGACAGTCATTCTTAGCTCCTTTCACTGACTCATTTCCCATTGTAATGTTTAGAACCATCCCCACCCAACTTCTTTATTCGGGTTTTCAATGCCAGGATGATGCTCATGGATTTTCCCAATTTTATGGTTGCCATCCTTTCTTCCTAATTCTCAGAGACAATAACAGATGGAATTACATAGTCTCTCATAGATAATAGATCTAATGAGAGTGCAGTAAGCTTTATACCTTTAGAAAAAAACTCTAGTCTACCTATCTATGCCTATCGTCTTCTGGTTTTACAGTAATAGCAAAATCAAATTATTTAATTTCTTGATGCTTGACCTATTCTTCACTCAAACATTCTTCAACAGTAGTTTCCAGAATCACAGCTGGAAGTCTGTCCCTTGGGACTCAAATACATCAAACTAGTGCCAGAGTTTGACAAACCCTTATAAAGGAGGAAAGAGACCAGGCACTCCAAGGGAGATAGAGATCTACATACATTCCTTTTAGCTAAGTTGGTCCTTTGACTGCCAATCTCTCAGGCTATAGAAGAGCAGTTAGCTCTAGGCAGATTAGTTGGGCACAGTGGCACACACACCTATAATACTAGAATCTTGGGAGGCTGAGGCAGGAGAATGGCGTGTTCAAAGCCAGCCTCAGTGACTTAGTAAGACACTGTCTCAAAATAAACTATAGAGAGGGCTTAGGATGTAGCTCAGTGACAGAGAGCCCCTGGGTCCAATTTCCAGTATAATAACAATAATAATAATAAACTTAGCCCACCACCTCATCTTAGAAGAAAAATCCTTCCTGCGTGGCAGGAAAAAGGCACCAACATTACATCAATGGATAATTACCTGAACAGGATCAAGATTAAAAAAATATTGCACGGCAAAAAATGAATATTTAATAAAAAGTAAAAGAACTCAACTTAGAAGAAATAGCAACTTAAATGAGATAGAAATACTTCACAATTACTGTCAAGTTGTAAATAAATTTAATGAGAACATAAATTGAATTTTGTAACTGAGCTTAAAAATGACTTGATAAAACAAGAGTATGAGATTAAAAGGGAGTTTGCAGACCTGAAAGCCAAACAAGCAAGAATAAATAATATTGTTCTTTAGCTGTAAAATTCCCTGGGCTCTTCTCTCTTCCTTCAAATAAAATAGAGCTTATAAACTTAGGATATGAAGTAAACTCATTGCTTGGGGAGATTCCCTAGGATGCCGCCTGTTTCCTGCCTTGAAGGAAGGATAGTTCCTTCCTCTCTAATTAGAAAAGATCAAGTCATCTTGAAGACATTGGTGGAAATTTGGCAGGTGTACACACACACACACACACACACTCACACAATACTAAAATTTTCCACTGTACATAGGATGCTTCTCAGAGAGTAAAGAATATAGACAGCAATACTAAATGTAAAAGAAAAAAGAAAAAAAAGGAGGGAAAAGAAGAAGAGGGAAAAATTTGAAAGATTCGAGACAAACTAAAAGACATGAAAGACAAAAAAGATTTAGCATAAGGATATTGGGTTATATAGAACCAAATAAATAAAGCAGAAAAAAATCTTTGGAAATATAAAACAAGAAATCTCCCTATAATGAAGAAAATAAGTCCCACAGACTGAAAGAGCACATTATATTCAAAGTAAGCTTGGTGGAGAGTAGTCAGTGCCAATTTCTCTTCTAGTTACACTATTATCAAAGAAAAGGGAAAAGTATTTCAGCAAAAAGAAAAACAGCCATTTGCTACCTGAGGAGAGAGCACAGACTCCTTTGCCACAAAGATTGGTTCTACAAAGTTTTGAGAGAAAGGCAGTCATAGATATAACACATTAAAATATTTCTATTGTGTTAAAAAATGAATTTTAACAAAACCCAGAAGGTGAACTGTGTATGATGAATAAAGTATGATATTGTCTAGGTCCTCATCCTTTGTAGCAGGAAAAAAAACTATTAAAAATAAGATGCTAAAAAATTTTACTCCAATTTATTAAAGTTGATCTTGTTCCAATTTTTTTCCAAAATCTTGGAAAGATATTTTAGGATGGTCTGGGATTGTGGTTGAGTGGCTATAGGCTTTCCTAGCATGTGTGAGGTACCAGGTTCAAGCTTCAGCACCACATAACAAATAAAATAAACATATTCTGTCATCTACAACTACAAAAAAAATTTTAAGATATTTTAGGAAATATCTTTTATGTACAAAGAAAAAATATTTATTTGAAATTCCTACTTCCATGAGGCTGTGGAGTTTTAGCTGTTGTATAATGTTGGTCAAATGGAAATTTGTTTTAAAGAAACTATAATAGGGTTGAATTTTTAAAGCATTTTATTTTTGTCTAGAACTCTTTATTTGAATTGTGGATTGAACCCAAGGACATTTCACTGAGTTGTATACTCAGTCCTTTTTATTAATGTAATTTTTATTTTGAGACAGGGTATTGTTAAGTTGTTGAGAATCTCACTAAGTTGCTAAGCCTGGCCTCAAACTTGCCATCCTCCTGCCTTCTGAGTAGCAGGAGTATGCAAGCACACTCAATTAACTCTCTAGTTCTTACCAAAATATGCCTGGATAAAGCTCATTTAATATGAATCAAGTTTGTTTCTGTGTGGTAGTATTTAACTGATTTTTAAACCATCCTCTTGGTGCTTTCTGTAATGTTTGAATTTTTTCTAATAAGTTTAATTAGTATTTACAAGACAAGATAGAATAATATATTTTATTAAATATAAGACTGTAAACAAGACAAAATGTTAAGAAACTAAATAACAAATAGAAAAAGATTCTCCAAAGAAAATTAGTTTTTTTCAGGAATAAGCAGAAGAATTTGCAAACACAGCACAAGAGTACCACAGCAGAACAAGTCCTGATGATGGGTGATTGAAACAAGAAGAAACACATTTGTTTGATTTGGTTTGTTTGGGTCTTGGTTCTTCATTTGTTTTTTTATTTGGTGTTTTTTTCTTTTGTTTTGTAGTAGGGATTAAACCCAATGGTGTTCTAACACTAAGCTGCATCTCCAATTCTTTTTATTTATTTGTCTGTTTGCTTGTTTATATATTTATTTCATTTTATTTTTGAGACAAGGTCTTGCTAAGTTGCTGAGACTGACAATCCTTCTGCCTCAGCCTCCCAAACACTGAGATTACAGATGTATACCACCTTGCCAAGCAAGGGGAAACTTTCAAAGGCAAAGAGAGAAGACATGCAATTTGTTTTGAAATAAAAAACAGGGGTTACAAGGACTTACCCATGAGTTGACTTTAGCTCATTGGTGGAAATAGTTAGTATATCAGTAAGGTTTTCTTATCCATTGAGCTAGCTGTCTTTGTTGACTCATGTGGCAAGCTGCAGTTTGGAAAGTCCTTGGCTGTTCTTGTTACAGGCATCTGTGCATAAAAGCCCTTCAGGTAGTTTTTGTAATAGTTATCATCATAGACATATGAAAGACCCTCTTTACAATTTCATAGATTTATTGTTTGTTTGGATTTGAAAGAAGTGACATCATTTTGACTGAGAATTTTCACAATTATTATGTAGAGGGAAATTAATCATTTTTTAGTTGTTGTTGTTGTTATTGTTCTTTCTTTACTTTTTAATAAATGTTTGTTGAGGATCCTGAATTTGAGGCTAGTCTGGGTGGCACAGCGGGACTCCCACCTCAAAAACAAAAGGTTTGTTTCATGTCTGCAAAACTTTTCAGTGTTTTTATTTACTTTGGATCCCCTATGAGAATTATGTAAGTACTCCTAGGCAATAATTACATTATTTTCTGTTTCCTTGTTTCTCATCTTACTTTCTCTCATCTTTTATTTTTTTATAGTCTTCTGATGTGAAAGTACATTTTCCATTGAACTACTTTGAGGTTATTTTGTTTGGTCTTCGGGCAACCTTTGATATGGACAAAGAAATTATCATCTTCACTGTTGGGAAAATTATGGCCATGAGAGGTTAAATGAATATCTAAGGTCATTCAATGGCAGAGGAAAGACAGTTCAAAGGCTTAGTCTTCACAATCTTCAGACCTCAGGCTATGATATCTTTTTCTAGAAACCTATGTGGACACCACAGAAATGTTATTATTACTATGTTTTTACAATCTTTTTATATCCTGATTTTCTGTCTAACAGTAAGAACAAAATTTATGGTCATTAATACAACTTAAATCTCTTTCTCCAGATACTAAGCACAAACCTGTTATGAAATTACTATGTATTTAGCATTGTGTTCTGTCTGTGAAGAGGCTTTTCTCTTTTCATTCAACTTAAAAGGGGGTTACAAGCTTAACAATGAACTGGACAGAGAGTGTTTAAGGGAGACTCCTTAGAATATACCTGTTTTCTGTCTTGAGTCCAGTAACTTGTCTTAATAAAAAAAGATCCAGGCCTCATAAACATGCTAGTGGAGGACTGGAATTGTGGCTCAGCGGTAGATCACTCACCTAGTGCGTGCAAGACCCTGGGTTCGATCCTCAGCACCACATAAAAATAAATAAATAAATAAGTAAAGGTATTGTGTCCAACTACAACTAACAAAATATATTTTAAAAAGATGCTAATGGAACTTCAGAATTTACTTGTGTCTCACATATACAAGCATGTACATACATGCAAGCATATGTGCATACACATCAGGGGAAAGTGGTAAATATCTGATATCAATATTTTAATATAAAATGTTGATTTGTGTATAATCCTTTAGAAAGGTAACATAGATTGAGCAGAAGTACAAGATCATGTGCATCAATTAGTCATCTTCAACTTGCAAACACAAAGGCCAGCACCTGCAAATTTGAAAAATGAAGAACTTAGAAGAATATGAGTAGCTTACAGAAAAAAAGGAATAACTGCAAATGTTTGCTCAGAAAACAGCCAAGGGCATGTAGGTATCAAGAACCAGTAGAAGGACCAATCAGTGATTTTACCAGGTTCAACTGTGTGATGAATTAGCTCATTTTTCCTGCTGTTAAGCCCCTCCTTTCTTTTTACATATTTTTTAATTTGTTTTTTACATATATACATAACAGTAGAATGTAAATTTGGGGCTAGAACATCTGGTTGATTCATGTACTCATTCCTTAGCCAAATGACTTTAAGAGGGACAGGGGGACTTTAACTAACAGTTAACAAGACTGCAAACCATAGGCAAGATATAATTCCCAAAAGGAATCCAGGGTACAGGCAGAAGAAAGAAAATTATTCTGGACTGTTAAAAAAATTTAAATTAGGTTAAAGACTAAAAGGTGTTATGTAGATTTAATGCATTTTATACGAGGAAAGATTTATCTCAGATAAACTAAGTAAGTTGATTTAAGATCATCTCATTTAATCATTACAGAGACTTATTCTAGAAAATCCTCAGTACATCAAATTAGATGTAATTTTATATTATTCTCTCAGTGTGTTACTAAGAGAAGTAGTTGCCTGTTTTATTATTATTAAACCTGTCATTTAAAAACATAAGCAACACAATATAGTTCATTCTAAACTACAGTTTCTTTCATCACATAATTACATTAGAAAACACTAAGCCCGAGGGATCCAACATGGCAGCCGGCAAGGAAGCAGCACTTTCAGTATCTCCACATTAACCGGATCAGAAACACCCATTAAAACAGCTACATTCTACCTACTGAGGAACTTCTAGCAAAATTCCGCTGAAAGGAGACCTGCCAGGAAGTAGTAAGTTATATTAGAGGTGACAGTTGGCCCCAGACAAGTGAATCTTGGCCGGCCACGCGGGCGCAGAGGTCCAATCCCGCAGCCACCACCCAACCGGCTCTGCAAGCGGCCCCTGGCGGCACGGGACAGCGAGAAGGGTCCCCGCCTGGCCCGGCAGACGGCTCCCGCCATCCTGGCACTCCTGGTGGCCCCGCTCGCTCGGTGATCGGCCACCCCGCCCGCCCGGCTCTTAGCCACGAGGAGGCCACTGCCTACCGGGTTC
>NW_026000037.1:28195955-28198196 GCF_001458135.2 Marmota marmota marmota
TAATATGGTATTATGTAAAAATGTGGATGTGTAACCGATGTGATTCTGCAACTTGTATTTGGGGTAAAAAATGGGAGTTCATAACCCACTTGAATCAAATGTATGGAAGATGATATGTCATGAGCTGTGTAATGTTTTGAACAACCAATAAAAAAAAATTAATTAATTAATTAAAAAAAAAAAAAAAGAAAACACTAAGCCTTCTGCTACAATAAGATAATACAATTCCTAGGTGTTCAAAGACACATGGCAAACAATGCCTAAAAGGGGAATGTTATCTTACAGTAAAATATGCCTACCTCTGAAGGCTTTGTTTTACCACCGCTAATGTGCTTTCAGAATTCTGACAGAGATGTACTTATAGGAATGCCATTGACTGACAAATCATTACATACCAAATTCCCAGAGAAAAATGACGCTAAGAATTCAAACAAGACAGTGTAGTGCATTTTGAAATAAATTCTGGAAAGCATGCATGGAAATTAAAATGTTTTTTGCAAACTGCCATAACCATTTCCCTTACTATAATGGGGGACTTTGGTAGAATTAAGTATTTGATATCTAAACTCATTTAAAAGATGAAATAATGAGCTGGCGTTATTGGGGCTTAAGAGTTTGCCCCAACATTATTTAGGGAATGAGGTTTAGAAATGCAATTCTAAAGTTCAGTGTTGATTAAACAAGAAGAGTCTTTGACCTTAGGATTCTGGATTTGTTTGTTTGTTTGTTTATTAGTTCTAATCAGTTATACATGACTGAAAAAAAAAGCTCTTCGATTCATTGTACACAAATGGAGCAGAATTTTTTTTTCACTTTTTTTGGTTGTGCATGAAATAGAGTCACACATTTGTGCCATCATACATGTACCAGTCTTATAAAACAGTCTCTATGATATATTTTCATTCTACCATCTTGTGAATTTGTAAATTCATGTAACTTTGCATCTTTCCTCAAATTACATAGTGAGTTATTTTTAGGAGCTCAAAACAAGCATTAACAAATAGAATAGACATAGTAAGGCTTAGGTAAATACTGTTTCATGAAATTTCTATCAGTTTTGAGAGTATGTGGTGCATGTGTTAGGCCACTGATCAAAAACGTAACTTCTTACTATAGGTTGAAATTTAAAAAAAGAAAAAGGTGCTTGAAAAGCCACTTATCTAAAGTGTCCATTCTTTTCCTTAACTGAAAATAAATTATTACAACCTAAAAAAAGAAAAGAAAAGAAATGCAATTCTGTGAGTTCTCTGGCAAACAAACACAGTGCATCATAAGGACAAGAAAAGACTGTGTGAACTCAAAATATTTTTAGAATTTACAGAAATTAAATTTATAGACATCTTAGAGATCATCCAGGTCCAGACTCACATAAAAGTTTCTTTTATTGTCATTCTATGGTTTCTTTTTTTTTTTTAGGATTATCATATTTTTTTTAATTTTTTATTGTTGGTTGTTCAAAACATTACATAGTTCTTGATATATCATATTTCACACTTTGATTTAAGTGGGTTATGAACTCCCATTTTTACCCCATATATAGATTGCAGAATCACATCAGTTACACATCCATTGATTTACATATTGCCATACTAGTGTCTATTGTATTCTGCTGCCTTTCGTATCCTCTACTATCCCCCCTCCCCTCCCCTCCCCTCCCCTCTTCTCTTTCTACCCCCTCTACTGTCATTCATTTCTCCCCCTTGTATTATTTTTCCCTTTCCCCTCACTTCCTCTTGTATGTACTTTTGTATAACCCATTCTATGGTTTCTATGTCTTCTGTGAAGTTAACAGCAATCCTATCATATCAACTCTAATACATTCTTGTGTTACCCACAGAAGAAAAGAATCTTTTGCCAAAAAAAAAAAAAACTGAAATAGTTTGTAATTGTTTTACTCTTTTAAGGGAATAGGGTAGAATATTGATGAAAATATGAGCCAGTCCTCTGCTTTTTGTGGTGCCTTAAATGCACTCAAAAATCTATGATTTGGTAGGGACCTAAGAGGCTACTTCTGTAAACATTCCCTATTTTGTTCTAAAAAAAAAAAAAATTATGATGGCTTTAGAAATCAACTAGAAAAACTTTATTTTCCAGAGAGAAATCTCCTGTGTGCCATCTCAAATGACATTTTCATTTTTCTTCAATAACAAAATATACTTATTCATAAGCAGCTTCCTGCTGATCTAAGAAAGCCAATTAGTAAAAAAAAAAAAAAAAAAAAAAAAAAAAAAAAAAAAAAAA
>NW_026000037.1:28198651-28234746 GCF_001458135.2 Marmota marmota marmota
AAAAAAAAAAAAAAAAAAAAAAAAGAAGAAGAAAGAAAGAAAGAAAAAGTTTTTATTAATTCACATCTTCTTCCTAGAAAGAATGTTTTGTTGCCTTAACATAATCCACTTTGAGGTCTTCTTTCAAAGTCATATTCTGTCCATAAACTTCCTACCAACCCTAGAAATCTTCCTTCAATGTCTATTAGAGTAGATAATCCACTGTCAAAAATACATGTCTTCTGATTTTGAATTAGCATCAGAATCATTTGCTGTGCAAATTCATAGGCTCTATTTCAGACCTAATGATTTGGAATCTTTGGAGACAAGAAAAGAGAACTTACATTTTAAATAAGCACCATACAACTTCTTTCTTTTTTTTTTTTTTTTGTCCTGAGAATTGAACCCAAAGACTCTCTCTCTACCACTGAGCATCATTCCCAGCCCTTTTTATTTTTCATTCTGAGAAAAGGTCTGGCTTAGTTGCTTAGGGCCTCACTAAGTTGCTGGGGCTGGCTTTGAATTTTCCATCCTCCTGCCTCAGACTCCCAAATCGCTGGGATTACAGGTATGTGCCACCATGCAGGCCTACCATCCAGTTCTTACATATACTTAAATCTTTGAACCAGCACCTGAGGTAGATAGAAATCAAAAGTATATGAGGATTCAAACACCTTAAAACTCACTCTCAAAAAATCTGCTCATTAAAAAAAAAAGAAGAAACAAGTAAACAAAACACATAGTTATGCAAAAGCTATAAAGTCCTACAAAGGACAACATTTACATACCTGTAGAAACCTAGTTAGTATTTGGCTAATACATAGTGTATTGGGGGCTAACTGTTGAAGGGGTTATAGTCTTCACAGAAAAAGTGCTCAGAAACAAGGAGGGATGAACTAGCATCAGACTCTGGGTGTTGGGAGAGGAAGCAGTCCAGTGAAACATTGCCTTCATCTCACCCCAAGAATATGAACAGCACCCCAATATAACTGAAGTTTGAGATAAGCTTGTTTCATAGGAATCTTTGGATTCTTGAAAAGTTTTATGAAATTTGGGCTTTAATATGCCAAAGTAGAATTAAAATATTCTAACACATAGTTTCATAAGAACTAAATACTAATGTATCCCAGAGCTCAGTCTCTGGATCTCTACTTTCACTAGTCTTCATTCCTTCCCATGGTATTTTCTCACGGTTTTGCATATATCACCTATAATCTGATGATAATTAATTGTCTAGCTCAATTGTCTTACCTAAACTCTAGAACATATTCAACTTCCTATTTGACATCACTGCTTGGATATCTAATAGGCATCTCAAACTCAATATTTCTAAAACTAAACTGTTCATCTCTCTCCAAGACTGTTCTTCTTTCATCTTTTACCATCTTGGTTAATTGCAAATCTTTCTTTTGAATTGCTCAAGCTAAAATCTTTGGAGTCATCTTTAATTTCTCTTTCTTTTTCATCCTTAATCAAATTCTTCAACAAATTTTTTTGTTGCACTTTCAAATACACCCAGAGTCTGAACTCTTTTCAGTATTTCTACTACTGACACCTGATCTGAGCCACCACCCTCTCTTGCCTGGATTATTGGAATAGCTTCCTGCTTACCCTGGTTCTACCCTGACTTCACCCTAATCTATTCTCAACCCCAAAACCCAGAGTATCCCATTTAAAATTAGCCCAAAGATAATGCTCTTCTGCTCTAAATTTTTCAGTGTCTCTTCATCTCAGTCACTCTGAATAAAAACCAGAGTGCTTATGATGGTCTTCAGAACCCTGTACATAGCTGGTTCCTCATGACCTGTAAGACCTGTTATCCCATTATTCTGCATCTGGTTCATTCTGCCCTCAGGCACTTGGCTCTGGCCTCCCAAAGTGGCATCATGCTCCTCTCTTGGAGATCATGTACAGACTTTTCCAAGATATTTGCATTACCTCCTCCTTTACTCCAAGTTATTCCTGATAAATGTCAGTTATCAGTGTGTAACTCCCTAATCACCTTACTTGAAATTTATCCTGTGCCCCCAGAACTTTTCCTTACCATTATTTCTTGCTTTATTTTTTTTCTCTCATGTGTCATTATTTTCAATATATCTATATTTACCTTTTCGTTTTTATTGATTAACTGCCTTTATCCACTGGAATTGAACTCATCAAAGCAATAATTTTTGTGTCCTTTTTTTTTCTTTTCTTTCTCCTTTCCTCCATCCTTCTTCTGTCTTTCTCTTCTTCTTTCTTTCTTTCTTTCCTCCTTCCATGCCTCCCTCTATCCTTCCTTTTTTTCTTTCTTGCTGCTGTATTTTCAGTACCCAGAACAGTTCCTGGAACAAAAGAAGTTTTCAAATAAATGTTTTTCATTTATTTATAATATTTCAGTATTATCCGTTAATAGTTAAAGAAGCATAAGCACCTCCGTGGCCCTGACAGGTTACCAAATCTTACACCCTCTGTGCACTCATTTGTAAAATGTGAGTCATGATTCTTATAAAAGATCTCTTCCATTCTCTGAAATTAAAGTCATGGTCATAGTTCCACAGAGAGGAAAGGAAGCCCAATGAAGCTCTGAGGCAGAGCCTCAATATTTGAAGCCTTGTAAAACTGAGCTAGAATTATTGTGACAAAGGCACCCACTGGTCCCTGAGATACAGACTAAGTTGCAACATAACTTACTGTCAGGATGGATCTGAGGTTGCACTATCCTGTCTCAGAGTCATGAATAAAATCTGTCTCATGTTTTTGTTCTTATATCTTTTTGCAATTTTGGACAACCCAAGCGGTGTTCACTTGCTCCACTCAGTGTGATTTTGTAAATGCTAGCCACACTACAGAGTTTAAAGATGAGACTTCTGGTGGGAATTGCTTTCAGAGAGCTAGAAATATGACTGAACAATTTTTAACAAAAAGATTCTGAATCTAAAAGTCAAGGGAACTGGATCCTAAATAGGGTTCTATTTTTGTGTGACTTCAGAGAAACCCCTTAATCTTCATGCCTCAGTTTCCTCGTTTGTCAAATATAGATTTTCCATGCCCCACATGATAACTGTGAGAATTACATAAAATAACACACATAAAAAATAATTTTAACACTGGGTTTAATCCTCATCACCACATAAAAATAAATAAATGAAGTAAAAGTATGGTGTCCAAAAAAAATGAATTTTGGTCTTTTAAGTTTTTCAAATGAATGATTCAATTGAATATGTGTTCTTTATCATAAGTCATCTCAATCTTTTTTCTGTTGAAGAACATGGAAAATAATAAATCCAGCTAATTTTTTAAAAAGTGCTATAAATGCCCTACATGTTTCATCTTCTTAAAGCACTAATCATGTGTTAAGTGCTGAAAATGACAGAGAATTAATTGTGATCTTTGCTCATAAAACTGTGGGATGCAGTTGTATAGATTCACAATTTACCTAACAGGATACAACATGAATACTAGGAGATACTCCAGGAAAGAGGCTGTTGACACAAAGAAAAAGTCAGGCATATACAATTACAGTGTTGAATCCAATCATTGTCATGAGTTCAAGGTAGATATTTATGGATTATCAAGGGGATCAGGAGGAACCTGACATTCTGAGTGGGTGGCAGGAGAGTATTTTCTTCAGAAAAGCAAAGTTATCAGAGACAAAGTCACTTCCAACTTAAGAAATGGATATTTTCCAAGTTGTATGGCTCATCCATTTAATAGGCCCTAGCATTTGCAGCATGAAGAGATGAAGTATGGTTGCCATGAGAGCACAGTAGATGTTCTGAGTACCACACGTGGTACCAGCACAGCGTAATGAGGACAGGCTGCAATCAGGATGTTTTTCTCTGGTTCTATAGCTACTGACAAAATCCATGTTTTCTTTTTCCAGGACCCATTTCAGAAATCAGTGCTGATCAAACAAAGCACACATTCCCTTTGGCACTAAATTTGACTCAGCAGAGTCTGTATGAGGATTCTGGCAAGTAAGAGAATCATTTTTCTAAGCCATGGCCAGTCCCTGGAAACAAATCTAATCATAGTATGCTGTTCCAAGAAGGGAAGTGAGAAATTCTCAGAGATGGGCAGAAGGAAAGATATAAGAATAACCATAAGAAGATCCTTAGGTGAGAAAGTCATATTGGATTAACTTTAAATGCCCTATAGCAGCTACATAGTGCCAAAGTTAAATACCTTTGAAAAACTAAATGTCTGTGTTCATTCATGAAAGGACAAAGGCCCAGTCAGGGTCAGATAAAACTCTATAATTGTATTCATGTATTTGCAGAATTAGAACATTCAGGCTTCAGAATCACAGGGGACTGGATCACCACTATATAGAGAAACAACTGTGATTTCTGAATGCCATCCATGTGGCATAACCACTGAGATGAAGCACCATTCAGAAGAAGCAAATGTGTATTCTATGTTATGCCCAGTCTGATTTGGACAAGCTCACACAGATAGGTTCTACAAAGGAAGTATTATTGCCATTGTCACAAAAACACAAACCTACTTTTAGAAAGCAAGTACCTTATAAACACACCAATTGAAAAACAAGCAAAGTGAATTTAAAAGCTATGTGACAATGAGGATATTCTTAAGCAGACATACCCTCTTCTATCTCTGCCAAATCTTCTTTCAACCTTTAAAGTCTAAAACCTTCCTGTTTCACATCCTTGATTCTGGTCCTTTCAATAATCAGAAAGCTCTTTAGCACTTATACAGAGGAACTTCTACTAAATGATAAAGTCAGGAACGACAATAGCCAGGTCCTACAATATTCTGGTAAATGGAAATCTATTCTTCTGCCATACCATATAACATTTCTAACAGATTTTCAACAATAATAATAATTTATTATATTATGATCATATTTCTGTATCTCTGTTGAATATAATATTTTAGCGACTTACAAAATACTTTAGAAGCATGGTATAGATGGATTTTATTGGTGTTCACAAAAGCAAAACAATTGTACCAAAGTGCTCTTGAGTAGAGCATTATGTTTAATAGATTCCTGATAAATACAACATCTTTTTCTCCCAAACTATTTGTTATACAGATAGCTCTTTGTAAACCAAAGCATTTTCTATTGACATATTTATCAAAATGAACTCTAAGTAGTTTTTCCAGAGCAAATAAGATTAGGTGTGATTCTATTTAGTATACTTTTAAAAAATATATTTGCCTTTGATTATGCTCATTTATGCTTCAAGGATTTTTTCCCCATAAGTCTCCTTCTTATGTTTTCATTTGAAATTTTCTCCAGGCTTCTTTTATTTTACATGGCAATTTCTTCCCCTTCAATGTTTACTTCAAGGCTATGCACAAAGTCCTTCCCAAACCACCCCTATCTGGTGCTGTCTACATTTTATATGAAAGAAAAAAATAACCAATGAGTTATTAAGCCAGTAACCAAAATGTTCTTGTAAATAATATCGTTGTCCATTCCATACCCTCAACCTCTGCAACTCTCCTTATCTGTTTTATATACTGGAATCCCACATAAGGTTGTTTGTAAAATAAATTTCATAACACAAAAATAGTTTGATAACAAGTAATGTTGACTCGACTACTGATTGACAGTGAATATTTCACCTTGATGGATCTACTTATTTGTTGACAAAGCTACTATTGATTAATGGCAGTGATGTTGACGAGTCCTTTTGGGTATGGAACTATTTTTAAATGTTTACCAGGAGTTCAATTGAGAATAATGCCCATGTGCTCCCCCAATGATTGCTGTTCAAAGTAGCATTAGGCAAAACATTTAACTTAGCTTTTACACTATGATTCTAAAGCTAAGCAAAAAAAAAAAAAAAAAAAAAAGGCTTGTCATTACTTTCAAGATTTGGGTTAGAATTATTGGAGAAGCATGTTCACATGCAGTTTGACGCTTCTCCATATTGGAGTAATTACCCCGCATTGTAGCTGGACTCAAGGGATTTTGAATGCAGTAATGAATTGCTGCAAACCTTCCAAGAAATACAGAACCATATGTCTTGGGGACTGGGTTGGAGGCTGCAGCTATAGATAAGGATATGGGAAGGGAATGCTACTTCTTCTAAAGCCAACTGTGTAAGGTTATGAATTGAAATTCATTGCTAATGTAGATGAAGCTGGAATGCATTTTTCCCATGCTGTTCAGGGTGGAATTTGTCATAGTAGTAGGAAATTGGCTGCTAAACTTTATAAGTTGCTGTCTAATGATTAAATAACAGAATTCCAAATTCTTAGAATTTTCTTACTAGGCCAGGCACACACCTCTTATCCCAAGAAATCAGGAGGTTAAAGTAAGAGGATCACAAGTTTAAGGTCAGCCTCAGCAACCCGGTGAGACCCTGTCTCAAATAAAAGTGGGAAAAAAAAAGTTAGGGGGGTATGGCTCCGTGATAGAGCACTCCTGTGTTAAATCCCCAGTACCCACACCACACACACACACAAAGAATTTTCATACTAAAAGTTCAAATATATAATTTCTATTATCTGGATGATTATAATAAAAAAACTCTCAGAAGCTGAGGCAAAATTGGAAAAATAAAAAGGCCAAATATGAGAATTAATCTAATTAGAATAGAAATGTGGTGAATAAAAGAAGCCAGCCATTGAATTATCATATTAATGAGATCTAAGCTAGGGATGTAGCTCAGTGGTAGAGTACTTGCCTAGCATGTGTGAGGCCCTGGGTTCAATCCCAGCACCACAGACAACACCAAACAAAACAAATCATACTTTTCAGCCTGGGGCAAGACTCTGTCTCAAAAAAAAAAAAAAAAAAAAAAAAAAAGTCTGGAGATGTAATTTATTGATAGAGCACTTGCCTACCATGTGTGAGTTCCTATGTTTACATACACACACACACACACATACACACACACATGTATTTGCAGTATATGTACACAAACTCACATATATAAAGAGATCTGGTTGCCCCACCCAAGGGGATTCAAATCCATTCAACAAACCAAATATTAAAAAAACCCTCAACTTAATCAAAGAAAAGGATGGATGTGTTTATAGAAGTACAGCTATTTACATTGAAGCTAGAAAGAAGGTTACCAAAAATAAAGATTTAGAAAATTTGATTCAGCACTGTTCAAGAAGAAAGACTATATCTAGATCACCTGAGGTGAATTCTAGAAATGAATAAGGACAGCTCACCAAAGTTTCTTAGAGCCTCTGTACAAACTCTAGGACCTTAAGAAAGAATAGAAAAAAAAATACATTCACCATCAGCTGACTTCAAGTAAAAGACATAATCTCAGAGAGTCTGAATGGACCATCAGTTGAGAGGTTTTATTGCAGATCTGAAGTTTTCTGGAAGAAGAAACTTCCAGCTGCCGGCTGATGATTGGCTCACAGCGGCCCCAGCAACATCTAGCTGATTGGCTCCTCGGCCCCAGCAACATCTAGCTGATTGGCTCCTCTGCGGTGATGCTCATTGGACTGTTTCCCTGCCCTTTCAGACCACGGAGCTGCTCATTGGGGGACTTTTTTTGGCTCCGCCCACGTGACCCAGCCAATCGGCCTCAAGAGCAGGAGGATGGTGGGAGGTGAAGAGAGGCTTGTGTGGGAGAGAGAGGCTTGTGGAAAGCCGGTGGTGGCAGTTGAGGCTCTGAGGATTTTTCCTGAGAGGCTGTTTTGTTTGGCGTGTGTGGTTCTAAAAATAAAGTTAGTTTCTTTTGACAAGTGGCTCCTGATTGTGCCCAGCCAGACTGCGGCAAGAAACCCTGCCTGTGGATGGCTGCTTCAGCTTCTGCCAGCTTTCTAGCCTACCCTACAGATCTGGGACTTGCCTGACCAGCTCCCAAAATCAAGGAGGCAAATACTTTAAAATACATTCTGTAGATACCCACCCCAGCCTCTGCAGGGCCCAGGCACACAGTGGGCCAGTTCCACCCCTTTCCTGGTGGGGCAGACACTCACCAGAGCCTAGCCTCTGGTGCAGGACGCCCCTTCTAACCAGTGCACTACCACTAAAGCCGAGATCCAGCCCAGATGACTCACAACAGCCCACGAGGGATCCAAGATTTCAATAGGCCCAGTTCACCCCTCCCCCAGCTGGGCAGACACTGCCAGAGCCTAGCCTTTGGCACAGGAGAGCCCCTTCCTACCAGCAGACTACTTTAGGAGGTCAAGCCCAGCGGCCCAGATCCACCCTCTCCAACTTATGCAGGTTTCAGACTCAGGATGCAGTAGCCTCCGTTGAGGGATACCAGCAGGATCTGGAAGCCCAACATCAAGGTGAGATACAGACAATCTGCACAGATACTACAAGAATATAGGGAAGAAACTGTAATATCTCAGATCCACAATGCAAGAAAGGGAGACACGTAGACAACATGAAAAAACAAGGGAGGAAAGTGCCCCAAACAAACCAGGACACTATAATAACAGAACCTATGGACAGCGAAGTTAATGAAATGTCAGAGAAGGAGTTCAGAAGGTTTATAATTAATAATCTGTGAATTAAAAAATGACCTAAATGGGCAAATACAAGCAAAAATTGATCACTCCAACAATGAGATAAGAGAGCAAATACAGGTAGCAAAAGATTACTTCAAGAGAGAGATAGAGACCCTGAAAAAAAAAGTCAGAAATCCTTGAAATGAAGATTACAATAAATCAAATAAAAACTCAGTAGAAAGCATAACCAACAGACTAGATCACTTGTAAGAAAGAACATTAGATAATGAAGACAAAGTGCACAATCTGGAAAATAAAGTTAATCACACAGTGAAGAAAGTTAGAAACCATAAACAGAATACCCAAGAATTATGGGACAGCACCAAAAGACCAAATCTAAGAGTTACTGAGATAGAGGAAGGTACACAGTTTCAAACCAAAGGAATGCACAATCTCTTCAATGAGATAATATCAGAAAACTTCCCAAGCATGAAGAATGAATTGAAAAACCAAATACAAGAGGCTTGCAGGACATCAAATGTACAAAATAAACAACAGATCTACACCAAGGCACATTATAATGAAAATACCTAGCATACAGAATAAGGACAGAACCTTAAAAGCTGCAAGACAGGAGACTCAGATCACATTTAGGGGAGACCAATTCATATCTCAGCAGATTATTCAACCCAGACCCTCAAAGCCAGGAGATAGTGGAACAACATATACCAAGCTCTAAAAGAAAATGGATGCCAACCAAGAATGTTATATCTAGCAAAACTAAGCTTTAGATTTGATGATGAAATAGAAACCTTCCATGATAAACAAAATTAAAAGAATTTACAACTAGAAAGCCTGCACTATAGAACATCCTCAGCAAAATATTCCAAGGAGAGGAAATGAAAAACAATGATGAAAATCAGCAGAGGGAGGGATTACACTAAAGGAAAATCTAATCAGAGGAGAAACCAAGTCATGTTAAATACCAAAAATAAACAAAAATGACTGTGAATAGAAATCATGTCTCAATAACAACCCTGAATGTTAATGGCCTAAACTTACCTATCAAAAGACACAGACTAGCAGATTGGATTTAAAAAAAAAGACCCAACAATATGCTGCTTCCAAGAGACATATCTCATAGAAAAATACATCCACAGACTGAAGGTGAAGGGTTGGGAAAAATCATATCACTCACATGGTCTGCAGAAGCAAGCAAGGGTTTCCATCTTCATATCAAATAAAGTAGATAAACTAAAGTCAATCAAAAAGGATAAAGAAGGACACCACATACTGCTCAAGGGAACCATTCACCAACAAGACTTAACAATTATAAACATATATGCCCCCCAAAATGGAGCAGCTATGTTCATCAAACAAAGTCTTCCCAAGTTCAAGAGTCAAATAGACCAAAAAAACAATAATTCTGGGTGACTTTAACACACCTCTTTCATCACTAGATAGATCTTCCAAATAAAAGCTGAACAAAGAAACTATAGAACTCAATAATACAATCAATAACTTAGACTTAACTGACATATATAGAATATGCCAACCTTCAACGAGAGAATATACTTTCTTCTCAACGGCACATGGATTCTTCTCTAAAATAGACTATATACTATGCCACAAAGCAACTCTTAGCAAATATAAAAAAGTAGAGATTCTACACTGCATTCTATCAGATCATAATGGAATGAAATTAGAAATCAATGACAAAATAAGAAATAAAATCCACTCTAATACCTGGAGACTAAATAATATGCTACTGAATGAACAATGGGTTACAGAAGACATTAAGGAGGAGACTAAAAAGTGTTTAAAGGTGAATGAGAACACAGATATAACATATAGAAATCTCTAGGACACTGTAAAAGCAGTACTAAGAGGAAATTTCATTGCATGGAATTCTTTCCTTAAAAGAAGAAAAAGTCAACAAATAAATGAATTAATACTACATCTCAAAGCCCTAGAAAAAGAAGAACAAATCAACACCAAAAGCAGCAGAAGATAGGAAATAATTAAAATCAGAGGTGAAATCAATGAAATTGAAACAATTGAAAAAAATTGACAGGAAAAAAAAGTTGGTTCTTTGAAAAAATAAATAAAATCAACAGACCATTAGCCATGTTAACAAAGATGAGGAGAGAGAAAAATCAAATCACTAATATAGGTGATGAAAAAGGAAATATCACCAGAGACACTACAAAAATACAAAATATAATTAGAAATTATTTTCAAAAATTGTACTCCAATAAAATAGAAAATATCAAAAACATTGATAAATTTCAAAAGTCATTTAATTTGCTCAAGTTGAATCAGAATGATATACACAATTTAAACATATCCATTTCAAGCAACGAAATAGCAGACACCATCAAAAGCCTAGGACCAGAGGGATACACAGCCAAGTTCTACAAGAGCTTTAAAGAAGAACTAATACCAATACTCTCCAATTTATTTCAGGAAACAGAAAAAGAGGCAGCACCAACAAACTCATTCTATGAAGCCAATATCACTCTGTTTCCAAAACCAGGCAAAGACACATCAAAAAAAAAAAAAAAACTTCAGACAGGTATCTCTAATGAACATAGATGCAAATATTCTCCATAAAATAATGGCAAAGCAAATACAAAACATATCAAAAAGATTGTGTACCATGATCAAGTGGATTCATTCTAGGGATTCAAGGTTGTTTCAATATACAGAAATCAATAAATGTAATTCATTACATCAATAGACTTTAAAGAGAAGAATCATATGATCATCGCAATAGATGCATAAAAAGCATTTGACAAAATGCAGCACCCCTTTATATTCAAAACACTAAAAAAACTTGGGATAACAGGAACATATCTCAACAACATAAAAGTTATCTATGATAAGCCCCAGGCCAACATCATTCTAAATGGAGAAAAAAATGAAGGCATTCCCTCTAAAAACTGGAACAAGACAGGGATGCCCTTTTTCACCACTTCTATTTAACATAATCCTTGAAACACTAGCTAGAGCAATTAGACAGATGAAAGAAATTAAAGGGATACACATAGGAAAAGAACTCAAACTGGCACTATTTGCTGATGATATGATTCTATACCTGGTAGACCCTAAAAGTTACACCAGAAAACTCCTAGAACTAGTAAATGAGTTCAACAAAGTGGCAGGATATAAAATCAACACCCATAAATCAAAGGCATTTTTGTATACCAGTGACAAATCCTCAGAAAGGGAAATGAGAAAAACTACCCCATTATCAATAGCCTCAAAAAAAAAAATACTTGGGAATCAACTTAATGAAAGAGGTGAAAAATTTATATAATGAAAATTACAGAACTCTAAAGAAATAAATCAAAGAAGACCTTAGAAGACAGAAAGTTCTACTTTGCTCTTGGATAGGCAGAAATAATATTATCAAAATGACCAAACTTCCCAAAGTACTCTACAGATTTAATGCAATTCTGATCAAAATTCCAATGACATTCCTCATAGAAATAGAAAAAGCAATCATGAAATTCATCTGTAAAAATAAGAGACCCAGAATAGCTAAAGCAATCTTTAGCAAGAAGAGTGAATCAGGTGGCATCACTATACCAAACCTTAAACCATACTACAGAGCAATAGTAACAAAAACAGCATGATATTGGAAACAAAGCAGACTAGTAGACCAATGATAGAGAATAGAGGTCACAGACAGTAACCCACAGAACTACAATTATTTTATATTAGACAAAGGTGCAAAAAACATGCACTGGAGAAAAGATAGCCTCTTCAACAAATGGTGCTGTGAAAACTGGAAATCCATATGCAACAAAATGAAATTAAACCCCCATCACCATGCACAAATCTCAACTCAAAACGGATTAAGAACTTGGGAATACAACCAGAGAACCTGCGTCTAATAGAAGAAAAAGAAGGCCCTAATCTCCAACATGTGGGATTAGGCCCCAATTTCCTTAATAAGACTCCAGTGGCACAAGAATTAAAATCAAGAATCAATAAGTGGGATGGACTCAAACTAAAAAGCTTCTTTTCAGCAAAAGAAACAATCTGTGAGGTGAACAGAGAGCCTACATCTTGGGAGCAAATCTTTACCCCTCACACATCAGATAGAGCACTATTCACTAGGGTATATAAAGAACTCAAAAAGCTAAACACCAAAAAATCAAAGAACCCAATCAATAAATGGGCCAAGGAACTGAAGAGACACTTCTCAGTGGATGATGTATAATCAATCAACACATACATGAAAAAAAATGTTCATTAACACTAGTAATTAGAGAATTGCAAATCAAAACCACTCTAAGATTTTATCTCACTCCAGTCAGAATGGCAGCTATTATTCATACAAACAACAATAAGTGTTGGTGAAGATGTGGGGAAAAAGGTACACTCATACATTGCTGGTGGGACTGCAAATTGGTGCAGCCAATATGGAAAGCAGTATGGAGATTTCTTGGAAAATTGGGAATGGAACGAACATTTGACCCAGCTGTCCCTCTCTAAGAACTTTAAAACAGCATACTATAGGGACAAAAGCCACATTAATGTTTACAGCACCGCAATTCACAATAGCTAAACTGTGGAACCAACCTAGATGCCCTTCAATAGATGAATGGATAAAAAAAAATGTGGCATATATACACAATGGAATATTACTCAGTAATAAAAGAGAATAATATCATGGTATTTGCAGGTAAATGGATAGAGTTAGAGAAGATAATGCTAAGTGAAGTTAACCAATCCCCAAAAAACAAATGATGAATGATTTCTTTGATATAAGGAGGCTGATTCATAGTGAGATAGGGAAAGGGAGCATGGGAGGAACAGATGAGCTTTAGATAGGGCAGAGGGATTGGAGGGGAAGGGTGGGGCCATGGGGTAATTAATGATGGTGAAATGTGATGATCATTACTATTCAAAGTACATGTATGAAGACACAAATTGGTGTGAATATACTTTGTATACAACCAGCGATACGAAAAATTGTGTTCTATATATGTAATAAAAATTGTAATGCATTTTGCTGTCATATATAAATAAAAAATGTAGATAAAAAATAAAACACCAAAAATACATACATCCTGTAGAATATATTGTCTATTGGTTCTGTATTTATGGTTGAATTCATATATTCATTCTCACACAAATTTTCTCAGGCAACAAATGAAGAACATATTTTCTCAAAGAGAAAGTATATTAAAGAAAGAGGAAGACTAGGGTCAATTATATGGGATTCAAATTTAAGAAATAAAAAAAGAATTCTAGGATGATGACAACTAAAAATCCCTGGGATGATAGCTATATACTACTTTAGTCTTTTTTTTTTTTTTTTTTGATGCTATTGCTGAGACCAAAAGACCTACCATGTACAATTAGAGGAGAAAAAAATTATTTGGAAGCTCATGGTTCCAGAAATCTCAGTTCATAGAAGGCTGGCTCCATTTCCCAGGGCTCACATCATGGAGAAGAGTGTGGCAGAGGAAAGTCCTGGGAATATGTTGCAGGAAGCAGAGAGCAAGATCTCTTCAACAAGGAAAACATACATACCTCAAAAAAAGAAAGTTCTCAATAACCTACCTCCTCCAGCAACTGCTAAGAGCCAAGTATATGATGCATGGCATTTTTGGCCGAAAGGTGACGCCAGCTAGCCATTGAGATGATATGATTATGTTAAGATTTGCATTCATATGGATATTGGACTCCTGCCCTTCACCTAGGCCGGCTACGGGACTCCTGGAGAGTTCCCATTGGTTGGGGAAGTACAGTAGGAGGGAGTTCCTGGGGGAGGAGCTCTCTCTGCGGGTCTGAGAGGAGGCCGCGTGGGTGGAAGAAAAAATTCTTCCCGGGTGGTACCGGACATTGGCGGCAGTTTCAAAAAATAAACTTTGTTCCTGCTTGAGTGGCTCGTGATTTTGTGCCCAGCCAGACTTCGGCAAGCAACACCCTACCTGTTTTCAGTTATCTACTCAGTTAATCTCTATCAGGGGATTAATTCACTGATTGGGTTTAGGCTTTCATAATCCAATCATTTCATTTCTAAACCTTCTTGCATTGTCACACAGATGAGCTTTTTGGAGACACCTAATGTCTAAACCATAACATATACTTATAAACTGAAAATTACTAACAAGTTTCAGATTAGTGTAGATTAACAGTTTGAGAAGAAAACAAAAGCCAGACATGTTTTTAAAATAATACTGAAAAGAGTCGCTAGTGACTAAGACAAAACACAATTTTCCTGGCATAAAGGCAGGGAACCTTTATTGGTGAACCACAGACGTCTGTCTGTTACAGTACATCATAAGCCTAGGAAGCAGGGACACCAATGACACAGTTCCAGGGCCTTGCATGTACCATGATGATGCTTTGCCTGAGATTACTGTCAATTTTGTGGTGTGAAGAAGAATTTATTCTTTATTACAATGTGCAAAGTAAGGAGAGTCTGAGCAATGAATGCTTTTACAGGGGTTGGTATATTGGCTAAAACAAAAGTTTCTGAATGGCTTAAAGAAATGATCCAGGAGAGGTAGACTTCACAAGCAGGGTGGGGCAGTGGCAGATGTCATGCAGCGCAGGCTGGATCCCTTTGGACAGCATGTGGGGAACCAGGCCCATGGTGCTTAGAGGGCCATCCAGGGCTGGGAAGAGCACCCTGCTGAAGAGGTTGCTCTAGGAGCATGTCTATAATTTTTCTTTCCCCTATGACTAATTATGATCTTCAGAACTGCAAAATAATTTTTTTTCTTTTTCTGAAGACAAAAAATTCCCCATATGTTACAAGTTCAACGTCACTTTCTTCTGTCTAATTCTCTAGCTTTTCACAAACCAAGCCATAATACTCTGAAAAACTAAGCATGCTTGACTACCAGAGAAAAAGCCAAACCCACCAAATTTCTGAAATTCACACCGGAGTGTCCCTGTTCTGGCACCATCTGCCCCCACATACGACTAAATCAGGGTCATTCCAAGTGAATTGGGTTGGCACTGAATAATCATACAGACACACAAAGTGCCTTTTTCTTGGGGTCCAGAGAAGGCTCCTCAGCCCCAGATCCCACAAGGGAAGTGAGAGAGACAGAAAAAAGAGAGAGAAAGCACTCCTGAAACCCTATTTTTTGAGCAGAAGACACCCAAATGAGGCAAGGGATTGGGTTTGCGGGGGGGGGGGGGGCGGGGGGAGGGTGGTGTAACCTAGTCCCATTGGGTGACGCCCACTCCTGGAGCTATAATTTCTTGCCCAGCTAAGGTGAGGTCCACCTGCTCTCGCACTGCCACCGGAAGCCAGTTCCACACCTCCATCGTGCAAGGCTAAGGGTAAGTGCTCAGCTCCTGTTCGTGCTGGCCCCTGACAGCATGGCAGCGTCTTTGGTTTCAGTGTGTCCCATAGGACGAGGGACCCGCGGCCTGGAGAGGAGAATGGCAGAGATTCTACTTTGTGACCAAGGAGGTGATGCAGCGTGACATCGCCGATGGGGACTTCATTGAATGAGTTCTCAGGGAACCTGTATGGGACAAGCAAGGCGGCTGTGCAGGGTGTGCAGGCCATGAATCGCATCTGTGTGCTGGAGGTGGACCTGCAGGGCATGCGCAACACCAAGCAGACAGACCTCAGCCCCATCTACATCTCTATGCAGCTACCTTCACTGGACTGGAGCAGTGACTGCGCCAGCGCAACGCAGAATCAAAGGAAAGCCTGAGGAGGCAGCTGGCTGCCACTGGACAAACATGGGCAGCAGCAAGGAGCCGGGCCTGTTCAACCTGGTGATCATCAATAACAACATGGATGAGGCCTATGTGGCACTGAAGCAGGCACTCTCTGAGGAAACCAAGAAAGCTCAGGGGACAAGCCATGCCTGAGGACCAGCTGTCCATTCTACAGGTGCTTCCTGTGCCCCACATCTGTCTGGGCTCCAGGTGCTGCCTGGCTGGGCTCCTGAGGATCCACGCAGGACCCAGGATGGGTTCCCATTTTGGGGTAGGCATGGCTGCTCCTTGCTGGCCACATGGCAACTCTGCACCTCAGCTGTTGTCTGGCATGTGGGGTAGGATTGCTGCCCACCTCCCTCCCTCACTGTGGCTGGAGAACTGAGGTGTCTCCCATCTGCCCTCCCTTGGCTGTCTCTGTCCCTTCCCCTGTCACTCCCGCTGGATCGGGGCTGACATCCTAATAAAATGACCATTGGCTTAAAAAGAAAAAAAGAAAGAAAGGAATGATCCAGAAAACATGCCAGTAAGGAAAAAAATTTCTTAGAGGCAAAGGAAAATTAAAACTTGTGTTTATAGAAAAAAATGTTAATAGATTAGAAGAAACTCAATACTAACAAAGTTGTGCTGTGTAGAAGGAAACTCTAGTCTCAGAGTGATAATTTGGGTATCAGAATTTATTCAATAAAATCACATTATTTTGATACTAACATCATGGTTTTTTGCTCATCTAAGTCAAAAACTAAATTTAAAGCACTTCAGGTATGAATTGGATTGTTAGGGAAAAGAATGCTTTCTGACATTCTGGGAGTCCAAAAAACATCAAGTCGAATGTAATTAAGTAACGAGCTATGAGAAATAAATTAAATCTTTTAGACCCCAGGTAGATATCTGAACCTTTCTTTAGTCAAGTCATAAATCCAGAAGTGTATGTACAAACCATATATAATAAGTACAGTTTTCTGATGTCAATTGAGTAGTGGCTTCCAGGACTCCAAGAGGCTTTAAGACACTTTTCTTCCACATCAACATCTGAGGATTCTAGCAAAAGTTGGGGATACAATGAAGTTGAGGCCTATTTTCTGTTGCTATAACTGAATATAAAAGAGTGAGTAATCTGTAAAGAACAGACGTTTATTTAGCTCATAATCTGGAAGTCCAAAGTTGAGGGTCTGGTATCTGGTGAGGGCCTTTTGCTGCATTATGACACAGTACGAATTATCATATGGTCAAACAGTGTGACTCAGTTCAGGTCTCTTCTCCTTCTTACAGCCACCTGTTTCTTCATGGGGGCCCTCCCCTAATGACCTTAATTAATTCTAATTACCTCCCAAAAGTCCTTCCTCTAAATGCCACCAACATATGATTTTGAGATTAATTTTTCAAAAGATGAAATTTGGGGAACACATCAAACCATGGAAAATGCCTTATGTTTTAGTACATTTGTCTTAAAGTAATGGAAGCAAGTGCATTTTGTGTGCATACAGGAATAAAGATGATAGGATCATAAAATAGGCAAACCAAGACATGAGGCAGAGTAGGTACCTTTGCAACTCATAACAACAAAGGAAAATCTGAGACTGTGAAGAACAGGGCATTAGAATACCAGCAAATCTTGAACAACTAGCTTTTAGGAGAATAGCCAAGTTGAGTGCCCGGAAATCAAAAGATATGGCAGCTCAAGGCGGAGTCACTAAGGGTCTCCATCAGTCAGACAGGGAACAGCATAATGAACCTATTGATTATGACTCTTCATATCAAGCTTCTTGCCAAGAGCAAAGGTCCATAAAAAAAGGCAAGAAAAAGGCTTGGTATAAGCCAGATAGGGAGTTAGAATCAGAGCCAAGTGAATTGTGGTTTAGGGAGTATATCAAGCCCAGCGAGAAAAACACTGAAAATTCATGATCTGGATTCATATGTCAGGAAACAAATGAGGGGGAAAAAAAACTTCCTGCAGCAAAAGGCTCATATGCTCTAAGAGCTTCAGGGTCATGCCAATTACAAACCAGCAAAATTATTCTACACTATCTACAGGTAGTGCTAATAAAAATGCTTTAACCTCCTCACCTGATCAACCTGTTAGAGAATGGTGGTCAGCTTTGTCCAGCTGGGAGGACCTATGTATAACAAAAGTAAGGAAAATGAGATCATTATGGACAACAGGTTCATATCTGGAGCTTCATAAAAGAAGTGACACTTTAGTCCTATTTCAAAGCTGTATATATGCTGAGAGTCCAAGGAACTTTTGTCAGTGAGATCAGAGTTTTTAATAAATAGGGTTATTGGAGTTCTATGCTATACATTTCCAAGAACTATGCTCCTTAGTAGGCCAATGAATAGAAACGTCTGCACATTTACTCAGACAGATATTTGTTCAGTGTGATAACAAGATTGCTAGGTTTTTGATCTATGTAACAGTTTATGAAGCCTACTGGAGAGTCATGGAAAGAATGATCAAAGCAAGGACACAAATAATCTATATATTTTTTTCCTGTAGAGCCTTAAAAAGTCTTTTTTATGCACCTTTCATTATCCTTTGAAAAAACTTGTAGAGGAATAAAAGCAGATTTCTGGAGAAGTCATCAAGAAAAGCCACAAATCAAAAAGACACTTCAAACAGACATATTTTTAATGAACTGACTGAAGGTATTTTTCCCCCCTGTTCCATCCCAACTTATCTCAAAGTGAAGGTGGCAGGTATTCTATCAATCAGCACTTCTCCAAATCTAACTGTGCTATCAAGCAACTTTCTTTGGTAAGACAAGACTTAAAGAGGATGGAAGCATGCCTTACAGCACCAAATGAGTTTTGTTTGGTTGGGTTTTTTGGTGTGTGGGTTTGTTGTTGTTGTTGTTTCTTTGTTTTTAGCAATTTAGTACACCTGCTTTCCTCTTATTGCACAGGTATAGCGATGTGGCTTGGAAAACTTAAACTTAAATCTATCCCTCTATCGCAATTTTAATAGAATATGAAGTCCCTCTTTATAAAGGCTTTTCAATGGCTTTTCTTGATTTCCCAGAGTTATAGACTTCAACAACAAAATGAAAAGATTTTTCAATAGGTGGTATTTTTTTCTGTGTAAAAGGAATAGGTAATTTCTTCTGACTATTTAGAGGTTTTGGATGGATAGATTCATCATTTATGGATAAATAGTCTCCATCCAAAGAGTCAAGTAATTTCTATAACTGTCAGTTCTTAATATGACTCTAATTCTAAGTCTGCCAATTACTTTAGTGTTAGAAGACACTGGTGAGATTATCTGACCTTTCTTCTATGTTCTAATCAATAAGATATAATTGCCCATGAGTTCATTTTATGGAGTGAAGTTTAATACTATGCTAAGGTTTCATGGCTTAAAATAAAAGGACATGAGAATTCGGACACCTGCCTATTGTGTAAGGCCTCGATCTGCCACACTATGCTCCTTTTCTTCTGGAAGAGTGACTAATCTAAGCCATATTATGATATGCCAGGCATGTAGACATTAACTCAATAATTAAATTCTGTGAAATTTCCAAGCTAGATTAGATGATTAAACAATGTCTTCATAATAATTCCATAATTTAAACAACAAAAAGTTTTGTAGAGTGAGAACAGTTGTACACATAGCTTTTTTCTTCTTAAAGCAGTAAATAATAATGAAAAGCATTGCTAGAATTATTTAGATAAAACTAATGTATATAATTATATAATTCCCATATATAATGGTAAATATATCATGGTTTAGGATAAAATTCAAGTTAAGAATTGTAATCAAAGAAACAAAAACAATGCAATTGCTATACCACCATATCCAGTTTCTATGTATATTCTTATCTTGTTTTAGAATAAATTATTTTTTTTCATATTTCATGGAAAAATGCAGGTATTTAAAAAATAGGATTTACAAATTAAGTTTTCAAACATGACAATGATGTTTTAAAAGCATATTAGTATAAACTGGACATGATTATTATACTATAAAATTATTTTATTTATTCATTTTTTATTTATTTGTTTAAATACTGGGGATTTAACCCAGTGATACTTAATGCTGAATTATATCACCAGCTCTTTTTATTTTTTGAGATAGGATCTCACTAAGTTACTTAGGGCCTTGCTAAGTTGCTGAGGTTGGCCTCAGACTTGCAATCCTCCTACCTCAGCCTCCAGAGTCACTGAGATTACGGATACACACCACCATGCCTAGCTGTTTTTATTTTTATTTTTTAATAATGTTTGTTTATTTGTTTTTTTTTTAATTTCATACATGTAGGTAATAATGTTTCTGGAGAACATGTCCATACTTACTTATTTATGTAAACATTAATTTATACATAGCCTTGTCCCTAAAGGAAGGTAAATTTTAAAGACATAAACCATAACAATGTATCTTTAGATGGTTAGTTTAATTCAAGGATATATTGTAAATACTTTTGTTGGTATAGGTTAGATTCTAATTTGGTTAAAAGAAAAAAAGCAAGTATTAATAATTAAAAAAAAATAAAGTCTTGGTTTTTTGTTTACTATAAGTCTGGTTGTGGGTCAAGGTGGCTCTTCAGGCAAATGTCCTTCATACAAAGACTCAAGCCACTGAGCCTGCTTTTACCATCTTGCAACAATTTTCAGAGCATATCATTTTTACCTTTGAAAAATATTTTGAATTAGAGGAAGATACTCCACCCCTCTCTATTGGATTTGTACTCCAGAGAGCATCAGCTGTGGCAGGTTTCAGTGGTTGTGGGCCATAAGTCCACTTCAGAAGTGTGGGCCTTGGTCCTTCCCAAGTGTTGTGCTGGTCTTGTTGGGTTGTGGACTCAGGGTGTGAAACAGTTGAAGGAGTTGGTGTCCACAAATGTGACATGGATGTCTGGGGCTTGTCCATTCACTGGCTCTATCCAGAGTCAGGAGAATCCTACCATGTCTGACCTATGTCAGCTTATGAGACATCTGGGCAGAGGCTTGTGGGATCCTAAAAGGAGAAGTACCACATGATCTCATGCATATGGAATATAAAGAAAGCCCATCTCATAGAGGTTGAGGGTAAAATGGTGGTTATTAGAGGCTAAGGAAGTAGGGGAGGGATGTAGCGATGGTTAAAGGTCAATGGATACGTATTAAGTTGCATTTAAGTAGGAACAAGGGTTCTGGTGTGCTGCTGAACAACAGGGGACTTTAGAAAACAATAAACAATAAAATACTGTACATGTCAAAAAAATGGAAAAAAGAACTTGGAAAATTTTCACAATAACAAAATTATGAATGTTTAAGGAGCTAGATAGGTATAACCTGATTTAAACATTACACTGTGTGTGTGTATCAAAACATTATGTGATACCTAATTAATGTTTTTATGTATCATTTAAAAGTAAATCTAGGCCAGGCACGGTGGCACATGCTTATATCTCAGCAGCTACAGAGACTGAGGCAGAAGGATCTCAAGCTCAAAGCCAGCCACAGCAAAAGCGAGGTGCTAAGCAACTCAGTGAGATGCTGAACACTAAATAAAACACAAAATAGGGCTGTGGGAACTCAAGTGTCCCTGAGTTCAATCCCCAGTACCACCTCCCAAAAATTTAAAAATAAATAAATAAGTAAATCTAAAGGGGCTGGGTTTGTCATTGAGTGGTAAAGGGCTTGCCTAGCACATGTGAGGCACTGAGTTCGATCCTCAGCTCCACATAAAAATAAATAAATGAAATAAAGGTATTGTGTTCATCTACAATTAAAAATATTTTAATTAAAAAATCTAAAGAAATATAGATAAATAATAGTTTAAATTTAAAAAAAAATCTTTTTAAAAGCATTCTTTAAATGTATCTGTATAAGACTATCAATTACAGTTTTTATTCTAAGCCACAAGTATAAATCTGTGGAATGTCTTTAAAAGAGTACTTTAGAGGGAGATTTATACCATTACATACTTATGTTAGAAATTCAAAATTTTTAGTCAGTTGTAGTGCATGTATTTAATCCCAGCAACTGAGACAGGAAGATCACAAATTGAGGCAAGCCTCAGTAACTAAGTGAGACACTGCCTCAAAATATAAAGTTCATAGGTTGGGGGTGTAGCTCAATATCTTCGGGTTTAATCCTCAGTACAAAATAAAAAATAAAATAAGAAAAGAAGAGAAAAAAATAGTCTTAAATCAATGACTTTACTTCACCATAAGGAACTAACAAAGAAAATTAAGCCCAAAGTAAACAAAGGAAGAAAATAATGCAGATCAAGCCAAGATAAATGGAAAACAAACATTAGTGAAACCAAATGTTTGAGATCAATAAAACTAAAAATCTGCAGTCATACTCATCAGGAATAAAGGAGGAAAAAACAATCCCACAAAACCCCATAACAATAATATTGCGAATGAGAAGGGACCTCTCTAAGAATTCCACAATTCTTAGATAGTAAAAGAATAATTATTAAAGGATGTTATGAACAACTTTATACCAATACATTTGAAAACTGAAAAAAGTGAGTATATTTCTTGAAAGACACTAAAGAAGAAATAGATAATCTGAAAAATCTGTATCTATTAATGATATTGCAAGTTCTAGCTTAAAGGCTTTTCTTTTTTTTTTTTTTTTAATTTTTGTTTTTGGGTACCAGGGATTTAACTCAGGTAGTCTCTGATTTAACTCAGGGGCACTCGACCACTGAGCCACATCCCTAGTCCTATTTTGTATTTAATTAGAGACAGAGTCTGAGTTGCTTAGCACCACACAAAATTGCTGAGGCTGGCTTTGAACTCTTGATTCTCCTGCCTCTAGATTCCGAGCTGCTGGGATTAAGGCATGCACCATCACATCTGGCTTTAAAGGCTTTTCATAATGAAAATCCAGGCTGAGATGGTTTTACAGGTGAACAGCCCTTTAAAGAAGAGATAATATCAGTACTATCCAAAAAATTTGAAGAGAATATTTACTGACTCATATGAAATCAGCATTATCCCAATATCAAAACCAGACAAAAACAGTACATGATTAACTTCTAAAAAGAAAAATAGGGAGCTGGTAGTCTCTGATTCCAATAGCTACTATAAAGTGACAGAAATCAAAATACCATGATAAATGAATTTAGCAAGGTTGCAGAACACAAGATCAATATGGAAAAATCAGCATATTTCTACACTAGCAATAAATAATCTGAAAATAAAATTAAGAAAAGAATTCTATTTATATTAGTATCAAAAAGGTGCTACTATATAGCATTTACAAACCTTACTCAATATGGTCAAAAACCTAAGTTCTTATATTGACACTGGGGAAGGGGGGGATTTTTACCCAAACCATAACATAATGTGCTGGTTGTGTAGCTCAGCAGTAGAGTATTTGCCCAGTATACCCAAGGTGCTGGGTTCAATTCTCAATACTGAAAAAACAAAACAAAACAAAAAAATTCCAAACCATAATATAAAGTTTAATTTATAAATTTGACACAGAAGAGATTAATAGCAACTAATAATAAAATAGAACAAATATAATATAATAAAAGTTATATGAATATGATCACTCTAAGGTAGCAAACTGTTATTGTACTGTTCCCATCCTTCTTGTGATGATGTAAGATGATGCACTGCCTACATGATGAGATAAAATGAGGTGAACTATGTAGACATTCTGACCTAGCAGTTTGGGCTACTACATATTGTTGAGAGCCACAGCCAAAGGGGCCCCAGCAAACTTCCAGCTGCCAACAAACTTCTAGCTGCCAGCTGATGATTGGCTCACAGCAGCCCCAGCAACTTCTAGCTGCCAACTGATTGGCTCCTCTGTGGTGATGCTCATTGGGCTGTTTCCCTGCCCTTTCAGACCATGGAGCTGCTCATTGGGGGACTTTTTTGGCTCCGCCCACACGACCCAGCCAATGGGCCTCAAGAGCAGGAGGAGTGGGGGAGGTTGAGAGGCTTGTGGGAAGCCGGTGGTGGCAGTTGGGCTCTGAAGGTTTTTCCTGAGGAGCTGTTTTGTTTGGCGTGTGTGGTTCTAAAAATAAAGTTCGTTTCTTTTGACAAGTGGCTCCTGAATTGTGCCCAGCCAGACTGCGGCAACAGATGGCTCATTTGAACACAAGTCTTGCAATACTTTGGCAGGAGATATGATAACCAAGATAGCTATTGAGCGACTAATGGGAAGGGAATATATACAGCATGGATATGCTGGAAAATAGGATGATTCACACCCCGAGTGGGGAATGGGACTCCTCAAGATTTTACTATACTATTAAGAAAAGCACACAATTTAAAACTTGTGAATTATTTATTTCTTAAATTTTCCCATTTAATATTTTCACATCATGGTTGACCACAGATAACTAAAACTGCAAAAGGCAAAACCATGGATAAGGAAGAACAACTGAAAGAGTTATAAATCCCATAGTATTTAGTTATTGGTTTTATTTAAATAGTAAATTATGTTTACTATTATATTTATTTCTTAAAATAGATAAGAAAAAAGTGCTTGATGTATTTTATCCCTTTAGTAAACAGTTCTAGGAATCATTATTTCTGTGTACATACTACCAATATTTTTATCTGGTATCATTTTCCTTTTGTCTGAAAAATAGCCTTTATTTTTTTTCTCATAGTATGCATAAGGCAGGTAATGAATTCTTTCAGCTTTTATATGTTTTACTTCACCTTTGTTTCTTAAAGATATTTTAGCAGGGCATATAATTCTAGGCTGTTTTTTTTTTTTTCTCCTTTCATTACTTAAAAATGTTGCTCCCCTGTGTTGTCACTCACACTGTTGCCAATTTTTAAAATCTGATGTAACTCTTATTTTTGTTGCTCTATACATACATGTTTATCTCTCTATACTTTTAGATTTATTTGTCATTGCAGTTTGATGTTGATAGGCATTGGTAAAATTTTCTTCATGATCCTTTCTCTTGGATTTCATCAAACATCTTTGATCTGGGTTGATAGGTTTTATTCAGCTTGAAAAGTTTTTGTTTATTATTTCTTAAGGTTTTTTTTTCTTTTTTTTTCTCCTGTTCTCTCTCTTCTTCAGGAACTCTATTTACCCATATATTAGGCTACTTACTGATGTTTTTTTTTTTAATTTGGGGGTTTTTAATTTTTTTTTCTGGGTGTTTCATTTGGGATAGTTTTTATTGCTCTACCTTCAAATTTATTAATCTATCCACTTACATCTAATGTTTTTGTTAATACCATTCAGTGCATATATTTGAGATATTTTTGCTTTCATATCAAGAAACTTCATTTGAATCTTTTAAAAATACATTTAATTTCTACTTAGCTGTTTGAACATATGGGACACAGTCATAATAATTGCTTCAATGACATTCTCTGCTTATTTTATCATCTATGTCAAATTTGGATATGTCTTGATTGGTAATTCTCCATATTTTGGGTTGTATTTTACTCTTTCTGCATATGCCTGGTAATATTTTATTGCATGCATACTTTGTGAATTTTACATTGCTGGGTCCTGGACATTTTAGAATTCTTATAAATCTTTTGAGCTTTGTTCATGGATGATGTTAAGTTGTTTCAAAAAGTCTGATTCTTTTAGGTCTTGCTTTTATGATTGGTTTGGCAGGTTGGAAGTAGTTTTCAGGCTAGGGCTAATTATCCCCTTCCCCAAGGCAAGATTTTCTGGAGTACTCTACCCAGGGCCTATGAATTATGAGTTTTTCCAGTGTGGCTGGTAGTGAGAACAAACACTATTCATGGGTCTGTGTGTGCTCTAGGCACAGGTTCTAGTTCCTCCAGACAGTGCTTTCTTTCCGTAGTATGTGTATAGTCATGCACCCATCAAAACTCTGCTGAATACTACACGCCCCCCATCCCCACTCCACCCCTGTTTTTCTGTGCAGTTCCCTCTCCTCTTTGTTACTCTGTCCTGTGAAATCTTACTTCCTTGATCTCCATTCTGAACTCTGTCTTCTATTCAGAATATAAATTGGGCCCTACCTCACTCAGTTCCTCTACCATATGTCCTGACCTGAAAACTCATTAGGAAGGTGGGCCAACAGTAAGTCTCATCTCTGTTGTTTCTTGTCTTTCAAGAATCACTGTCCTCTATTACCTGATAGCCAGTGTCTTGAAAACTATTGTTTCATGTTTTTTTCTTCTATCTGTTGTTACTGATGCAAGGGTAAATACAGTGTCTGTTACTACATTTTGATCATATATCCTAATCAGAGGTAGCAGGGAGACTTTGAAATGGCCCATGATCGATGTTTTTCTTTCCTTAGGATGAGAATGAGGGATTTTACTCAGATCATTTCTAGGTATATTTGAATAGCTTTGTCTTTCTCAGATCTTAAAACAAAAGTTGGGGCAAGCACAACCTCATATGGATTCCTTTTTCTGAAACAAAGAATTCTACTGGAGGACATACATTTATAGGTTGAAACACTAGAACAAGCTCCATTCTAGAAGAGGTTACAGATACAAATGTCTACATAGGGGACCAAAAAATGGGAACTGTAGGTCAAAAGTAGTATGTGATCAGCTGAGGAAATGACCTGGAACTGGAGAGGTAAACCTAGTCCAAAGAGGTAAGCACAATAGTATGACAGCAAATAAAAGTGCCCTGACCTTCTGGCCCAGCTGAATCTCATATTAAGTCTGCATCCTCAACTCCCATCACCCACCTCAATCATATAATTGTTTTTATTTACCTTCTGACAAAAATATGTTAAAAAATATAGAAATTATTATAGCAATACTATTATTAATAAGTTCTTCAAATGAGGTTCATAGTCTGTCAAAAGATTAATCAGGAGAATGCAAAATCATAGAGGTGGGAATGAGTATAATTCTTCTGAAGCAATAAGTATTCTTTTTACTGGTTTTGGAGGTGTATGTGCACAAAGCTTAGCAATATACTCATGTCAAGGACAGAACCTCTTTTCTGACTTCTCAGGAAAGGAATCCCATTTGCTACAACCTGTTTCACCTGTTTTGCAACTTGCTTTGGTCAATATTTTCTTAAGCTAGAAATAAAGCTAACTAACACAGTTGGAAATGAGATACTAATTTAGGAATCTATTGATATAAACTAGCAGAAACATATTTGGAAATCTGATATCAATGTTTTAAATATAATAATTTCTAGAGTTTAAATAGTTTTGGTTTGATTTTTCACTTCTCTAGAAATTAAACAGTAACTAAAAGCATTATATTAGCATCTGTAATATGAAGGATTCTACAAATTATGACCCAGCTGTGATGCTCATAAAATTCTAACTCCTGAAGCTATTCAAGGTAGTCTATACAAGTACAGACTCAGAATATCTGAGTCATGTTATGTGTGAAAGATGCTCCCACTAATATTCAGAGTTTCCTTGTCTTTTACAGGGCATCAAAAGATTTCAACATGCAAGAGTGAGATAAAAAGTATTAGTGTAGCTCTTTAATACAAAAAAATGACAAAAAATATTAACTGTATGGAAAAGAAAGCCATCTTGGATAGGCAGTCCAACCATATTTATCAGGAAGATTAATCTCTCCAACATTAACAGTAACAAATACCTCTGCTGTGACAAAACCCAGACTTTCAGTGTAGGATTTATGCATCTCAAAGACATGACCTAAATTGCATTTTTTAAAGTCTTTTTCTAAAATCTTCTTTGGAAATCCAGACCCCTTTAAATTATTGTTTTAATAATTTCAAGTAAAAAAAAAAAGATGACATTTTTTTTCCCCTAAGTTTTGTTAGATCAGTAGTTTTCAACCTAGGGGGCTTTTATTGCCTTTCTCCCAGGGGACATTTGGCAATGTCTAGAGACATTTTGATTGCACCAACTAGACAGGTGGGTGCTATTGGTAGAGATGCCACTAAACATCCTAAAATACATGGGTGGTCCTCAACAAAAATTGTTATTCAAAAAGGTCAATAGAACAGATGGGAGATCATATGTTAGATAAGGCTATAAGATGCTATTAAACTTCTGTATAAAATCCAGTTGAGAAGTATCTTTGGTGCTAACTTTTAACATCATTTTTTTCAAGAAAAATAAATACATTAGGCTTATTTGCTCTTTAAAACAATAACATCTTATATTCCTTAGCACTTCATAAAGGATTTACAAAATCCTTTCACATGTGTTATCTCATATTCTTCTCATAGATCTATAGTGAAATTACCTTTCCTAGTCCAAGGGCACTGCTGTGCAGGAAGAGGCTAAGAAATTCAAACAAGGCCAAGAAATTCAAATTATGAATGAGAAATCCAGTGCTTTTTGTTGTTGTTGTCATTGTTATCCTTTAGCTGGAATATTCTTGTTAAGCGCACCATATAAACTGGGTGCAGTGGTGCAAACCTGTAATCTCAGTGGCTCAGGAGGCTGAAGCAGGAAGATCACAAGTTCAAGGTCGGCCTCAGTAACTTAGTGAGAACCTGTCTCAAAAAATGAAAAGGACTGGGAATATAGTTTAGTGGTAAAGCACCCTTGGGTTCAATCCCCGGTACCTCCACCCCCCCAAAAAAAGAAAAAAAAATTCATTGTATGCCTATGAAGGTGTGACTCCAGAAGAAAGATGTCACGTGCTCTAAGGCTAGAGAGAATGGGAAAGGACAAGGTATGGGCTGGGTAAGGAAGGTGGGGAAGCAAGTATGGAAAGAGAGTTGTGGAAAAAAAACAATGATTGGTCTGGCCATCAGGAGGAGCAGACAAATTCCTAAGTTTCAGGCAACTGCTTTCCTATGAATGTTCACTCCTCCTATAAGCAGCGTAAAACTGTTATGAAAACACAAAACAGATACATGTACTGCATCCAACTGGACAAACAGAAACCACACTCATTAACTACAGAATTTTACACAAGGAATTCACTGCACAGTTGATGGAAAAACTGAGAAGAGTCTAGGGATTAGCAACCACAGGAAGCTATTTCAGTTTCAAACAGGTGGAAGGGAGGAGGTGGTATTTCCAGAGCCCATGCTGATTCCATGGTAGGCCTGTCCAGCAGGATCCAGCTTGGTAGGAGACACGGAGAATGATGCCAAAGGCAGAAACAGAAGGGGAGAATATTCTGGTTTCTCCCATCCTCCAGTCACTTGTTTGACCTGTTGACCTGACCAGCAGGAAGCCAGCTGCCACAGGGCTCCGTGCAATAGCCTGCAGGAGCCAGTTGAGATAAAGAACAGAGAAGACAAAGAAGACTCTGAAGGCAAACAGGCCCAGAGTCATCCCATGTTTTTGGATGTTATGGCAATGGAAGAATACCGAGAGTTGTTTTAAGGCATTAAGTAAATATTCAGCACTTTAAGTTCTCCTTCAAGGCAAGATGTCTTAAGTGTACCTTGGACCAAACAAATAAGTAAAATAAACATCAAACTCAGAAGAGGGAGGGAATGTGACAAATGAAACACAGTAACATTTTACATAAATATCCAGATCTTTTAGGGTTAAATAGTTGCAATAAAGCAATTTAAAAATGAAAAAAAGCTCAAATTGGTGTTCAGAAAGGAAGTTGGGATTTTGTCATGCCTGTGGTGCATAAGATAGGTGCCACAGTCGAAATACAAGCAAATACTTGCTGAGCTCCTGACAACATGAACATAAAAACATTTATCACCGGGCTGGGGCTGTAGCTTATTTGTAGAGCTCCCGCCTCGAACGTGTGAGGCACTGGGATCCTTAGCACCACATAAAAATAAATACATTGTGTTCAACTACAACTAAAAGAAAATTTTAAAAAATTAAAAAAAAACACACACACATTTATCACCTTTCGTCTCAAAATTGCAGACAACGGCAGGACACAAATTTTTTAAAGGTTAGCCTAAATCCTGGAAAGCAAAAGCCAAACTGTTAATGGCTATTTCAACTAAGTAATGGTTAATATTTAAAAGAGATATAATCTGGAATAACTGCAGGGGACATTTTAGCTTTCTTAAATATGTTCTGGATCTGCATGTGGAATGATTAGAAAGCCTGCAGAGAAGTGCACCAGTGATGCTGTACGAAAGGGAGGCATTAAAGACCTCCCAAGAGAAAGAGGCACTAAAGCACAAGGAAAGTGGGCAGAAACTGAAGTAGGGAAATTTAAAAGTGTGGTTTCTGATCTGTCTCCTGCTTGTCAGTCCTAGCAAGCAGAGCAAAACTGAAGCATTCAATATGCAGAAATGAACCTGGCTCTTAGAGTTGGGGAAAAGGGACTGACAGCTTAAAGTAGCAATAGACCTAGAAGAGTGCAATAGGAAGAGAACATCTTAATCTCTACAGAGCCAAGCAAATAAATGCCACAGTCCAAAGCAATAGTCTCCTGGGGACAGGGTGATGGAAGGAGAGCTCAGAAAGAGACTCCAAGGGTTGGTGATGCTCTGCAATCCGGGCAGGACACTTGATCTGAATATGGGGAGTGTTGGGTGCGTACCACTTGCAAATGTGAACAACTGAGGCAGGGGATGGAGTAGAGAAGCTTGTGGGTTATTAAAAAAAATGGGCAAGACAGAGATTTAGGTGATAATGGGGCCTGAAACTGAGTCATAGAGACCTAAAAGAAACAGGAGATGATCCAATCAGGCGTCTTAGAGTGCTTACTCCCTTCCCCCGCTCCCAGAGCAATTTTTTTTTTTCTTTATGCTTTTAAGCTTCAGTATCTCACTATAGGTACAGTGTGCAAAGACCATAACAGCTTCCACATTTCCTTGTTTGAGAGCTGGAGAAAATGTCTTGGCTCTAAAACACAAAGAAAACTGCAAAATAAATAAATATTTCAAGAGGAAAATTATATAAATTCCCTTTTTCATAACAAAACATTAAAATTTACACAAAGGATAGGGCTATACTTTCCAGTATTGGATAGGATGTGGGATAAGGTCTCTAAGAGAATATCTAGGGCTTATGTAACACTTGAATTGGTGCTTCTTCTAGTTGGTGTAGTTCAGGGAAGAAACGTTGAGTATGCCAAAAGCCTGGGCAGACATGGAATAGAAGGCAAAAGCTCATATCACCATGGCCAAAAATGTGGATGAGAGGTGGGAGACTTGGGGGAAGTGTCTGGGTCAGTTGCAAAGGTTGGCTTGACTGAGAGCTGGGAGGTACAGGCATAGTAACTCTAGAGAGGTGCAGTCTGCTAATTTTGGAAACCGTGGTATTAGGGTTTCCAATCTGGCAATCTGGTCTTTGACTAGCAAAAATCCATCTAGAGGCAGATGACTACTTACCTGTTGTATACGGGTATGAATGCAGAACTGAAAAAAGGGAGACAGCAGGGATTGATTTCTATAGTAGGGAGGCAGCAGAAGGGAAATAAGGAATTAGCAGTACTTTGCAGGAGAGTAGATCAGTGTGGAAAATCAGCCAATCAAGGCACAGAGCTTCCAAGGCTCCGAAATTCACTTAGTGTCCAGCTGCAAGGCAATTTCAGGAACACAACAAAAACTCAACCAATGGGATTATGCTTCTAAATTGCTGGTCTGAGCACAGGTCTAATTCTATATGCTTCTTCTTTGAGAGGCCCAGGCCTGAGTCTGAGGGAATCAGGAGGTGATCCAATCAGATATCCAATCAAGGCAAGGTCACTTTTTGTGTCCAAAGAAATAGGATACCCAGTGCTCCCGTTTCTTGAGTTCAGAGGTAAATGGGATAAAGTGGCCCCAATGTGAGAAGAAAAAGGATAAAGATAGAGAACTACCCAGTGGGCGGGTCAAGGGCAGAAGTTTAAATAAACTTCTAAACCAGGTATTGCCCTGATAGGGAGAAGGGTGTGTCTCTCAGGGAGGGGACCACAGACCCTGACCTGGAGACATTGTGATGACTGAGCAGAGATAAAAGAGGAGGAGGAGACTGAACAGCTACACTTTTAGAGCCATTCAGGGCTGCTGCAGAGGCTGGTGACCTCTGGCTGGAGAACAGAGTGGAGAGTTCCAGGCTTCCCCTGCAGTTATCTCCAGGGTACAGAGTCAACTGTAACTTCTCAGGTTACCTGAAAGCAGAGAAGGAACAGGGCCAGGGCACCAGAAGAGAGAAAGATTAGCTGAAGAGAGGTCATCAGGGAGTGGATCATGGCAGCAGCAACCACTTCGATCCTGGCACAGTAAGACTTCCAGCGACTGTAAGTAACCTAGGATGAGAGTCCTCAAGGGATGCCCAGAAGAATGCTTAGGGTCCTTGGGAAATCCTGTAGAAATCATTTTTATTTTTTTTCAGATATTACCTTGTGAATAGAAAAGCCACAAGTAGGATGACCAAAGACTTTTCCAAGATGATATATTCCCAATTTTAGATGTCGCCATTTCTAATTCATTAGGCACTTAATGATCCAGAAGCTAGGGATTACTAGCATTTCAAGAATCCCCAAAATATTTTAAACCTGATTAAAATTAATATTGGAATGGCTATAAACTGTAGCAGTATGCCAACTATTCAACTGCAATTCACCTTTTACTCTTCACATGTTAACAGAATAAAAACAAATCTCTGCTACTGTCCTGACAGATTATTCAAAAACCCAAATGTTAAATGAATGAGTATTCATTTAATTTGAAATGAGGGATCTCTCTGAAACATTTGACAGTATGTGGCTGAGGAGATAAAAGAAAGGGTGTTAATGAAGAACTTAAAAAAATAAAAAATGGTCCTATTTTCAGAATTCTGGGTTGGCCCTCTTCTCAGTTCTCTAAGAATTCTTTGTTAATAACTTCTGAGTGGAAAGTACATCAAACTTAGGAACTTTTTTTTTTTTTCTGCTGTAGGCATCACCACACAAGGACTGTGAATATGTACGATACATGTGCTTGTGTATATATACAATATATATGCTTGAGTTCTAAAGCTGGTTATATCCTTAAAAATTAATATAATGTAATAAAAGTGTCACAAACTAGGAATTTACAAGGAAGGGCAAAAGCCTGAGATGGAGAAAGAAACAGATACGAGAAAAGAAAACAACATTTCATATATGAGAAATTACAAATTATTAAACATAGATTTTGGTATTTCCAGGTAAAAGGCCTAATATTTATAAATGCAAAAAATTAACAAATGAGTTATCCTTTTCTTTACCATTATTTCCAAAAGCCAAAGTCATTTTAAAGATATGATCATAAGTATTAGCTTATAGAACTAAGGGCTGAGTTTGGTTTCCTTGATGAAAATATAAGACAAAGGGGATAATGGTTAGAAAAATATGTGGAGACCAGCTGACTAGCATAGGAATGTGGTAGACCATATTTGGGAAAAGGTATAGGCAATAATGTCTGGGGGCAAAAGTATGAAGAGTGTATCACTTAAGATTCCTAAGGATCATGTATTTGCTAATAAGTTAACTTAAATGACAGTACAAAACAGAAGGTGGCATGGCAGGGAGTGTTGACTCCATTGTTCATATCCAGCACTCAGCCATAGAATGGGACCATCTAAGGCTTTTAATTTACAAAAGAGAAAAAGGATGCTTCAGTCACTAAAATACCAAATGGAAAGATGGATTGGCTTTTCAGTTTGGGTAAAGGAGTTCCAAAGTCTAGAGCTCATGTATACTTAGCAAGTTCAGAGAATGTGCTAAGTAGGAATTCCAGATAAGCCACATACACTGAGGAATATTAATGATTTTCTACAGAAAACTGACCTCAACTGGGTACAGTGGTACACTCCTGTAATCCCAGCAAGGAGGCTGGGGCAGGAGGATCACAAGTTCAAAGGTGGCCTCAGCAACAGAGACCCTCAGCAACTTAGAGAGAACTTGTCTCAAAAACAAACAAACAAAAAAAGGAGTGGGCTGGGGATATAGCTCAGTGGCTCACTCTTGGGTTCAATTCCCAGGACCAAAAATATATAAAGTTCTTTGTGGATTGGTAATATAACTTGAATAAAATGAAGATTTAATACAAGTTTATTGGTCATAAAGCCATCTGCCTGCTTTCTTTTTCCTCTCTCCCTCCATTCCTTCCTGGCACTGGGGACTGAATCCAGGGGCACTCTGCCACTGAACTACACCACAATCCTTTTAATTTTAATTTTTTGGAACTGGGCATTGAACTCAGGAGCACTTTACCACTGAGCTACATCCTCAACCCTTTTTATTTTTTTGAGACAGGGTCTCATTAATTTGCTGAGGTTATTCCAACTTGCGATCCCCCTGGCTCAGAGTCCTGATGACTGGGAATACAGGCCATGCGACCCTTTTTATTTTTTGATGCAAGGTCTCACTAAACTGCTCAAGTTGGCCTGGAAACTTGCCATTCTACCGCCTCAGCCACTTGAGTTGCTGGGGTTACCAGCTAAAGTCATTTTTTACTTTGCTAAACAATCACAGTTTTATTATTTACTAGCCATGTTCATTCTTGATATTACTACTTACTATCACTTTATTAGTGGATAAAGTCACTGAATATTGTGAGGAAGGGAGGAATGGCATACCTTAACTAACACTAGGGCAAGGTGATAGCTTAGGGAAGTGACTATTGGAAACACCCTAAGTGACAATTTAACATCCTTGTGGCTGAAGTTTATTGAATCAATCCCCAGGCTGAACTGTTAATTGTAAAGAATCAGCAAGTATCATTCATATCTTAACTCCCAATTGTAACTCTACCTGAAGGACTTATAATTTGATTCCTTGAACATATTACACTTATTAGTTGCTTAATATTTAATTAGTGGAAAAGGGGTTGACATACTATTCAGGGTTTAAATAGTTTAAAAAATTACATATAACTTCCACTGCCTCTGTCACATATTTAAAATAATAAGACTCACAATGAGTATAGCAAACAGTATTTGTTGGGGTTTAGAGATGGTGAAATGTTTGCACTAATATTTCCTCTTATATTCCCCAATGCTTTTAGTTTTGTTGTTGCTGCTGTTTTTGTGGTGCTGGGGATGGAACCCAAGGCCTTGCACAAGCTAGGCAAGCACTTTCTGAGGAAGCCCTGTACCACAGTCATATCCCCAGATTTCACTTCCACTTATGTTTTAACTTTTAGAGTTCCTTGGTCTGCATTAACATTGAATCTACTCAACCCAAGGCAACCTTGAACTCTGGTTAAGTTGACCTTACTGCTTTTTGAAAAAGTCTGGTGATGCTTCCATCCCAAGCATGTTGCATCCGAACTACATGAATAATACTGCCAAGTATTAAAGTGAGGGGTATCTGCCTGTTCTTAAACTCTAGTAACCCTTGAGTGAATTGTCCTTTCTAATCCTCATTTTTTTTCTGTAAGATGGGAGGAATTTCTACCATGAAGTCATATAGAAATTGAGAGGATTAAAGAGAATGATACATATATATGCTTTGCACAGTGCTCGTCATATAGTACTTAATTTTTTGTTCCTCTTCCCTTTTTAGGGAAGCTAGGTAAGTAATTCGTTGATTGATGCATAAAATAAAGAGTTGAAATCCTTGAGTGAATTCCATGTCAGCACTGGCAAAACAGGAACTTGTGGTCCCTAAAACCTCTTTAGTGAGGTTGACTCCTGGAAGCTAGAAAAGTGCTCCACGGGCGGGCTGAATAAAAAAAGTTCTATTGTCACCCTTTTTTGTAAAACTGTAAACGACTGAAGATACTAGGTGGTCCCTACTTCTCTTCAGGCATCTGCTTAGCTTTAAGTACCAACGTCCAGTCCTGGGTTGCTCCAGGTCTTCAGCACGTCCCAACCATGTCCGCAGACCCTCTCTTCTGGCCCGAGACTTCCAACACATCTCCTCCAGCCGAAAACTGTAGAATTGTTTTGAATTGTCTACCCAGTGTTCTCGATTTTCCGTGGCTGTCTCCGTACAGCTGTCTTGTGTTAAGGTGGTTCCCAGAGTTCTAGGATCGCAACAGGAGCTCTCAAAAGTTGTACCTAGGCTTTCTAGAGACTGCTACAGCCCCGTGGGAATCGTGCACAGGTTCCCTTCAGCGGATTAGACAAGTTAGGAGGCCTATGAGTGGGGCTTTTAAGCAAGGAAGTTTTCCTACTTGGAGAAAGTAGAGTGCTGGCAAAGCGAGGCCCGCCCTCACTGGTCTATGGCTGCCTGGGCCGGCTCCGTGCTCAGTGCAGGGCAGACGCGGCGGCTTCCAAGACCCGGCGGCGGATCCGGGCCGCCCGGAAGTGCCAGGCGCAGGAAGGAGGCAGGAAGAGCCTCGCGAGC
>NW_026000037.1:28234771-28266934 GCF_001458135.2 Marmota marmota marmota
GTCGGGGTCCCAGCGCGGCCCGGGTCGCTCGCCTCCTCCCCTCTGTTCTCCAGGCCGGGCGGCCTCCTCTGGGCCCTTCGCTGCGCCCGCCTCCCTCTTGGAACGGTAGCCCGGCTCCTGCGGCGCGCCTTCGGCCTTTACAGGGGTTGCCTCCAGCCCCATCCTCCGCCCCCCGGACCGCCCTCCGTTCGGTGTTTCTTACTTCCTCTGGGGATGTCCTCGTCCCTGCTTGGTTTCCCAGCCTCCGCCTACCCCCCTTAATTTTCTCCACGACCTCGCCCCTTTTACTCTTGCCGATCTCCCTTCTCTCATACCTGTGTATCTTCCCCTTTATACCTTCTTTTCTTGCCCGTCCTGCGTACTGCCCTGAGGGAGAAACTGGCCCCGCCGCCCCAGCAGCGTCCACCTCCATACCTCCTCATCCCAGGCACGGACCCTCGAAAGTATCATTCTTTTAGCTCCTTTTAAACTGCGTTCTCAGCTTTCCAGACCACTCAGTGCCTCTACCCAGTGGTCTTGTCCGCAATCTCCAAGCACACATTTGCCTTCTCATAAATTCTCACTTTTATAAGGGTACATTAAGCTAACCGTGTGGTTCAGGGGTCCAAGTCTTGAAGAACCAAATTTGACTCTGCTTTGCTCTCTTGCTGCTACCCTTTTCCCCAATTCTTCCTCTCGGATCTGTTTTTGTGCACTGATTTAACATAAAGGAAAGGGGTAGTAGAATTTTCTCCCTCAAAGCAGTTACAGAGCCCAGCAGAAATAAGATTAATCTTCTGCTTATCTTAACTTTTTGCTTAATCTTCCAAAACCAAGTCCGTGAACATTATCTTTAAGCCCTCTGCCATCCTTTTGAAGCTCCTGATGGTTTTTTTTGGTCTGTATTTGCATAATCCTGGGCCTAGTTTGCCCCAGTATAATACTCTTCTTCCTTATAATGGAATCTTGGTTCTTGGATAGGAAACTGAAGGAGTAAAAGGGTTATACCTTAGAAAATTACATCTCTTCACCATGATGGAACTGGTGGGATATTTCAGATTATCCCCTCATTCTTGAGAGAAATGTTGCCTGGTGGTTAAGGGCTCAGATTTTGTAGTGTAATTGTCAGGATTTAAACCTCTACTCTACCACCTTCCAGCTCTGGCTTTGGGGAAATTATTTAACTTCTCAGGGCTTTAGTATTCTTGAACTGTAAAATGGGATGGTTCTCATAGGGCAGTAAGGATTGCACATGTTAATACAAATAAAGTACTTAGAACAGTGGCACATTAATAAATATTAGCTTCTTAGCTTGATCGGATTTGGCTATTAGGTTAATTTTGAGAGGAAGGTGAGAATGGAATGCTGTTTTCTTACTCTTATTTGACACCCTTTCTGGTGTTACGATTATTTCATTACTGTATGAATTAATTTCTCCTTATTTGAAAAATGCTTTTTAGCTCCCTCTTTTCTGTTTTTAATTTTGTACTGGGGAATTGAACCCAGGGGCACTTTACTACTGATCTACATCCCCAGCCCTTTTTATTTTTTTTAGTTTTGAGACTGGATCTTTTAAATTGCTGGCCTCGAACTTGTGATACTCCTGCCTTGGCCTCCCAAGTCTCTGGGATTATAGGCTTGCATTACCCAGTGGAGGGCTAGCTCTTGGTTTTCAAGTGAATTGTCGGGCTACAGATAAGTCACTTCCTATTTTGTTTCTCTATTTGGAAGTTGTAAAATTTTAACTTCACTTTGAGAATAAGTGAGTAGTTGAAGTATGTAGCAGATTTGTCATACTGGAAAATGAAGATTTTTATGCATAGCAATTTTAGTATTGGAAGTGAAATATTCAAAGCTGGTGGGTATCTGTCTTTTATCTTGAATCATTGCAGGAGAAAGCTTTGTCTTCATTTAGAAGACTGGTACTTTTTCTCAAAACCTGTTATGTTCTTTGACATTCACATACTTTAGCTCAGTATTTATCAGATTTTATTAACTTGTTAAAATGCTGTATTGCCATATTTGCTTTCCTCCTGTGCATCATTATTTACTTAATACATTTTTATATGATTTACTTAAAATCTAAGTAGGTATTATTTACTCCAGTGTTCTAAATAGTAAAATCTGAAATATCAATTTAGCATCCTAATTACATGTAAAACAGGTACATAATTATCAAAATAAACATGTTTACCATTTATAACCTAAAATCATTTTTGTACTACCTGGTGCTCTGTACTTTGGGTGATACTGCCTTTGCTAAGGCTGTTTCTTGGCCTAAAATATCCTTTGCTCTCTCCTGGGTATCCATATTCTACCTGTCATCTACCTTGTACTACTGCATAATTCCTGCCAACATTGTTTTTTTTGTTGTTGTTGTTGTAGTAGTTGTTCCTTTGTTGCCTAGTGTCTGCATTCTGCATTTTTGGCTTTGAATGGTATAGGCAGCACAGCTTGAAGAAAATGACTTTCCTAGAAACGGACTCTTGAAGTTTATAGAAACTTTGAAGTGGTAGAATAAAATTGACCTTTAGTGCAGAATTGCATTTCACTAGTTTTTTGGTTTTGTAAATATACATTCTCTCCAAAAGTATTTAATGAGCATCTGCTGTATGCTAGGCACTGGGGATACAAGAGAGTGGCCCTTCTTAGTCATAGTCCCAGTAAAAATCAAGTTATATTACTTACTTTGCTATGTACCTTTCATGATACTAGTTGTATACCATTTTTGAGAGAAATGAGTAAATAGTAACACAAATGAGTTTTCATAGTCCATAATTCCTGCGGGACCCTGGTGGGAAACAGCTCTATCAGGGAATAATAATAATAATACAAACTCTGCTTTTTTGTAATTTATATTCTAGCATGGCATTGACAAGCAGAAAAAATTTAAGTGAGAAATGTTAATGTTAATGATAATGATAACTGCTAACAGAACACTGCACCAAGCACTGTCAAATTTTATATATTCATTTAAACTCATAGTAAACTTTTAAAGAAGGCTTTGTTAATACCATCATTTTACAAATGAGGACTTTGGAAAACAGATTACTTAACTTCCACAAGATCTTAGTTCATTAAGCAATATGGCTCTAGAGTCTTTTACCCTTAGACCTGTCACTTTCTTGTCTGCTTTGTAAAATTCTTTACCTTTTTGAAAATCCTGTTTTTAATGGAACAATGGACTTTTCCTGTCTTTTTCGGTGTTTTTTTTTTTTTTTTTTTTTAAGATCAATAAAGAAGATATAACTTTTCTAAAGCACTTGGTACCCAATTTTATCTCAAGCCTTACATATGGCCAGATATTAAAGGCATTTATATTTCATCTACTCACTGTTTCCTGAGTTGGATTTGCTTGCTTAGCAAAAATTATTGAACAATTCATCTGTGCCATATACTTTGCTAGGCTCTGGTGACATATGATAATGAAAAGAGGGCAACTGAATTCATGGAGACAAAAGTCAGTGGGGAAATAAAGAAATTAAACAAAAAATAATAATAATTAGATGATAACTGCTATAAAGGAAAATTATTTAAATAATGAAAGCCCACTCATCCTTAAGAGAATGTTTCTCTGAAGAGATAATTTTAATCTGAAACCTAAAAGGTGAAGGGTAGTTACCCAAGTGATACTGGCTATTTCAATTTTCTAGAATTGGAAGGTTCAATAGAGACTGGACCTTAACACAGGGTGGTTTATCTGAAATGAGGCCAAAGCAGATCACAATGGCCAAAATCCATGGTAAGCATTTTGTACTTAACCCTAAGGGCAACAGGAAGCCACTGTTTAATAACTGAATAAATTACACAGATTTTTGCATGAAAAATATCACTTGACTGCTCTGCAGAGCACAGATTGGAGAGAAGCAAGTGTAAATGCAGAGACCCCGATTTAGACCTGTGCTTATCAAACTTAACTGTGTGAAGGACCAATTCTGTTTGAATTTCCAGTTTGTACTAGTACTTTAGTGACCCACTATAAAATGTATGTTTTGATCTGTCAAATTGTTATATAAAGTTTCTAAAATTTGTGGGCCAGTATTAGTTCACAGACTACACTTTGAATAACATTGAGTTCAGCTGTTAAAGAGTAATCTAGAGGACTGGGAATGTTTCTTAGAGCGCTTGCCTGTCATGCACAAGGACCCGTGTTCCATGTGTGACACCACCATAAAAAAAGAAAATAGGTAGGAGATTATGATGGAATCTTTAGTCCAGGATGACAGTCATAGACTTGACAAATATTTGTGAGGTAAAATTGATAGAATTTGGTGATACTTAAGATTAGATTAGGAGGCTAGGGAAAGGAGAAGGCTGATTTCCATAGTTTTTTTTTTTTTTTTTTTTTTTTAACCTAAGTTAGGAAATATTGGAGGAGGTTGTATGGTAGTATCAAGAAAGGGGGGAAGTAAAGCTCATGGAGTTTAAAAGAGGGAGACAGACAAGTGGTGATGTCTAGTAACAGTTGCATATGTAACTTTAGAGCTCAGGAAACAGATTTGGACTGTAAGTTTGGGAAGTCAGCCTATAGTTTATCATTGAAGCCTTGAAGTAGGAAATGAGGTTGCCTAAGGGGAAAAAAAAAAAACAGAAGATAAGGCGGCTTTGGTCTAAAACCCAGTGAATCTTCAACATTTAAACATAGGAAAAAGGAAATGAAACAAAGGATATTGAGAAGGAGTAGCTAGAGGCTAGAGGATATTTTCCTTTGCATTACTGAAGCTGTGGCAGTAAACTGTTTGAAAGGGGCAAGAGTGGGCAGTCAACTATTTTGAACGCAGCTGAAAAATCACATAAATTTTGGACTCAAGAATACACATTGGATTTAGCAACATGGAGAAAATTTTGTATTTCTCATTAGTCCTTCCATAAACCATTTGATGATTAATTTTGTTTTAATCTGCCAAAGCTATATCCTGAATTTAGAATAAAATTATCATATCTATAGCATGAGCTATATTTTCCTTCCTTAGCTCAGCCCCATGTTTTGTTTATAACCATCTGGATATTCTATAAGTATCTCAAACTTTTTTCCACACAATGTATTCATTCAGACTATCTTTTTAAAGATTTCACTATCATACACTGGATTCTAGACTTAGGTATGTGATTAGAACTCAGAGTCTAGGCAGTTAACTATTAGTTATTCTATTGCAAATAGTGCTGTTATATCAATTTATTTGCATGGCCTCTTAGATGCAGAGAAGGGGCACTGGGGAAGACTTTCAAAGGAAAATGACACTAGGGCAGAGTGTTTCTGAAAGGCAGTTTAAACTTAGGTGGAGACAGCAGTGCAGTACTAGAGGAACTTAAAGAAACGATATTTCAGTTATTCTGAAAGCATGCACAGACAGGAATTGTGGATAGTGTAAATGACAAAACCTTAATTGGTGTAGTTAAGTTCCCATAGAAAATAGTGAGATAGAAGGGAAAATGATGTTAATAATAGATTGTTACAGCACAGTAAATGAAAGTTCTAGAAGGAAGGTATAGGCTTTAAAGTAAAAGAAGAGTAGACTATCAAAACCTGCTACTGAAATGTTTTGTTGAGTTATTTTAGAAACATTTTTATATTATTCTAATCTAAGGTAGTCTTCCTTAAATTTTATGTTAAAAAATTATAACTTTAAAAATTTTGTTTTACAAGTTATTTATTTATTTATTGCTGCTGGGGATTGAACCCTGGGGCACTTTAACCCTGAGGTACATCTCAGCCTTTTGTATTTAATTTAATCTTAATTTTTGTTGTTGTTTTAAGATGGGGTTTCACTTAAGTTTTTAAGGTTGGTCTTGAACCTGTTGTTCCTGCCTCAGCCTCCCAAGTTGCTGAGATTGCAAGGCATGTACCACCCTGCCCAGCTCTTTGTGGTTCTTACTAGTTGTCAATTTTAAATATTATATTCTAAATCATGTAATATAACTGAGATTGGACTTTACATAGGCAAAGGCTAGCAGATTTAAACAGTTTCTGATCTTAAATAAAATCACATTACTTCAAACTATGATTGGAATTGGTCTGCATACACCTGAAGAAAAAAGTACAATGGAAAAATACATCTGTGCAATATGAGTGTATTTATAAAATATGTCTACCCTTCTTTAGATTATTGTGTTTGTTTACATTCTATATTAGATAAAAGATAAATATAGTTAAGTATAACAATTACAAAGGTTTCATTCTCAATAGTTAATGCAGATCTGAAAGGTTGTAGTGAACTAAAAAAGTACTAACAAGCTTTTAAAATATAACTTGAGGTTTGTTAATAAAGAAGGAACCATTGTTATTTGGTCTGGGTGTATTTTCTGAAGCAGATTTATTTGTTTTTATCTTGTATAAAATACACTTATACCTCTCCTTCCTTGCCCTGTACTCCAAGTAATTGATTTTTTTTTAAAAAATAGACTTAATTATTTTAAAAGCTATGTTAGATTCATAGCAAACTTGAGTAAAAGCTACAAAGATTTCTCAAATAACTCTCTGCGCCCACACATACATTACATCCCTCATTATAACAATGACATACCAGAGTGGTACATTTGTTACAGTGATGAATCTATTGATGTATTGTTATCACCAGTCTATAGTTTACATTAGGATTCACTCTTAGTGTTATGTATTCTATGAATTTGGGCAGATTTATTATGGTATGTGTCATTCAAAGTAGTTTCCTGACCTAAAAAGTCCTCTTTGCTACCTGTTTATCTTTCTCTCATTACAATGACCATAGGCCCCTAATACCTAATTACTATTTATGTTTTTTACTGTTTTGTATTTTAACAAATGTGATAGAGATGAAGTCATACTACATGTATCCTTTTCAGAGTAGCTTCTTTCACTTAGTACAAGTTTTCCCCATATTTTTTTTTTTATGGCTTGATAGTTTATTTCTTTTTTTTAAAAAAATATTTATTTTTTAGTATTTGGCGGACACAACATCTTTGTTTGTATGTGGTGCTGAGGATCGAACCCGGGCCGCACGCATGCCAGGCGAGCGCGCTACCGCTTGAGCCACACCCCCAGCCCCTAGTTTATTTCTTTTTAATGCTGAACAATATTCCATTATCTGGATGTACCACAGTTTGTTTATTGTATTACAGAATATCTTGATTGCTTCAAAGTTTTAGCAATTATGAATAAAGCTGCTGTGAACTAGCTGATCTTTTTTATGAAGACAGATTTTTATCTCCTTTGAGTGGATGGTATAGTAAGAATATATTTAGTTTTATAAGAAGCTTCTCAACTGTCGTCCAAAATAGTTGTGCCATTTGGCATTCCCACCAGCAATGTATGAGAGACTTCCTTTTGTTCCACATCTGCATCAGCAATTGGTGTTAGTGTTCTGGATTTGGCCACTATAATAGGTATATGGTATATCACATTGTTTTAATTTGCATCTCTTTGATGACAGATGAGGTGAAGCTTCTTTTCATGTGCTTGTTTTACTTTATTTATATCTTCTTTGGTGTAGTGTCTATTAAGGAAGTTCCTATTTTTCAGTTGATTTGTTTTCCTATTGCTGAGATTGAAGGTTTTATATATATATATATATGTGTGTGTGTGTGTGTGTGTGTGTGTATATATATATATATATATATATATATATATATATATATATATATATCCAGTTGCAGTCTTTTATCAGATATGTCTTTTACTGTAAGTATTTTCTCCCAGTCTGTGGCTTGTCTTCATTCTTTTGCAGAGGAGGGAATTTTAATTTTTATAAAGACTAGCTTATCAATTAATTGATGTCTTGTGCTTTTAGTTTTATCTCTAAAAAGTTACCACCAAATCCAAGTTCATTTGGATTTTCTCCTCTGTTGTCTTGTAGGAGTTTTATAGTTTTGCATTTTACAGTTAGGTGTATCTATGATCCATTTTGAGTTAGTTTTTATGAAAGGTATAAAAAGTCTGTGTCTGGATTTTTTTTCTTATGTGAATGTTCAGTAGTTTTGTTATAGGGGAAAGGTGTCTCCAAGAGTTCCAGGAGAGAAAGGGGGAACTTGACAGAGGACTAGTGAGGGTTATTAGTTTACATGATAGAAAAGAATTTAATCATGTATCAGGTAGAGGAATAGATAGATTTAGGAAAGTAGATACATGTTCAAGGGAAAATGTGGGCATTCTCAATGCCTGTGAGGTAAAGCAAGGAATACACATTCATGGGAGAATATGGGCCATCTCAAAAGTGAGAGAAATGGTTTTGGGGTTCTCCAGTTGTCTTTTAAAGGAAACTTGGTGAGGGGTGGGTATGGGGAAGTATATAGGAATAATATCGGTTTGGTGACGTCAGGATGGTTTCTGTGGTCTGGTCAATCTCAGGATTCTGATATGGTGGTGTTCATCATCTTATTTCCTTGTCGTTTCTTTATGTCTCCTTTCTACTTATTTCTTTGGGTCCAGCACCATTTGTTGAAAGGACTATTGTTATATAATGTGAAATTTAGCTTCTTTGTCTCCTGTTTTGTCTTATAGCTCCTAGAACACTTGGAATTTCTTGAGTGGTAGAATATCTTTTTTTTTCCCCCTCATAATGAGCCCCTTTGATAACTTCTGAATATATGCTAATGAGGTTACTGAGAGTGGGCTCCCTTAGATAGCCTAAGGATGGGGCCAGTCAACGAAAGAAGTGCTGAGCAGATTGAATGATTAGAGCTTTCAGCCTCATCCACTTGACGTCTGGGAAGTGTGTGTGAGATAGGCTGAAGATCAAGCTCTGAAAATTCCTTTTTTAAAAATTTTTAAATTTTTTGAAAATTCTTGAATAATATTTGATCCCTTAACCCATGAGATCTGATGCTCTATTTAGATAGTGCCAGAATTGAATTATTTATAAAACATTGAGCTGTTGTCTACTGGTGAATTGGTGTCTGGGAGGTCACCTAAATAAATGTTTTTTGTTGAGCATGAGAGCATACAAGTTTGTTTTTTCCTCTTACAACGGTATTTGCTACATTGTATTTCCTTTGGTTCTCTGTCAAAGATCAGTTGATCATTTGTTCTATTTCTGGGATCACTGCTCTATTCCATTGATCTATATGTATTCTCTTCCACCAATATCACACTGTCCTGATTATTGTGAATTTATAGTAAATCTTAAAGTTGGTAGTGTCAGTCTTCCAACTAAGTTCTCTTGTAGTGTTGTGTTGACTGTTTTGGGTCTTTTGACTCTTGACATAAATTTTAGAGTCAGTATCCACAAAATAACTTGCTGGGATTTCAACTAGAATTCATTGAATCTGTAGATCAGTTGGAAAAAACTGTCATTTTGACACTGTCTTTCTGCCCTTTGATATGGAATATCTCTCCATTTATATAGTTCTTTGATTTATTTCATCAGAATTTTGTGGTTTCCACATAGATCTTGTACACATTTTGTTAGATATATATCTAACAAATATTTCAATTTTGGGGGTGCTAATGTACATGATACAGTATTTTTAATTTCAGATCCTACTTGTTCATTGCTGGGTATTTAGGAAGGTAATTGACTTTGGCATATTAACTTTATGTCCAGCAACATTGCTATAGTCACTAATTAATTCCAGTAGGTTTTTACTGATTCATCTGTGAACAGTTTTATTTCCTTCTTCCCAATCTTTATCCCCTCTGCCCCAACCTTTTTCTTGTATTTTTGTATTAGCTAAGCCTCCCTGTACAATGTAGAAAAAAAGCAGTGGTGAGAGGGGACATCTTTCCCTTCTTCCTGAATTTACTGGGAAAGCTTCAATTTCTTACCCCCAAGTATGATGTTAACTAGGTTATTTTGTAGTTTTTTTTTGTTTGGTTGGCCTTTTTTAAAAAATCAAGCTGAGAAAGTTTCCCCTATTAACTAGTGTTAAAGATGAAGGGGCATTTAATTTTGTCAAATATTTTTTCTGTATCTATTATATGATCATGAAATTTTTCTTATTTGATCTGTTGATATATCAGGTGATAAATTATATTAATTAACCTCCAGATACTGAATTAGCCAGTATTCCCAGGATACGTTCCACTTAGATGTGATACCCAAGTTTTTAAAATATATTTTTAGATTTGATTTGCTAATATTTTGTTGAGGAATTTTCTCTCTGTTCATGAGAGATATTTATTAGTACTTTTCTTGTTAATGTCTTTGGTTTTAATATTCATACAATAAATTAGGAAGTATTATCTTTCTTTCAATCTTCTAAAAGAGTTTGTAGGGAATTGATAAAAATTTCTTCTTTAAAAATCTGGTGGAATTCACCAGTGAACCCATCTGAGTTTGGTGTTTTCTGTTTTGATAGGTTATTTATTATTTATTCAGTTTCTTTCGATTTAGACCATCTTGGTGGTCTATTTTTTCTTTTCTTTCTTTCTTTTTTTTTGGTAGTAGTGGGGATTTAACCCAGGGCCTTGTGCATGTGTCTCTCACTTTTTCTTGGTTAGCTTGGCTAGAAGCTTTTTGTTTTTTCAAAAAAAACAAAAAAAATAACTTTTGTTTTCATTGATTTTTTTTTTCTCCTTTTGATTTTCTGTTTTTAATTTTAGTGATTTCTCCTCTAATCTTTATTTTTTTCTTCTACTACTTTTGTGTTTAATTTACTTCTCTTCAAGTTTCCTAAGGTGGAAGTTTAGATGATTTATTAAATTATTTTCTTTTTTAATAACCATTGTCCCTTGATATCTATGGGGGATTCATCTTGGGATCTACTGTGAATAACAGAATTGTGAATGCTCGTGTCCCTTATATAAAATAGCATAGTAATTTCAGATAACCTATACACATTCTTCTGTGTACTCTACATCAACTCTAGATTACTTATAATACCTGATATGAGGTAAATCCTTTTTTTAATTCCATGCTAGGGATTGAAAGTTGGTGGTGCTGAACTAATGAGTGACAATCCCTAGCCCTTTTTATTTTTTGTTTTGAGACAGGGTCTCCCTAAATTTTCAAGACTGTCCTTGAACTTGAAATCCTCCTGCCTTGGTCTCTTAGTTGCTGGGATTATAGGTGATGTGCCACCATACACAATGTAAATCCTATATAAATAGTTGGTATACTGTATTGTTTAAGGGATAAATGACAATAAGAAAAAATACTATAATATTCAGTGTAGATGCAGTTTTTCCCCCCAATTTGTGATTGGTTAAGTCCACAAATTTGTGGAACCCATGGATACAGAGAGCCAACTATATGCCTCTGTCATTACTAATTTCCCTCAAACTCTGCTTTTGCTGCACCTCACAAATTTTAATAAGCTTTGTTTTCATTTTCATTTAGTTTAAAATATTTTTATATTTCTCAGTTTCTTCTTTGACCCTTGTGTTATTTAGAAATGTGTTATTTAACCTCCAAGTATTTGTACATGTGTCTCTCACTACCTTTCTATTTTATTAATTTCTATTTTAATACTGTTGTGCTGAGAGCAGATGGTATTTCTTAAGGTGTGTTTTTGGCCCAGGATGTCATCTCTTGGCCATTGTTCCATGTGTGCTTGAGAAAAACATTTATTCTATTGTTTTTGGATAAAGTAGTCTATAGATACACATTATATTCCAGTTAATTGATAGTGCTGTTGAGTTCATCTTATTTCCTAACTAATTTCTTCCTGCTGGATCTGCTCATTTCTGTTAGCAGAGTCCTTGTGTGTTGATATATTTCTCTTTACAATTCTATCATAAAATAATAATGCATCTGTTGTTAGATGCATGCATATTAAGGATCTTATTTTTTTATTTATTTGTGAGAATTGACTCCTTTATCATTATATAATACCCCCTTTTTATGCCTAACAAAATGACTGATTTTAAAAGTAAATATTAAAGTACTCCAAGTATTTTTTCAACTGTCATTTGGATGCAACTTTTTTTTTTTTTTTTTTGGTTTAGGGCGAATTCCCTTGAAAGATAAATAGTTTTCATGCTGCAAGACAAAAAATAAAAATAAATAACAGTGAATATAAACTTGTTTTGAAATTGCTAAGAAAAGTACAAATACAACAAACACTTAAATGAATTGCGTTTCATAAATTGAATTCAATTTTGGGTTGGCATCTCTTAGGATAAGTTTAAACTTTTAAGTTCACAAATTCAACATCACAATTAAGTTTAATATGTCTAGTTTTACTGGAAAAGCTTTAGTGGAGCCTAGATACTTAAGTAGAGTAAGTCCATCTTTTAAAACATGGAAATTTTAATTTGAGCATTTTTATCAATGGCATTTGAGAACTCGCTTGAATTAAGTAGTATTGTGGTTTATGCTTTATTGTTGTTCATTTTTATGTTCTAACTTGTCTGGTTTATTTTCATTGTTGTTTTATTTGCCTCCCCTTCCCAAGTCTTTTATGAAAAAAAAAGTCCTTCTCAACTTGTATGGTGAAATCAGTATTTTTTTCTTAAGAGTTTATTTGAACATGATCCTGGTTTATCCTAACCAGGTTAACTTGAAAATGAGCCTGAGAAATTAATAACTTACTATAGTATAAATATAGTTTTGCACTAAATTTCCTCATAAATCATTTTAATTAAAAGGAAAGACATGTCCTTTTTATTTTTATTTGTTTTTTTAATGTATATTTTTACAATACTAGGAATTGAACCCAGTTGCTCCCTACCACTGACCTATATTCCCAGACCTTTTTTTCATACTGGGTATTTAACCCAGGGGTACTTTACTACTAAGCCACATCCACAGCCCTTTTTATTTTTTATTTTGAGGCAGGGTCTCACTAAGTTGCTGAAGGCCTTGCTAAATTGAAGAGACTCTCCTCAAACTTGATTCTCCAGTCTTGGCTTCCCAAGTTGGTAGGATTAAAGGCATGAACCACTGCTCCTGACTCCTTTTTATTTTTTATTAAGACAGGGTCTCAGGCTGGAACTATAACTCAGTGGCAGAGCACTTGCCCAGCATGCATGAGGCACTGGGTTCGAACCTCAGTACCACATAAAAATAAACAAATAAAGGCATACTGTCCATCTACAACTACAAAAAAAAAGTGTTTAAAAAAAAAAAAAAAAAAGACAGGGCCTCCTGAGGCTGGCCTTGGATTTGCAAACCTCCTGCCTCAGCCTCCTAAGTTCTAGGGATTATACATATGTGCCCTGGTGCCCAGAAAAACACATATAAAATATCTTGAATTATAATTGCTTGTCAATTACCAGATGCATTATTATTTTATGGACCTAAATAGAGAACACTGTGAATTCCAATTGTTAGATGCCATCTATTTCAGAAATGTTAAAATGTGACAAAATAAATGTCTTAGAATTGGTGAAACATAGAATTAATACTGCCTTATTTTAGGATCGTCACTCAAGATCTTCAGAACAACTAAACTCCCAATGTGGAGTGAAGTCAGGACAAATTTTGCTCAAGAACTTTCCAGGCACCATATCGTAGAGGTTAAGAGCATATGCAACCATCCTGCAATTTAACAGACTTTTGACTTTAGGCTGGTTATTTAGTCATGGTTTTCTCCTTTGTAAATTTGAAATGATAAAGTTATGATAACTAAATGAATTATATTTATATTTAAACTAGTACTTCCCATGTAGTTAAGTTTTTGTATATTTTGTTAATTAAAAATATTCATGCCCAAGGTATACAAGTAGATGATTACTTAAAGGAAGAGGAAAAGGACCTTATCAAATGGTTCTTTCATATTTTGTGCACACAATAAAATACTTTCTTGATTTGTCCTTTAAAACTAATGTAAGATTGTAGCCTTTACAATTCTGACATTAAAGTTATATTTTTATTTTCATTAAAAATAATACTGTGAATGTTTTCTCTGATATAAGGAGGCTGATTCATAGTGGGGTTGGGAGGGGAAGCATGTGAAGATTCTAGATAGGGCAAAGGAAGGGAGGCGGGTAAGGGGAGGTGTAAAAAAATGGTGGAATGAGATGGACATCATTTCCCTGAGTACATGTATAAAGACAGGAATGGTTTGAGTATACTTAGTATACAACCAGAGAGATAAAAAAAAAATGTGCTCCATATGTATATTATGAATTTTAATGCATTCTGTTATAGATAACAAATTAGAATAAAAAATTAAAAAATAATATTATGTAAAGGTTCTGCTGAGATCTGGTTTCCTTTTTATCTCTGATAATACTGATTTAGTCAGAATATTAATGAGCTATGATAGTGATCTTAACCTTGATTGGCTTAAGATTTTTGTCAACTTCATAAGGAATTCATTCGTGAGTAATTTTGAAGTGTTTCAATATTGCAGACATTTAGTTTTAGTTAAAACATACCACTTTTGTCTTGTGGTATATGTGAAGAAAGGTATTACTGAGGCTGTTTTTATTTTAATGGTTTTCTATACACATGACTTTGTTGGTTTGTCTTTAAGGTTTAAAGTCTTGTCATATTCCTTGGTAACAAAAATAGCTTAAGTCCCTACTTTGAAATTCTTGATTTTTCCCCCATTCCTATTTTTTACTTTTCCCCCATTGTGTTTTTTTTTTTTTTTATTGAGGGGTAATAGCATTAATTTACTTTACAGATATTTATTGACCAATTATTAAATTCCAATTTCTGTGTTTATAATGATGAATTCACTCTTTGGGCTTTGTAAATAGTTTCTAGTTATTGAGTACTTAGGCATGGTGCTGAGTAAAATACATACATGCACACACCCCCACACACTGCCTCTTTGTTTTAATCATCCTTTAACTACCCTACTAGGGTAGGTATGCTTCTCAACTGTTTCTGCAAAGTAAATGGCAGAGAAGAGAAACTGTTGGAGATGAAAAAGGAGGTATAGATCTCAGTGTGGTCAGGTTGGTGGGGGAAGGGGAGACCTTCGATATTAAAATTCTTTTAAAATTTTTTCAAAAATGAAAAAAATTTCACTTTTGCATTGTATTGTCTTAATATAGTCTTCTTGGTTTTAATACCAAAATGTTTTAAATTAGCATGAGAATAGACTTAAATGTGTTCAGTTTTACTGAACAATGGGAACAAGACTTTATTATAAACTTCAAGGTATTGGGGTTGCTTATTTATTTATTAAATATGTCTACTTTTTTCAGTAAACTTTGAAATATAATATCCATTCAAAGACATGTACATTATAATATAGCATGTATAGTCTATTCTGGTTTCTTACCCTGATTATATGTCATTGTGATCAGCCATGTCGTAAGTAGCAGTAGCATATTCATTCTCCTTGCTCTATAGTATTCCATTGTATGACTGTGTATATATGTCATAATTTATCCATTCTCTTGATGGATAATCTAGGTTGTTCCAGTTTGGAGCTATAATGAATAGGGCATTATATAATATTTTTATATTCCTGTACCTGTCTTTGGGTGCACAGATCTACATTTCTCTAGGGAATGTATCTAGTAGTATAATTGTTGGGCTGTATATATGCTTTTGTTCATTTTTAGTATATATTCCCCAATGATTATCAAAATTATAATCTTCTAAATAGTGGATTAGAGTTGTAATTGTCCCACACACTCTGCAACATTTGCTTGGTGTTGTGTCTGATTCTTTAGCTATTCTGGTGGGTGTTAATGGGGTAGTACATGGTGAGTAGGATGTTTTCTTTAAATAAACACCATATTCCTTTTCCCATGGACACTTCCCATGTACACACACAGTGAAAGTGGAATAGAGGTCTGTGTTTTTCACAAAACCTGTAAGATGATTCCAACCTTTCCAGTTGGTAAGATACAGAATATAAAGTAGTAAGTATTATTTAAGGGAAATAAGACTGCCATGAAAATTATAGTGTAGCTTACTTCTTTTTGACAAATAGTACATTTTTACCTAGCTTGCTACAACATAAAAAAAAAAAAAAGTTTTAAGATTTTGCAAGCTGGTGAAAAGTTTTGTAGCCTGTTTCGTTTTATTTAGTAAGTCTTCCACATTGTCCAAACATTTAATTACTGAATGCTTAAATGCACTTGATCTTACTTGAGTGACTACACAGATTGTAGGTTATGTTCATTCACAATCTTATGAGGTTTTGCTACCCTTTAAAGAAGGTAAATGCTACATAGCAGAACTTAGTTTTTAGAAATTGTAAGTAATGTTGAGAAAATAATCTACCATATGCTTACAGCATGCTGTGTGTTGTTTTGTATTTTATTTTTTGTTATTTGTGGAATTTTAAAACACTAAAGGGAATGTTAATATGTATTTTTCAATATTATGTATTGAAAACGAGGAATGCAAAAAACGTTTTTGTGTTCTTTTCAGTGTTAGGACTGTGGCTAGACTTCTCATTTCTTGATGAGTGTAGATTACTAGAATTATATGTAGGGAAATGCCATTTCTGTACTTTTGGGGCATATGATTTCATTTATTGAAACTCTTGACTGCAGATAAGCTCGTTTCCTAACATTTTCATGTGACTTTATATTGCTAATATTTTTATATATGACTTCATTTCTTCCTGCTGCAAAGTCCTATTCCAAGACAGAGCAGCCATTTGATGAATATCTGCTCTAGGTATTCATAAACAGTTACCGAATTTTGCTAATCACTGGACTCTTAATTAACTTATCAGAAGAGCTACAATGCCATTCATGTCCTTAAAGTGCTCTCCTCCTCTTCTTCCTCTTTTTTCCTTCTTCCCCTGCTTGTCCTTCATCTCTCCCTCTCCCTCTTTCACTTTCTTTCTGATAAACTAAGGAGCTTTTCTTTAAGGAGAATTAAGCCATTTTAATGTCTGTGGATATGTAATGTGTAATTTCTATTATGCTTTAAGGTTTGCTGTTTTGCCCAATTTTCTCCCAGAACTTTTATAAACTTAAGAATTCCCAAAAGTTTTTCTAGATGAAAAACTAGAAAAATTTTTTCATCTAGAAAAGTTTTTATAGGTCCTGCTTTAGTGTGAGGCAGCCAGTTTGTCTTTTGCCCCAGTGTTACAGGGTCCTAGAAATACTCGATTTTGTGTTCTCCAAGGAAAGATTTCAGATGAGGCACAGAAGCAGTTGGGAGCAAGATTATATTAACCAAGAAGTGAAAGTACACTCAGAATATGAGAGTGGGTCATCTTAGCAGGAGCGACTCAGGATTTGGGTTCAATCTTTTATTGCCCAGTCTTGTTTGAGTTTTGTTCTTACCCATTCCCTAAGTCACATGATTGGCAGATGTGATTGACAGGCTTGTGTTATAACTCCTGGGCCAAGGGCACATGTACTGTCCCAGCATTCCCTTCGAAAGCCAACAATGGGATTCAAAACAGTATTGTTAGTGATATTACAATTTGCCACGGTTTACTACCTTCAGATGTATTGCAGTTTATTACTCCTGCTCTGGGGACATGTTTGAACTAGTTTGAGGTGGTGAGAGGTTTCCTGATAAAACATTTCCTCTGGCTGCAGCTGAGCTTGGTTTTTGCATTACCTGGTCTTGAGACTCTTCTCTTGGCCTGCCCCTTATTTCTCCTTTTACACCCCTTTCCTTGACGTTGCTCATATATCCACTAACACCAACATCCTGCTTGATTCAATAGTTGTACTAATATTTATTTTTTAATGAAATGCTTTTATTGATAATTGCATTATGAAAAGCCTGAGTGGGTTTGGGTAGACTTGACTTACACCTTCTAAGATAGTCTAATCTAGTAAGATGTGAGGTATATGTGCAGTGGTAAGAATTTACTGTAGTAAAACATGAAAGGTACTTACTGAGGACATGTCTCTTTCCCTCTTTCAAGGTACAATGTAGCCAACACTTTCCTTTAATGACAATATAGGATGAATCTCCATGATTAGAAGTGGATTAGGAAACTAATAATTAGGGACAGCTAACTCCTGTCTGTCTTGAGTGATGGCAAGAGAGACATTTGATGCTTCTGCCCTTATTGGCCACTTTGGATGTATGAACATAGAACATATTCATTGCTGCTCCCTTGAAGGATTCCTGAAGTCACCAAGATAGCAGTAGACAAGAACAGTGGGAAATTATAGGTTATGTGAACTGATATTGTGACCAAGCAGTCTTCCCATAGAATATGTTGAGTAGCTCTGTTGAATAGAGGTTTGTACCATGAAGGAAATGTTCTATAATCTCTTCTTTCCAGTATGATAGCCACAAGCTACATGTGTCTACTGAATACTTAAAAATTTGAGTCAAATACAGCTGAGGCACTAAATTTTTATTTAATTTAAATTTTCATAGGTACATTCCTGATTAATGTATTAGAAAGAGTGGTCTGAAAGCTCTTGCTACAGTGTTTTTAGGTATAAACTTACAATAATTATTTCATTATTTGGTATGATTTTTATTTGGGACAGCTGTTAAACAGAAGTACATGTTTAGTGAAAGCATATGCTTCTTTTTAAGATCCTCTACATCAGAATGTGGGTCATTAGGTTAATATGGGATGGAGGGATTACAGAATGGTTGTGGTAAAAGATCAGTGAAGTGTTAAGAATGCCTGCTAGGGAGTATTTGAAATGTTGCATTGTGTGCTTGGGTTTGGTAAGCAAGGAAACAAAGACATAATAGGGATTAATAAGAATAATGGGAAGAGGTCAAGGAATATTGGTGATTAGGTATTGATGACAGAAAAGTTCTGTTGTAAAAAGATCAACTGAGGTTCATTTTGAGAAAATATTTTTTAAAAAATAAGAGAAAATGTTAAATGGGCAAGATTATTCAGAAAGGTCAAGACAGTTTGATGCTGGTAAACAAAACTGCAAGTATGAAATCATTGCAAGTAATGAAGGGAATAGTGAAGAAGATGAAGTAGGGAAACAAGTGCTGAAGTCTTCAACAAGGGAGCCCAATTGGAAGAGAGGTGACTAGATGGTAGCAAGGGAGAAGAACGTAAGAAAGTATGCTCATGCAAGTTGGCAAACAGTTTTGGTAGAAGTGAAAAATAGGGAGCTGGAAAAAGTAACTGCTCTCAGGTCTGTTTTCTAGACTCTTCACAAATGTAAGAAAGGGATATTATTTCAGCAGTTCCGCTTCATCTTCTTTAGTATTTGCCTCTCTAACCTTATCTTTGTTTCACCAGTGCCTGACCTTTTTAGGTATTTAATAAGTGTTTGTTCAGTAAATGCTAGACAAATGTAAAAATGTAAATTCTAGAACAAGGAGTATTGTTGAGATATTTTAAAGTGATTTGAACTCTAGGAAAGGAACTGTTAACTTTGACACCATTATATTTTCAAAGTATGGAGTTAACTACCATAATTGTAATGAAACATTTGTCCTCAGAGGGCTAATACAGGAAATAAATTCTATAAATGTTTACATAAATGGATGAATAGTCATTTCTTGATAGATTTCCAAGAGTAGTGGAGATGTTGGAAGGACTATTCTTAATTTTTTGAGATTGGCAGGATATTGCAGAATTGATGAATACCTTTTATAATTTTCAGCAGTTATTACAAGTGGAATATTTGATAACTGTTTAGTTTCCTTTCATTGGAGCATTAGACTTTTGAGCAAATTACAGCAGGTTAGTTTTGGGACAGATGAGTAAAGATGATGTCAGCAATTTAAGGTCAAAGATTATGACTATCTTTAAATGAAGCAGGAGAAGAAATAAGAAATCAAAAGACTCATGATTTTATAAAAATTTGTGTGGGTTCTTGGGTATGTCACACTAAGGAAATAAGGTCCATACAATAACCATACGATGGAATCAGTCGTGGTTCCCCTCAACAAATGAATGAATAAAGAAAATATCATATATCTACATAGTAGAATATTATTCAGCCATAAAGAATATTAAATCATGTCATTTGCAGGAAAGTAGTAGTTGGATATGGCAGTGTATGCCTATAATCCCATGATTTGGAAGGCTTACTCAGGAAGATTGCAAATTCAATCCCAACATAGGTAATTCAGCAAGACCCTATTTCAAAGTAAAAAGGGTTGGGGCTGTAGCTCAGTGATACAGCATACCAGGTTTTCATTCCTAGTATTAAAAATAAATAAAAAAGATGGAATTGGAAAGTATCATGTTAAGTGAAATAAGACAGAGAAAGACAAGTATCTCCTGTTTTTTCATATGTGTAATCTGGGGGCGGGGAGAGACCACCTGAAAGTAGTAGAGGGATTACTAGGGAAGGGGAGGTGGAAGGAGCGAGTAAAAGAGGATACTATCAAAGCATCGTATACATGTATTGAAAGGCAATTAAATTTGTAAGTATGAATTTGAACATACCCATTAATTTGTATGGTTGAACTGTTGGGGTTTAATTAAATATTTAGCCAAATTTTCCTGGAACAGAAAAGGTTTGGGAAGGGTGATAGAGGGGAGAGGAAGAAAACATAATTTTTCTTTTAATGACTGTTTGGTAGTCAGGTGGGTTTGAAAAATGCCTAGATTTAATATTAGTGAATACTGAATTGTCAACTAATTGTGCAGGAATTGTCCTAAATACTTCGTAGATCTTATGTCCTTTAATACTCAAATGTAATCTTTCTGTGAGGAAATTATTCCCTTTTTGAAAATGAGAAAGCTGAGGGCCAGAAAAGGATAAAGTTGTAAAACTATTTAAAAACGTTTTAAAAACTTTCCAGAGTTATTATACACATATCTATCTAATAGGTATATTTTAATGAGTTTTCAAGGGGTATTTAACTGTGTTAGCAATAGCCCAATCAAACTATAAATTATTTTTTCTTTACTCCAGGAAGTTCCTTCAAAGGTTACACAGCTCCCAAGATGTTTTAGGTATCAGTCTTTTCCCAACTATACCTCACATCACTTGCACTGAAAGTGAATGGAAGCTGTTAGAGAGATGCAGTGTGAGAGCAGCAGCAGTAATGGCAGATGTAATATCTGATGGAGGGTCCAAATTATAAAAAAATTTAAAAGGCAAGAAAAATCTCAAAAACTGTATTTAGGAAAGGTTATTCCTGCTATCCTTCATAGTTCCAGAGATAATATTACTATTTTGTAAACTAGTTTTATCTCTGAGTTTCATATTGATATTAATAAAACTAATCTATGGAATGCTTCCTTCATACCAGCCACTACTAGGTGTTTTCTGTACATTCCTATTCCGTATATTAATCATTGTAGATAATTACCATTTATTATTCCCATTTTATTGATAAGAAAATCAAGGCCCAGAGACTTATTGTTAAACCTACTTCTAATATCAGAAACTAACCTCTTAGCCCTGATGTTCTCAAGATCATTCTATAAGAGTAAATTAGTTTGGGTACTTTGTCTTTGAAGGCAATGAGTGAAATTATGTACTTTTTAAAAAATATGTAATTCATTATCAGTGATTAACTTAAAATCCAGTCAGTATTTGCATACTATCTGCCATGTTCTGTACTTGGCAGTGATAGATAGAGATCCCATCTAGATGAAAATATAGTAATCAGAAAGAGTTTAGAATTGGAAAAGTAGTATTTTCAATTAAAAATTCTGGATTCAATTTTTGATTTGCTGGGATTTAAAAAAAATTTTTTTAAACCTCTGTAACCGTAGATCATATTTGGTGTTTACATTTCTTTATCTGTAAAGTACACCACTTCACAGGACATTTTAGAAGATCAAATAAAATAACATGTAAAAGTAAACTTCTAAAGATTGAAGGAAAATCTTATGATTATTGTACTAATTATAGTAAATTCTGTATTAGAGGCATGCACCTAGGGAGTTAAATCCTTTTACCAAGGAAAGTTACAGAAAAGGATATATTTAAAATGGGCATATGCCTGTAGTCCTAGCTACTCAGGAAGATGAAAAACAGAAGGATCACAAGTTCAAGGCTGGCCTGGGCAATTAGTGAGACCCTGTCTCAAGATGAAATTATTTTATAAAAGGGCAGGGGATGTAGCTTAGTGGTAGAGCACTTGGCTAGCATGTTTGAGATCCTGGGTTTAATCCAGTACTGTAATAAGTAAATGAATAAATAAAGATGGGCGGATTAAGATGCTGCATAAGGAGAAAAGAGTAAATGGTTATTACTCTTTAAATGAAATAACTTATTTCTGTCCGAGCTAGATAAAGTATTATTATAATTTACAAATTAGAGAAAGAATTAAGTTGACTTTAAAAACTTAAAATTGTATCAAAATTTGTGTAGTGTATTACTTATAGTTTAGCCAGAAAGAAAAAAAATGTACGGAGAATTTCTTATTTCTGTTTTTTTAGAACTTTAAACCATTGCTGAAATTTGCAAAATTTTGTATGCCAATGCAGAAGTAAATTTGCTCTTAAAGGAAATAGTGAAATTGAATGTAATACTTTGTTAAGAGTATCTGAATTATTCTGTTCCATCATACTTGTGCTTCTTATTTACATATACATATATACAGATATGTATATATGGGTGACAATATTTGGTTTTAGCAATTTGAAGCTTTTGGGGGGTGCTGGGGATTGCACTCAGGGACACTCAACCACTGTGCCATACACCCAGCCCTATTTTTGTATTTTAGAGACAGGGTCTGAGTTGCTTAATGTCTCACTTTTTCTGAGACTGGCTTTGAACTCATGATCCTCCTGCATCAGCCTCCTGAGCTGTTGGGATTAGAGACGTGTGCCACTGCACCCCACTGATTTGAAACTTTACCAACAAAAATTATGGTTTTGCTTATTCTCTTGAACACATTTGAAGTTATCAGAAAATTTTACATAGAGGACCTCTGAGAACTAGGTCAAATTATGAGGTCAGGGATTTGTGCCTTGCACATATGTTAACACGTAAGTAATAAAGCAATTAGCCTTCTAGCAACTGGCAGGATATAAATGTAGTTATTTGCAAATGATGACTTTTAAAAATGGTTCTCAGATACCTAGTATGTCTATAATTTATTATGCTATAGGATATGCAGTCAGTCTGGAATGACCTGTAATTGATTTTTTTTAAACTAAGTTTACTGCATAGTCAAGATATTATTTGATTAAATAAATCTTAGTCTATAAACCTTTATTAATGTACCATAAAACTGGACCGGACTTAGTAATTTCTTTCTTTTTTCTTTTAATGGTACTGGGGATTGAACCCAGGTTGTTTACCACTGAGCTATATCCCCAGACCTTTTCTTTTTTCATTTTCAGACAGAATTTCACTAAGTAGTTTACTGCCTTGATAAATTGCTGAGACTAGCCTTGAATTTGGTCATACTCCTGCCTTAGCATCCTAAATCACTGGGATTACAGGATTACAGATGTAAGACAGTAAATAAAGGGGAGGAGATGGAAGGAGAGTTTAATATGAGCTGATTATGGCAACTAGAAACTGGTTTCATTTTTCTAAATGGATGTACTCTTTTTTCCCCCTGCTTATAATACTTTTTAAAAAGTAAAGTTGTATCATTTTTTCACATTACATAAGAGTGAAGAGAGTTAATCACCATCTGACTCTTGAGTTTCACTCCCCACTCTAAATTGTATCTGCTCATAGTTTTGCTCCTGGTTTCTACTGATTTTTTTTTTTTTTTTTTAATGTTAATCAACTCTAAATGTTACCTATCTCTGAATGATAGTCTTGTTCTTCTTATCCCCTGAACCTCCCAGTTATTAGTTGCTAATTTTACATCATCAAGGTATTTGCATATTGTACTATAATTTCTTTTTTAGTTTGCTTTGGAATCAATTCTAAAAACTGAATCTAGAAATATAATGTGATTATAGAAATACTTACTGTAGAACAAAGTGGAATGACCCCACAGCGAAGGGAATGTAATCCTATCTACATGAAAACTTCACCAGTTGACCAATTTGGGGTGGGGCAGGGAAGCCTTCACCAGTTAAGTTTCCTAGGTGACAAATTCTAGTAGATGCTTTTAATTTCTTTTTTAGTTTCTTTTCCTTCCTCTGAGCTTTTCTTTTTCATTTAGTTAGAGCCCTGCTCTTCAAAATGAGATATCCACATTAAAAAGCTACCCAGCATAATTTTGGGAGCTACTAGAAATTATCTGTTAAGTTTTATCTAATTATTTTAGAATGCTTTACAAATCTATCTACTAGCATAATATGTGTGTTAATGTATAAATAAATGTTAATGTATAGATTTACTGAGAGTATATTCTTTTTTTTTTTTTTTAACTCAAGGGTGTGCTATATGAGAACGTTCGGAGAATTCATTGGGTTTAGTAATTTTCAGTATAGGGTAACAACAAAGTATTCATTGCCCGAAAGTGTTCTTTGTCACTCATTTGTGAATAAATTTGAGTACAGAGTTCTAAGTTAAAATTTTTTTCCCTGAAGACCTTAAAAACACTTATGCTTGTCTTAACAGCATTCAGACTTGAGTCTGATGTTTTCCTTTGTAGATAAGAAGAGAAATTTTAGAATTTCCCTTTTTTCAAAAATTCGGACCTTTTACCAGGAGTTGTATAAGTATAGGTCTTTTTTCAGTTATCATTCTTGGCAATTGGTAAGGCCTGTCTATGAACTTGTGTCTTCCTTCAGATCATGGAAATAATCTTATTTTTCCTCTTATCTCTATTGTTCATATTTTGACTCTCTTCAGGAACACCTGTTAGATGAATATTGGACTATCAGAATCTGACTTCCTGGTTCCTAATTTCTCATATTTCCTGTATTCCTTAAGTTTTTATTCTGTCTCATCAAAGATAACCTTTACCTTTTTTCTTTCAATTGCATGCTATAGCCATTTTATTATTTATCTTGCACATTCAGTTTATCTTGCCTTTTGTTTTTAATCAAGAATTCTTGTTTCTGAATCACTTTTTTTTCTTATGTTTTATTCAAGTGTATTTTATAAGAAAGAATTTGTAAGTGCATCATTCTGTTCTGTGAGTTGTCTCTATTTCTATAAAGTTTTATTATTTGAGGTTCCCCCCACTACTACCATTTTGGGCCTTCTCTTGTGTGCCATTAATTTTTCCCAAATATGTGTTGGCCTTAGTTTTCTGTTTATATTTTAGGATAAAGGACTATGTTGTTAAGTAATGTTATCTGGCTGGCTTTGTTTCTCTGCAGTGGTACAGATCTGTTTGCCCAGCAGTCCTCTGGTAAGGCTATGTATATGTTCAGTATAAGTAAGAAAGTATCTCAAAATGATGACTTCCCTCTAGATTTATTGGATAGTTTAGTGACCCCTGACACACATGCCAAAGTAAGGAGGCCTTTATTTTGCATGGAAAAGTGCTTTAATATTTAATTTGTATTAGTTATCTTTTCTCCCTTTCTCATCTCTAATGTCTGTTATGCTATTCAGAGTAAGTTCCATTTGTATCCTATTTGTCTCTGAGGAATTGACATTCTCACAAGAAACATACCCAGACAGATGTTTCACTTTTAGAGGGCAGTTCTTGGACTTTGGCATGAGGTAAAAGCCAAAACCTGCAAGCTTGGGAAAGGCCAGCTGTCTCAGGTAGCCTAAATAATGTTTCTAAAGTAATTATCTTGATGATTGCCACTTGGCCTTTTCCTGCTCTTTGTGTTTAATAAAAGGTTGGTTTATCTTTGTGTTTCCTTGAAATAATTGTGGATATATCTAATATCTTGGAGTGTGATTTTTCTTCTTTTATTTGTCTGATTTTTTCCCATTCATTGGTCTTGAATTTCTCAAATTTCTGATGTACCAGTATCACTCTTTTCACTTTACAGCCGTGATCTGGCTTCATTGTTTTTTAGTATACTAGGAAATAAATGTTCACTTCACTGCCTTGAACCATATACTATTTTTAAGTTCCATTGTGGATACAGTATCTGATCCAGGTATCAAGAAATTAGAAAATGGATAGAAGCCTGTATACCTTAGTTCCATAGGAATTGAGAAGAGAACATGGAACACCATGGTTCTGGGTTTTTTAAATCAGGCATTGTTTTTGTTAATGACAGAAAGGATATGTCTTTCAAGAAGTTAGGGCACATGTAGAGAAAAATTCCCTTGTTATAGAAGATGAAAAATTTAGGTGAAGAAGTTTGTTGGTGGCTTGCTGGAATCAGTAGCAAACATACTTGGAGAAGTTAGCTATTAGAAGTTTGTCACTTTTAGTCAGCAACTGGGATTAATAGAGCTCTTTGCATGATTGAGTTTATAGGAAGTTGTCAGTAATATTCATCTCATTGTATCATTTTTCTGTGTGTACATTTCTGTATAGCCACTTAGAATATGTTGATAATTTCCCTCTCCCATTGATTAATATGGCAGGCGGTAAAGTTGGCCCTACACCCAATTTCTTATTCTGTTACATTGAATTATCTTTGTTAATTCTCATTTTTTCTGAACTACAGATGTTGATACCACCTTTAATCCTTCAAAGTCTTGTCACTTCTGCCATATGATATCTGTGATATCTAACTTTTTATAGAATAAATTAATTTTACCTGTTTTAAAACTTTGTGCATATGTCTTTAACAAAGTCTGGCTTTTTTAGTTCGGTGTTTTGTCTGTGACATATTTCCATGGACATATTTCTGAAAATAGTGATACACCTCAGTAAGAAGCTCAGGCAGGTCCTTCAGGAGTTATTCAGAAGAAAGCATTTTCAATAGAAGAAGACAGTTCCATGCATTACTGCCCCTGAAAATGTAGTGGAACAAGTTGTGGAAGGCACAGACATCAAATGATTCTTACACTATGTAGGTCTAGGCTAATATATGTATCTGTATCCTAGTTTTAAACAAAATAAGTTTTAAAAATAAAAAATGAGGTAAAATTTTTAAATGGAAAAAGCTTTTAGAATAAGACTATTTAAAAAAGCAAATACTTTTGAACAGCTTTAATAGTACACTTTTGTTTTAAGCTGAGTGTTACTAACTTCAAAAAATGTTAAGTATCTTAAGTGAAACTAGGATTATAGTAAACTAGAATTTATTATTGAACAAAGAATTATATTTGTTTATAAATCTATTGTAGCCCAATTTATAGAATTTATAGTCTACAGTAGTGTGTAATAATATCCCAGGCCTTCACTTTCACTCAGTGATTCACTCAAATTAACCTCCAGTTCTAGAAGCTCTGTTCATTATAAGTGCCCTATAAAGTATGCCATGTTTTATCTCTTTACTGAATTTTTACCATATCTTTTTGTGTGTGTTTAGATAGAGAAGGACTTGCCATTGTCTTATAATTGCCTGTAGTATTCAGTACTGTAACATGCTCTATAGGATTATAGCCTAAAGCAATAGGCTGTACCATTTAGCTAAGGTATATAGTAGGCTTTACCATCTAGTTATGTGTAAATACCTTTAGTGATATTTGCACAATGACAAAATTGCCTAACTTTAACACTTCTTTTAAGAACACATCTCAGTTGTTAAGCAACATATGACCATATATGTGTATGACTGTTTCTGGGCTCTATTTTTTCCTCATTGTTCCATTTCTATTTTTTCTTTTTAATGCCAGCAACACTTTTAATTTCAGTTGTTACCCTTTATGTTGATATTGATAAGTTGAAATTTTATACTGAGTCCTTCAGCTTTTCAAATATTGTATCTCTTTTCCTTCTATGACTCCACTTACATATATGTTTGATTCTCACTGTGTCTTAGGTTCTTTTTCTGTATTTTCCTTTACTTTTCTTAAAGTTTTCTAGCCCTACCTTTTACTGTTAAGGCTGCTATTATTATATTGTTTCTAATTTCATTATTTTTTAGTCCAAAAATTTCTATTTTTTAATTTAATTCTTGATAAAACTTGCCTTTTTTTTTTTTTCTCCTATTGTTCATTCATGTGTAGCTGTCTTTTGACAACTTGGTAGTTATTGACTGAATGTCAATTAGTAGGAAAATTGTAAAGGCTTCCAAAGATACCTTTTTTTTCATAGAGAATTCATCCTAGATGTAACATGGAAACTGATAACTTTTATTCAGTTAGGAACTAAAGTGAATCAAGGCTAATTTAAATTTGTGTACATTTGATTTGTCCTTCAACTATAGTTTAGCTTCTCAGGCTTTCCTGTTAAAAGCAAGATGTTCTTACCCGAGTCCCTTTCTGTGTCAGATCCTGAACTTTATCTTCTTTGCAATATAAGTTTTCTGAAAACTTTGCTGTACTTGAGAGACCTGCTTCAAGAAGGGTCAGACATCTTCAAAGGTACTTTTCACCAGAACTTAGCCTGTCAGGCATCCTGTTTTTATCTCCAGCCCCATAAAGCCAGCAGAATCTTTGCTGATAATTTCCTGCACTGGCAGTGACTCTCAGTCTGGGCAAAGCATGAAATCTCACTCTTGTATTATGGCTAGAATCAGCAAATGATTTCTGATAGAAAAAAAGTATCTATCATCTGTTAGCTCACCTTCAGAGCGTTCCCTTTTTGGAATCTTGGAACCATTTACTTGGAACCCTAATTACTTGAGCAGTTCAAAATTTCTTTCAACATATATACATTTATTTTTATCCAGGTTTTCTTTTTTCTTTTCTTTTTTTTTTTAACTTCTCAGTAGAACTTAGTTCTTCTTAGCTATTCTGTCATATTTGGAAACAGAGCACTCCATGATAATCTTTTTGTCTATTTTAATTATTTGTCTTGGTAATTATTACCCTTAACTGTCTGTACCTAAATTATTTATCCTCAGATGTCACCAGTGGAATTTTGCTTACTATGCTTACTCCAGTACAGCTGTCCATCATGTTATGATGGGATTCTGTCCAGATAAACCCATTGTAAAGTTTGAAAATAAATAAGCATTTAAGTAAAAATGCATTTAAAATATCTGTAGAATATTGGTTGTTTACCTTCACTATTGTGTGGCTGACTGGGAGCTGTGGATCACTGCTACTGCACAGCCTCATGAAAAAATATTTTACTATAATCGCTAGCTTAGAAAAAAATCAAAATTCAAAACACAGTTTCTATTGAATGCTTATCACTTTCACACCTTACTGAAGTTGAAAATCCTAAAGAAGACTATCTTTATGTCCAGTACCCTCTGTATTCACATTGTGTTTTGTGTGTGTGTGTGTGTTTGTGTGTGTATGTCTTTGTGTCTATAATTTCATGTCACCAACTATGGAAGAGTGAGTAGACAAAAGGAAAGTTTAGTCTCTAAGATCACAGAATTCCTGATAAAAGCAATAATTCACACTGGTCTCAGCATAGAACTCTTGCTATTAAAATTTATCTTGTTTGTAATCATCCTATAAACTTGTGGAGTCTAGCTCACTGTAATCATCCTATAAACTTGTGGAATCTAGCTCAGTGACTCTCCTCGGGACATTCTTCCTGCTGTGAAAGTAAATCATTGTCAGTCTGTTCATCCCTCGCTCATCATATTGAAAGTATCTTAGTGGGGTCTGTCTCTACTGCTTTATTATGATCTTCAGAGTAGGAAATGTACTCCCTCCCCTATGTTAGTTAGTTTTCTGTTTTGTTGCTGTAACTAATGCAATAACTAAATGCTTGAAGATAGTTTTTTTGTTTGCTTTTATTTTTTGGAGACATAATTCTTTTGTGTCATCTAGGCTGGTCTCAAACTCGTGGACTCAGTTGATCTTCCTGCTTCAGCCTCTCAAGTAACTAAGACTATAGGCACACAACTATAATGCCTGGCTCCTGAGACTGGGTATTTTATAATGAAAAGAGGCTTATTTAGCTCACCATTTAGAAGGCTGAAAATTCAAGATCATGTATTTCTAGCTGTTCAGCCTTACCTTTAGCTATCTGGTTTTGGATCACTTTGCATTTATACTGTTTGGAGTTCATTTAACCTCCTAAATGTATGTGTTTTGTTGTTGTTGTTGTTTGTTTTTTTCTTCATTTTTCAAATTTTAATTTGTTATATGACAGCAGAATGCATTACAATTTATATTACACATATAGAGCACAATTTTTCATATCTCTGGTTATACACAAAGTAGAGTCACACCATTCATGTCTTCATAAATGTACTTAGGGTAATGATGTCCATCTCATTCCACCGTCTTTCTTACCCCCGTACCCCATCCCTTCCCCTTCCTTCCCTTTTCCCCTTTGCCTATCTAGAGTTCATCTAATCCTCCCATGCCCCCACCCCCCCCACCACATTATGAATTAGCAGCCTTAAATCAGAGAAAACATTCAGCATTTGGTTTTGGGGATTGGCTAACTTCACTTAGCATTATATTCTCCAACTCCATCCATTTACCTGAAATGCCATGATTTTATTCTCTTTCAATGCTGAAAAATATTCCATTGTGTATGTATACCACATTTTCTTTATCCATTCATCTACTGAAGGGCATCTAGGTTGGTTCCACAGTTTAGCTATTGTGAATTGTGGCTGTGTCCCTGTAGTGTGCTGTTTTTAAGTCCTTTGTGTGTAGACTGAGGAGTGGGTCAAATGGTGGTTTCATTCCCGGTTTTCCAAGGAATCTCCATACTGCTTTCCATATTGGCTACACCAATTTGCAGTCCCACCAGCAATGTATGAGTGTGCCTTTTCCCCCACATTCTTATCAACACTTATTGTTGCTTGTATTCTTAACAGCTGCCATTCTGATTGGAGTGAGATGAAATCTTAGAATGGTTTTGATTGGCATTTCTCTAATTGATAGAGATGTTGAACATTTTTTCATATATCTTTTTGATTGATTATATATCTTCTTCTGAGAAGTGTCTGTTTAGTTGGTTGGCCCATTTATTGATCGGGTTATTTGTTTTTTTGGTGTTAAGATTTTTGAGTTCTTTATATATCCTAGAGATTAGTGCTCTATCTGATGTGCATGTGTTTCCAATTGTAGGCTCTCTGTTCACTTCACTGATTGTTCTTTTGCCGAGAAGAAGCTTTTTAGTTTGAATCCACCCCATTTATTGATTCTTGATGTTAATTCTTGTGCTATAGGAGTCTTATTAGGGAAGTTGGGGCCTAATCCAACATGATGGAGATTTGGGCCTACTTTTCCTTCAAATAGACACAGTGTCTCTGGTTTAATTTCTAGGTCCTTGATCACTTTGAGCTGAGTTTTGTGCATGGTGAGAGATAGGGCTTATATGTTGTTTTTTAATAAATGTATAAAATGTATGTTGTTTTTAAAATAAATTTGGAGGATTTTCAGACTATTTCTTTTTTTTTAATTTTAACTTTTTAAAATTTCTTACATACATGATATTAGTGGAATGCATTACAATCATAATTATCCACTCACAACACCATTTTTCATAAAGTGTGTTCACGCCAAATTATGCCATTATACATGAGCTCTCTATTATTATTATTTTTTTGCATTACAATTCTTAATACACCTTTATACCACAATTTATCATATCTCTGGATGTATTTAATGTTTGTTGACCCCAAATTCTCATCTTCATACATGTATTTTGTATAATGATGAGGGTCTCCTTTTACCATCCATGCTATTCCCCTTCTCCTTCCCTTTCCCTCCCACCCCTATTCCCTATCTAGAGTCAGACATTATTTCTTTAAATATTTTTTCTACCTTTTTTGGTTTCTTTTTCTCTTGTTCCTATTGGGTAGTGTCTTCCCAGGCTCTTCTGTTTGGCTGTTGCTTGTGGCAGCTCCTATTGCTCTAGCAGGCTGTACGTAATGTAGTTAATTCTAAATCCTTTTGATAAATGTCAGATCCCAAAGTCAGGCCTCAGTGGCACAGTGTTTGCTGAGCATGTAAAAGACTCTGGGTTCAATTCCCAGCACTACAGATATAAAATAAAATAGATGTCAGAGCCCAAACTAGTCCTTCAAGAGAGTTTCCAGACTGTCCAAGCACACAACCACAATTCTTTTAGAATAGGGTCCATATTGTTCTCTCTGGTACCAACACCTTCTACCAAAATTGTTGAAATGATTTTGTGGCTGAACACTGAACTGGGGAGAGGCTATAGTAAGCAGGTGTGTTAAAATGCCATAATGCTTTCTCACTGAAATTCAGTAGCTTCTTTCTTCATTAAGAATATACCAGTGGCCATAAGTTTTTATTAGATTTCAGAGTTCCAAAAAAAGTTAATTCTGACATGTTTTTTTTTTTTAAATTTTTTATTGTGGGTTGTTCAAAACATTACAAATTTCTTGACATATCATGTTCGACACTTTGATTCAAGTGGGTTATGAACTCCCACCTTCACCCCATACACAGATTGCAGAATCACATCAGTTACACATCCATTGATTTACAAATTGCCATACTAGTGTCTGTTGTGCTCCACTGCCTTTCCCATCCTCCACCCTCCCCCCTCCCCACCTCTCCCCTCCCCTCCCCTCCTCTCTCTCTACCTCCTCCACTGTGTAACCCTGAGGGTCTCCTTCTATTACCATGCAATTTCCCTTCTCTCTCCCTTTCCCTCCCACCTCTCATCCCTGTTAAATGTTAATCTTCTTCTCCTGCTCTTCGTCCCTACTCTG
>NW_026000037.1:28268529-28320694 GCF_001458135.2 Marmota marmota marmota
GGGAGGGTGGAGGATGGGAAAGGCAGCGGAGCACAACAGACACTAGTATGGCAATATGTAAATCAATGGATGTGTAACTGATGTGATTCTGCAATCTGTGTATGGGGTGAAGGTGGGAGTTCATAACCCACTTGAATCAAAGTGTGGAATATGATATGTCAAGAAATTTGTAATGTTTTGAACAACCCACAATAAAAAATTAAAAAAAAAAATTCTGTTAATCTAAAATATTTGCTTCAATTGAGGGGAACCTTTCCCTATCTTTTCTGGTATACCATTCATTATCTCCTCAGAATACTACTCTTAACTTCCTAATTAGTTTTCCTGCTTTTATTCCTCCCTATCCTTTATTTTCATGAATCCTTTGTTCTGAATTAATACTATATAAATTACAGGGTTTTTTCCTGTTTTTCTTTTGATACTAGGGATTGAACTTAAGGGTGCTTAACCATTGAGCTACATCCCTAGCCCTTTTTGAGGCAGGGTCTCGCTGAGTTACTTAGGGCCTCTGTGAGAGGCTGAGACTGGCCATGAACTTTCGATCCTTTTACCTCAGCCTCCTGAGTCTCTGGGATGACAGGTGTGCACTGCCATGCCTGGCTAAATTACACTGTTTTCCCCCTGAATGAAATTTTTCTGTGAAATCAAAGACATTGGACTCCTTTTTCTTGAAGTATTCTCAAATCCTTTCCTGCCCCAGGGCATTTGTACTTGCTGTTCTTTTTTCTCAGTTACAGACATCTCTTGGCATTTCTACCTATTCTTATTTTTGGTTCTTCAAGGAAACCTTGTTACCCTATCTGAAGTAGCCTCTGTGCTATTTAATTGAAAAAATTTTAGCCATTTCATAGCAATTGCACCATCCTCTTTTAATTTACTAGTTTCTTATCTAGCTTAATATTTATTTAGTTATTATACTTTTTTTTCACCAAAATGTTTCTTGAACTTGAAGAATATATTGTAATATATATATTAGAATATATTATAAAGCTACTTTTAAAAATACCTATAGATGAATATTTTATAATGACTTAAGCAAATTTTTTTTCCTTTGAAAAAATTTTAAATCAGGTTTTGAATAAGCTGTTTTCTTGTTTATAAGAATCAGATGAATATGTTTTCCTCACTTATGTATTTCAAAACTAAGTCCTGGCCCACTGATTTTGTGCCTTAAAAATAACTTATTTCAGCCAGGCAGGCGCAGTGGCAAATGCCTATATTCCCATCAGCTTTGGGAGGCTGAGGCAAGAGGATCACAAGTTCAAAGCCAGCCTCAGCTAAAGTGAGGGTGCTAAGCAACTCAGTGAGATTCTGTCACTAAAGTACAAAATAGGGCTGGGAATGTGTCTCAGTGGTTGCATATCCCTAAATTCAATCCCCAGTACCCTCCCCCCCTCTGCCCAGGTTTCATACTTTTACTTAGTATTTTATCCAGTTGACTTATTTTGTCACACTCTTATAAGAGTTGTTTTGATTTGACCTGCAAATTCAGTTTTAAGACGTGAATTTTTTTTGCACATACTGAAGTGTTATAAAATTCAGAACCATTATATAGAGGTTTTTGTTTTTCCTCTTGATTCATGTGTCTTTGGCTAAAAAGTAACTTGAGTGAACTTATCTCCTCCACTCAACAGTTATGAGGGAAGCATACATATTTTACACATCTGGAAATGAAATTTTACCTTTAAAAACGAGCAAAAACATGATTTATTGTAAAACTCTTGTGCTATAGCCTTTTCCCCACTTAGAAATCTATAGTGATTATTTTATTTTTCTTAAGGCTTTTAGCAGTTAGTAGAAATATGAGGCCATATTGATTTTCTTTTTAAAGAATACATATTTGTAATTTTTTTCTCATTTGAATTTCATAAAAATGTATTTCAGTGGTGGTTTCTGATTTTATTTGATTATTGAAGAGTTCAATCATACCAACCAAGTTCTTTATTCAGCTTGAGAGTATGCTTCTTTAATATTTGATTTGTTACTGCTTTTCCATTTGCTTTTGATAGAATAATTACTTGCTGAGTAATTCTGATTTTGTTCTGTCTTCAATATTTTTTACTGTTTTATCATTTTCTCTGGGTTTTATACTGATGTGATGTTTTTCCCCAATGTTGAATTTCTTCACATACAGATTTTTAATGTGCTTCTTTGTTCATAGTTTTACATGTTTTTATATTTTCTTTAGCTCTTTTATTTCTGAGTGTCTTTCAGACAGCTTTTTTCAGTCTTGGTTTTTTCATCTTATATTTTTCAGTAGAATAAAGAGAAAGCAAAACTTTCTCTGCATTTTGGTTGATGTCCTTTTTTTCTTTTCCTAATATTTTCCCCTCATTGAAGGCATGTTGTTTTCTTCACTTATTCTTAAGTTAAAAGCAGGTTCTTCAGTCTTAAATCCTTTGGTAGGAATGTAATTTTGAAACACTATTACTTCTATAAAGTATGGTATTTATGTATGGTATTTAGCTCTTTAGTAGACTTTTCAAGTTGCAAAACTTCATCTTTTCAGTAATATTCTGACCAGGTTATAAGAAAACTTTATGATATAGTACATCTCAGTGAGAAGCACTCTGATAGAGACAGTCTTATCAGTGAGCCTGTTTGTCAGAGATAGATGTAGACTTTTGTAGAAATCTTCATGAAAACTGGAATCTGACAGATGAGTAACTATTTATAATGATAACTTTGTAATTCCTTTGGTTTTCATAAATAGCTCAAGGAAAAGGTGAATCAGATATCAATATCATTAAAGTTTCATGATGTGATCTTAACTCTTAAGCTATGTGGGCCTTGTTTTGTGAATTTTATACATATATATATAATTAAAAATGGACATTTATATTTATGTAAATGCACATATATTTGGAAAACTTTCTTGAAAAAATAATGTCTTGTCTATAAAAGGTTTGTAGATTTCAAGTGTCATATGTTACAAGGCCTTATGATTTCAATTCTTAAAAATTATTAAAATTATTTGAAATCCTTAGTCCTCCAAATCTAATTTTGAATTATTACTCATGTATCTTTCTTCTTGATTCTGTCAAACTTTTAAGAATTTATTTTCTTTGTAGGTAGAGTACTCAGCTGTGTGGGTTACTGCATAAATCATAAAAGACTATAATAAGGTGATAATGTCTCGGGAACCCAGCCCACCTCTGCCTGGAGATATGTCCACTGGTCCTATAGCAGAAAGCTGGTGTTACACACAGGTATATGCTCTTAAAAAAAAAATTTATGTCTTTTATAAATGTTACAGTATCTTAAGAACATTATTATAAAACACTCTGGTATAGTTATTAGAAGGGATGGAAGAGTGAATCATATTATATTTAACATGTGACAAGTTAAAAGCATAGAATCATTATAAAAAGTGACTTTCTGAATCTCTAGGTTAAAGTAGTAAAGTTTTCCTACATGTGGACCATTAATAACTTCAGTTTTTGTCGAGAGGAAATGGGTGAAGTGTTAAAAAGTTCAACATTTTCATCTGGCCCAAGTGACAAAATGAAATGGTAAGATTTTTGTTTAGTTTGGATTGTTTTTTGTTTTTGATATGATTATCAGCTCCTTATGGTTTCTTGTTATTGTTGCTTTTAAGGGGGTGGCTGTTAGTATGATGTTATATTAAATTGGTAATAAGTTCCTAATGGTATGGAGAAATGTAAATAACTGAATATTTACAGGAGTGTTATTTGTAATGTTAACAGATGACTTCAGTATTGCCTCTCTTTTGCATGCTTCAAGTATAATATTCCTCCAAGTGAGCCTATTGTTTTATTTTAGGTGCCTGAGGGTAAACCCAAAGGGATTAGATGATGAAAGTAAAGACTACTTGTCCTTATATTTGCTTTTAGTCAGCTGCCCCAAAAGTGAAGTTCGAGCAAAATTCAAATTTTCTCTTCTGAACGCTAAAAGGGAAGAAACAAAAGCAATGGGTAAGTGATTTGCAAATCTAGTGAAGAAGTCTCTGTAGGGCCCCCTCCCCTGACTAAAATCTACCTAGTCCAAAACGTTTAATGTTCATTTTTAAGTTTTAGCACAAAGCCGTAGTTGTTTTGCTAAGTCTTATACTTCATAAGACCTTAAAGAGCAGTTAATATTTTTACTTATTCATGTCTTGAAATTACATTAACTTGTCATTTGAAAATATAGTTGGCTGTTAGGAAAAAGTGCCTTGTTCAGTACCTGGCAGATATAATAAAGTGTTCAAGAAATACTTCTCCCATTTCTTTTTTGCCAGGTAATAAAATCTAGAGAACAATTCAGAAGAGATGGAATGCCCCAGTATTTTGTCACTAGAATTTTTTTGAGCAGTGAACTCAATACTGACCAAAAGAAAATCAGTTCTTAGAATCAGAAACTATTAAATTCAGTCCAGGATCCACATATTGTCACCTGGAGCTTCATAATAAAATAATAATAGAATATTATAGAAAATGTAGTATGTATAATAGGAAAATATCTCATGAATTGACACGTTAAATTTTAAATATTTTCTGAAGTGAATCATAGAATCAAGTAACTCACTCAAAAAAACTACACCTTTTAAATAGTATCTTTTATTGTTGAAGGAACATATATTTTCACAAATGTCTGCATTTAAGATAGTGGAGTATTTTGGTTATTAGATTACTGGTTTTCTGCCTTGATTTTTTTTCTCCATACAAGATGATGAATACTTTCTATAAAGGATCTTGTTTTTTCATAGTACATATTTGTTGTACAGTACTGTAGGCACCTGAAACATTTATTTTGGATATTTATTCATAAAATTATACTAAAATCATCTTTTGAACTTCAAAAGTTTTTTTATGGGATGAGATAGTTATGTCTAAAGACTTAGTAAATACTACTTTTATCTTTTTTCACCAGTTTATGGTTTTTTCTGTTGTTTAGTAAAGCTTAAATCAATGGGATGGATATGCCAGGAAAGCTTAAAAGATTTTGAGTGATATAGAGTATACGTTTTTAAGGGGAGAAGCAGAAACAAGAAATATGTTTCTAATAAAGTTCTGATATTAGATAATGAATAGTATGCTTTTCCAACATATTTGGTTCTATTTTAATTTAGGCTCAAGATTGTTAAAAAGATCTCCATGAGATTTTATTTGCTTTTCTTCTTAAGAGATTCAGAGTCTGAAATTGAGCTCACTCACTGATCATGACCAAAATTTGAGTAGCAATGTGATCTGTTTTCTCAGACTCAATACTTAATGTAGGAGCACATATCTAGAATTTTTATGATGCATGTATTAGCCAAGTGCTATGTTTGTATATTTCATTTACCTTTGCTATCATTAAAAAAATGTCTCTTGGATACTTATTTTATTTAAATTTCTGTTTTCCACCAGAAAGCCAAAGAGCATATCGATTTGTGCAAGGGAAGGACTGGGGATTTAAAAAATTCATTAGAAGGGATTTTTTGCTTGATGAAGCTAATGGTCTTTTACCAGATGACAAGCTTACATTATTTTGTGAGGTGGGTATATTTTATATTACAAAAAACCATGGTTATATTTGGTGATGTGGTAAATATGTAAACTAGATTTATATTGGGTACTTAAAAATTAAGTAATTGATATAAGGTTTCATTTGTAAATGCTTGATCAGAAAATGGGAATTAAATTATCTTAGAAATCACTTTGGGTGCCCCAGTCTGAAAAAATTCTTTCATATCACTGGCTGCGAATTGTATATGTATATGTATATTAAATTTTTCTTTGTTTTGAAGAAAGGACATGCATATTTATCATAGTTTGAAAGTTTTCAGTGTTTAGCTGTCAGTAATTTATACTTATGATTTGTCGTAATGTGAGGTTAGAATTTGCTTCCCTCATTATTATCATTAAGTAGTTTTGTCTATATGAATTTCTGAAGTTCATCTAAAGAGTGAATTCATGGGTGATATTGTTACTAGTATAGTTTATTGAAATATTTAAGGCAATTGATAATTTATATAAGAAAGCCAGTTGAAAATGATGTAATCAAGCTATCTGACATAAAATACCTATATATGTAAAGTACATATATATGTAAAGTAGGGATTGAATCCATGGGTTCTCTACCCCTGAGCTACATCCCCAGCCCTTTTTATTTTTTATTTTGGACAGGGTCTCTTTAAGTTGCAAAGACTTGAACTTGCGATCTTCTTGCCTCATCCTCCCAAGATGCTGGGATTATCATTAAATGTGTTAATAAATTAATGTGGACAGCTGAGTGTCTTAGAATGACAATAACTTCCTTAATTGATATGTTAGTTTTTACCTCTTTATAGTGAATGTGCAAAATTTCTTGGTAAGATTATAATTAAGTGTGTGTCAAGTTGTATCATAATCAAATATGTGTCACAGTTGAAAACTGGCTTTAGACATGATATAGTTTGACTTATTTTCACTTGGATAAGGTAAATGAACTATATAATTAGTTACAAATGAATCTTGTAGTTGATATAGCACATACCACAGTCTCTTGAGCAAGGTTAAATTATTTGAGGGGAAAAATAAACTAAAACATTTGCTACCAATAGGCAGGTATTCTAAGTAGCATTCTAAATAAACATGGTTTACAGAATTTAAAAATTTTAACATCCTTAATGTAGAATCTTCCAGAATTTTAGCATTTTCTTAAATTTGAATGTGTTAATTTTTTTAAATGTCATCTTAAAATTTAAGGGTCCTTAGGTTATTTAATCCAATTTAAACTAAAAGTTTGGTACATGCTAAGCAAATACTCTATGTCTTCTGTGAATGACTCTTTTTATAAAATAATCCTTTTTTGAGAATTGAAATATTACTTGCAGATTTTTCCTAATTGTATTATACTGGAACCTAGACAACCAAGAAATTCAGAATTAAGGCTGAAATTAAGTTTATGACTTTTTGATATATTTTTTGAAATATGCTTGGTATCCAGATTTTTAATAATACATGCTAGTAACCCCCTAAAAGTAGAACTCACTGTTTCAGGCATTTTTTAAGTTGGCATTGATCCGATCCCATTTTACATTCTGAAATATGCACTTTAAAAAAAGAAAAACTAATTTAGACATTTATACTCTGGGCATCATAATTGGCATAGGTGGGCAAAAAAGTGCTTTAAAATAATATTCTTCATGCCCTCTATCATTTCTTCTACCCCTCTCATGGATGCCCTTCCTTCTACAGCATCTCCAGCACTGCTTGCAGAAGAGGAGGAAGCATTGCACTGCCCCACCTAAAGAACTGCCTCCTCTCCCTCCCCTGCAAGTGGTGCTGTAGACAGGTAAGGCAGGTGGGGCTAACCTGTATGTGCAAGACATAGCTTAATCTTGCAAGGTCCATATAGTGGCTCTACTGGCCAGAGGTAGGTGGATATTTCTGTATCCTCTCTCCAGAAGTGATGCAGAATGCAGGAATTGATGAATAAAAAGGGAAAATAGAGCTGGTTGGATTAATCTTTGAAACCTAAAAGATTTTAACTACTCTTATAATCTATGGACCCATGCAATTCCATAATATACAAAAAAATATATGTATATGGATAAAATAGATATGCAAGGAGCGTTCCATAAAGTTAAACTAATTTTTTGTTTGTTTGTTGTTGGTTGATTGGCTGACTTTTTGTTTTTGTGGTACTGAGGATCAAACCCAGGTCATTGTACATGCTAAGTAAATACTTTTTTGCACATGCTAGGCAAATACTCTACCACTGAGCCACATCCCTAGCACAAACTAATTTATTTTTAAGAACACATCAGGGTTTTTTTTTTTTTTTATCTTATTTTTCCCTAGGATATAAGGTGCCTTTCTATTTAAAAATACTTGTGGTTGTGGGTGGGAGTTGGGTATTTATTTTATTGGTAAAATGAAAAGTTGACTACACTATTTCTGTTTCCTGAAGGTTAAAAACTCTTGAGACCCACTGTTCTAGAAAACAATATAAAGTTGGACTGTTAAAGGTTTCTTGCTTTGGAACCAGTGTGGAGTGGGCTGTAGGTAGTTGATTAGAGTTCAATATTGTAGTATTGTGCAGCTTTGGAAAATCCTATTTTAGGATTAGTTTGAAGAATTCAGATTTTCAAAAACCGATATTGGTATTCACTTTACATACTGGAGAACAATCAGAGTTTCAGGAGAATCTCAGAGAGATTAGATACCTCAAATGTCCACATTCAGTCTAAATTATATTTCAGGGTTGAGCCAGATGCATGTTTGAAAAATGACTATCAAATGAATTAAATCAGAAAAGAGTCTCAGCCTTCTTCCTGAATTTTTAATCTAGGTTCCATTAGTAAGAGTGTTCATAACCTGTTTTGAATCTGTAATAGAGAAAACTAAATTTTTATCATTTTTTAAATTATAGATGTCAGGAAAACAGTGATCAGAAATCTATACATATCAATTTTTAATTAGGTCATTAATTTCTGCTCTATAAATAGTCCCATGAATACTCTAAGGAGTATGAAATGTTAATTATGTGTCTTAGTTCAAATACGTGATTGCTGTTGTAGTAGTTAAGTAGATAGGTATGTCAATAATACAAATCTTTCTGAAATAGGATGTTTTATACAGAATATAAATATAATATTAATATGTATGCCTTATAATAATATCCATATTTTTTCATCCTTTTTTCTGTTACCTGTTTTTGCCAAATTTTTATTTGGCAAATATGTTATTTTGAATTAATAGGCAATAAATAGCATTTAAGAAACTTGGCTAAGTTAAATATATCATCACATTTTATGATTCTGCTGCATACTTTATACAAGTAATTGAATAGATCCAGTTCTTTCTGCCTATAAACTTTAAGAACAATGCTTGATAAGAACAAATAAATACTGTCTGTATACTAAAACACTGATCACTAAACCTTGAATGTTGACACCAACATTTCTGGTTTTGTATATCATTAGCTTATAATATGTAGTGGAACAGAGCAATCAGATAAGGATTAGTGAAGTATTTGTTTCCTGTATTATAATTACTAAAATTGTAGAGAATGTTAATGATTAAAAGCTATGAGATAGGAGAACTTCTATTAGTGGATTTATTTCCATACACAATATCTTGACCCCCATATTTAGAAAAACATCTATAAGATTATTGTAATAATTGCTTTTGATCATACTTATGTTATAAAGCATTACCACTAATTTTAAATAATATGTAAAAGTATTGTTTAGCATAAGAGCTATAAAAAAGGAATCTGGAGGTTTAGGTCTAGTTTTTTTTCTAATAAACTAGCAATTTAAAATAATATTCTTATTATTTAGGCTACTTCATTAGTTTGTCTTGATCTGACTTCGAAATCTCTGTAAAATAAGGTGAACGGATTAGCTGATTTCCTATGATAGATAAGGTTCCAAAAGATTAATATGTCATGAGAAAACGTGTTAGTAAAAGTATTTTCTGGGAAATAAGAGTCTTCTAATTTTTTTTTAGAATTGTTCATTAATTCATGCAAGATATGTGTTTCCACATCTGAGTGGATCATGACTTCAGACTTTTTACACTGGACTTTTGTTATGCTTTGTATGCTAATATGTTGTTAGTAGTCTGATCCAATTTATCCATTTCTAATTTATATTTTCTGCATAGGTTGTACTATGTATATGTGTCCTTAATTATAACTTATAAAAAATGAGTACAGCTATCACTACATAACAAATGACCCTAAAATATAGCATCTTAAAATAATAGATAACTAATATAGGACCTTTTATTTAATTTAAAATAATGGTTCATTTACTTTGAAACATTTGCTTTATTAGTTGAAGTAGTATTTTCTTTACTTTATTAATTATAAGTTGAAATTTCCAGTGTAACATAATAAAATACCTTTTCTTAAGAGTGTTGTAAAACAGTTCGGTGTGGTGGCCCACAAGTATAATACCCAGACTTGGGAGGCTGAGGTGGGAGGATCACAAGCTCAAAGCCAGTCTCAACAACTTAGTGAGACCCTGTTTCAAAATAAAAAGAGCTGGGGATGTAACTCAGTGGTAAAGCACCCCTGGATCTAACTCCCAGGAAGAGAGAAAGAAAAGAAAAAATGTGGCATGGAAGTCTGAGTTAATATTGTTTTAGGATTTGGGTCCAAATGTAGTCATCTTTAATGGAGGTAATTTAGCATATATTATGTTGAAATTTACATAAAAGCAATGTTGTAATCATACCAACTTTTATTTACTGGTTATTTCATAGGTAAATATATATAACAGTCTGCAAATTGAACTAAATTATGTTTGTATTGCTCTTGCTGTTGATTTTCCATAGAAGACTTCCATGGACTTGAATGTTACAATTGTTTTTTTTGGAGTTATTTAAATCAGTTCTGCTATACTTGAAACTTATAGGAACCACACTTTAAAAACTTCCCAGTTTGTATATAATAAACTATAAGTTTGTAACTTTTACTGTAAAAGTCATTATTTTTTACATATATTTTACTTTTACATATATTTTACTGTAAAACATTATGTATTATATTTTATACATATAATACATCCATTGTATGTATAAAATATGTGAAAAAGTAATATCTTCTTCCACCTCCCCAAAATATCATCTCCTTTGAATTGGACATCATACTGTGGCTATTATGTTGAGAAATAGTTTTTGTAATTATAATAAGCTTTCCAATTAATTGATAAGCTATTCATTTGCATAAAATGTCACTATTGACAAAGCTCTAGTTTGTTTCTAATATTTCCGGTATTATCTCTCTCCTTTATATTCTTAAATTCAGTTCCACAGTATTAGTGTTTTGATCAGAAGTACACTGGATTATCCAAATGATTTTTAAGATAAATATTTTAAGCATAGACATAGTAACTCATTATTCACACTAATTTCTTAAAGTTTTTTTCTTGCTGTCTCTTTTTTAATTAGGTTAGTGTGGTCCAAGATTCAGTAAACATATCAGGACATACAAATACAAATACTTTGAAGGTGCCTGAATGTCGATTAGCAGAAGATTTAGGTAATCTCTGGGAAAACACAAGATTTACAGATTGCAGTTTTTTTGTGAGAGGACAAGAATTTAAAGCTCATAAATCTGTGCTTGCAGGTACTTTCTACTTTTGGAAATTTTGTTAGTATATTTTTTAAATAAATTTGTGTACTGAATAATGATGCTTAATCTTTTTACAGCTCGATCCCCAGTTTTTAATGCAATGTTTGAACATGAAATGGAAGAAAGCAAAAAGGTAAACATGACTTAAAGGCTTAATATTTAATTTATACTCATGTAAAATAAGGGAATGTATATTTTCAAAATTAACAGTGCACTATGCATGTCCTCATTGCTATACTGTGGTAAGTAGGGAAATTTTTAGAAACAAATAGATTGGAGAGGAGATATCTGCTGTAATAGAACAAAAGATGTAGCTTAATGTGAATTGTTCAGTGTATTCCAGGAAATCGCTATCATGATGCCCATGTGGGTAGTCGTTATCGTGAAGAACTTTTCAGGAACTGGGGATATAGCTCAGTGGTAGAACCCTTGCTAAGCATGCACAAGGCCCAGGGTTTGCTTTCCAGCACAACAAGGGATGAGGGAGGGAAAAAAAAGATTCTTTTTCTGGTCCATAATAGAAAGGTCTCTGGTTAAGATGGATATGACCCCTTTCTAGACTTTTCAGGTTAATTTTGCAATTTGTTTTCTAGCAACAAAAATATCTGCATTCTGTTCACCACTAGAATATTTATTTGATTTAACAAAAAGGACATAGGACTTCCACTAGACAATTTCTAAGTTTATTCATGTGGCCCACCTTTGTTCTTTATGCAGAACTGGAAGCTGCAGTGAAATAATGGCTTTCTTTCCTCTCATGGTTAACCTAGGGAGATGCTGTGATCAACATTCTGATCACTTCTAAGTGAGGAAATAACAGTGGTGTCAAGTATTGTTGGCAGCAAGGGTTAGGAAAGTTTGGTATTGTTTAGTGTTAGATGTTTAACTTTATTGATGTCAGGAGACAAATGAAATATGAAGATTCATAAATGAAAAAGCAACTAGTCCTCTTTGGATGTAAGTGTCTCAAGTAAGCAAGGAAATGCCAGTAGATAATATTATATGTCATTTTTGCAAAAGGGGAAGTCATGAGGTAGTGTGCTCTCTTATTATATCAAAAACCTTCTGTCCCTGCTTTTGCTTAATGTTGGTTATATGATCTTAGGCATTGTATTAGGACCCAGAAATTCAACAGGGAAAAAGTTACTAAAGTGCAGAAATTGTACACAGATGTATTTTGTTTGGCTTAAGATTTTATTTGTTTGTTTTTAATTATTGAGAAACTGGTATAAGCTTATATACCCTCATGACAGTGCATTACTTGGTCTATCAGGGTATGGGCTTTCCAACTGGTCATGGTTCCCACCCACTTCTCACACAGTATATTCTTTTCTCTTAAACTTGTCTGATTAGTTTGCCTGATTCCCTTACTGAAGATTTACTTAGTTTTAGAAATATCTGTATATGTATATTTAAGTGATAAAGTACTTTTATACAGATTTGAAGTTTTAAAATTACTGTCAGAGATTCATTTATATTTATGTATTCTTTAACTTTTTTTTGTGTTGTTTTCAATATTAGAATCGAGTGGAAATAAATGATTTAGACCCTGAGGTTTTTAAAGAAATGATGAGATTCGTTTACACAGGGAAAGCACCAAATCTTGATAAAATGGCTGACAACTTGTTGGCAGCTGCAGACAAAGTAAGTAATTAGGCTTTAAGGAGCTGAAAAATATCCTCAAGCTTGATGTATATAGAAAGCTATCATCAAATGAAAATTCCAAACATCTTGAAATATTGAGTTAATTTATACTCAAGATGGCTCTTGAGAGTTTTATGAAATAGCATACAGTGGGATAATATGGAAATTAGATTGTTTGGAAAATCAATAAGATAATAATACCTTGATTCAAGAAGAACCAGGTTTTTTTGTTTGTTTGTTTTTGTTTTTGTTTTTCAGGGAAGATTAAGCTTTAAACAACTCTTTTGAGTGTATATTTACTCCCTTTGGAAGAACACACAATACTTTATAGATTTTATTGCAGTTTTCAGGTAGTCTTAAGATTTTGCATATGACCTTTGTTTTTTACAAAACAGAGAGAATATTGTCAATTTAATTCTCCATATTTGTAGATTTGTTTTTTATTATGACAGCATAGGAGGAGGAAAAATAAAGTTTACAATATGATGATTTTCTGTTGTAAAGATGATTACTTGAAGGTAAGGGAACTGCAAATACATCAGAAGATCTTAAAGCCAGTGCTTCTCAATCTGAAAATCACATTCAATATATATCTGACTTTTGTATTCATACTATGAAAAGAACTCTTCAAATTCAATTATAAAGAAAACATTATTTCTATAAGTGGACAAAATGTTTGAACAGACACATATTGAAATAAAATAATGAAGTATATTATATATGCCCAATGCCATTAGGAAAATATAAATAAAGTCATGGTGTACCTTGACATATGTGTTGTAATGGCTAAAAATACCAAGTATTATCAAGGATATGGAAGAATTAAGATTCTCAAATACTGCTCATCAAAGTACCAAATGATACATCCACTTTGGAAAATTGGCACTTTCTTCAAAAGTTAAATATAAACCTACCTATGAACCAGTAAGTCCTCTCTTAGGGTTTTACTCTAGAAAAATGAAAACATAAGTCCATGTAAGACTTGTATATTCACGTGCATACCAGCTGTGTTTGAAATAGCTAAGACTGGAAACAACCCAAATGTTCATCAACAGTTGAATATATAAATTCTGGTAACATATTCAATAGAATACTATTTAGCAATAAAAGTGAATGAACTACTGATTTATAGCCATTGACATGCATGAATCTGAAAATAGTTGCACCGAGTGGTAAGAGCCAGACAGAAACAAATACATGCTGTCTGATTTCATTTATTGAAAACTTCAGAATATGCAGTCTAATAGAAATAGTGACAGAAAGCATATCAAGAGGTATTGCCTGGGGTACAGTGAGAGGGAAGGACTACAAAGAGGTAGTGGGAAACATTGGGGGATGATAGGCATATTCTCTCTCAGGAATGGTTGATGGTTTTATGGCTGAGTATAAAGCTGCAGTAAAATGTTATATTATGTGTCCACTAATAACTTTTAAAAGAATTTTTAGTGGTGGCGAATATGATTTCTTTGACATTTAATGAATTCATTATGTAAGCTTGAGTAGTGGCACAATGCAATGTACTGAATGGCACACTCTAGGTATGAAATAGTAGAGAAGTAAAATATACTCTTTAGGAATATTGAATAATAAGGCAGCTTGTAGCATAACTCCTACTTTGAAAACACTGTATTTTGCATTTAGGTAGATTGAAATTGCCTAAAGCAAACTGGTCTTTCTCCTAAATGGACGCATTTGTTCATATTTTCTTCATTTTAATGAAAACAATGACTTAATGACTTTTCAAATAACTTTAATTCAAATAATAATCTGCTTTATTTTCTAAGTTACAGATATTATGTATTTGAAAACCTAGTAGCTGAAGTAAATGTTTAATGATTATTTTTCTTTTGAATAGTATGCACTGGAACGACTGAAGGTCATGTGTGAAGAAGCTTTGTGTAGTAACCTCTCAGTAGAAAATGTTGCTGATACCCTTGTCCTTGCAGATTTGCACAGTGCAGAACAGTTGAAAGCACAAGCCATAGACTTTATTAATAGGTGAGGTATGCTTGTATTTCATTGGGCATGACACCTTCAACATTTTATCACTGGACTTTTTTTTAAGTGTGTTTAAATCTTCAATGCAGGTGCAGTGTACTTCGACAACTTGGGTGTAAAGATGGGAAAAACTGGAACAGCAAGTAAGATGACATCAGTTTCTGATCTGCATAATGAAATTAAGTGTTTGCATAGCCTTTTGTTCTTCTACCTTAAGTATGAATCCAGATGTTAGTTATAAGAAGCAAATCTGCTAGTTATTTTTTAAAAATTATTTAATCACTTAGTGGATTCCTGAGGCTATGCTCCCTTGTAGATCAGCTTCTAATGCACACTGAAATGGATGCCCTAATTTCTTAAGCACATATGCCACATGGTATATACTGAGTCCAAGTATTACTAAGGACTGCTAGAGATCTAGCCTCTGCCCCTTCAGAAAGCATTGCTAAAAATTGTGAGAAATATTCACTTAGTCCAATGAAGAATATATTCTTCATATTTGCTTTGAAAGGTTTTACATTTAGTTCGAACTCACTGTTCCTTAGGTTAGTCAGTCAAGTATCTTGAATCATAAGCTATTAGGTTGAGCTTCCTAATATTCCCAAACTGGTAGCAATTTGATTTTTCTTTTCCCTGGTAAATGTATAAGGGGATGAAGGCTTATCATGTTCTTCTAAGCATAGATCTTTGAATATGAACTCTTGGAACTTATTATACCCTACTTCTTAAAAACTTTCTTATTTTTAAGGTAACTTTTCTATATCTTTGCAATTTTTGAAATCAAAAAGGGAAAGTAGTTGATAATTTGAAGATTCTGCATTTGTTTTGATTAGTTTTACCTATGAACCCTTAAATTCTATTTTTTTAAATTATCAAGAGATGGTATATAAAAGCAAAAAAGAGGACAGTGTTAGACATTTAAATGAATTTGTTTGTTCACTTAATTATTTCCCAATACTTCCATCTACTTTGATATATATGAAATTGATTAGCTGAAATCCTATTAGTTTCTGAATTTTGTTTTCTGGAAGTAAGAAGTAGTTGACTATTTTTAAATCATTGGTTGTCCTGTATATTGCTCAGTTCATAATTCAATTTCAACATGATATATGTCCCTAGGGGGCAAAATAATTTTGAATTTTGGATTTAGAATGTCTGTATTAGCAGCAAATGACAATTCTTTGATCCTTTCTAATTATACGTTTGCAATAGATTTTTATGAAATTAATGAATGAAAAGGTCAGGTATATTAAAAATTTTCTGTGGTTATAAACAATTAGGTTTTAGACATAATGACACACTAGTAACTTGATTTTTGACAAGTAAAAATTTGTTTTTTGATATCTGCTAATTTTAGTTTAACATTTACCTAGCATTTTTTGTCTCAAGCACCATGCTTATGTGCTACAGATAAAAAGGCCTTTGAGGGAAAAATCTTTGTTCTTTAGAAATTTATCCATTGGAGATAGATACACAAATATATCATTTCATTATAATATGGTAAGTAATATAGAAGAGGATGTGTACAGACATTGAAATTTAGGGATGGCTTTCCAGAGTTGAGTTTTTAAAAAAATGAACTAGAGTTAGCAGAACTAAGAAGGAAGTAGTAGTAGACATTAATTAAAGACAGAAAGTATAGCGTGGACTAAAGTATAGAAGTATGAAGCAGTTGATCGTTTGACAGATTCTTTTATTATTCAATAAATATCCAATTCTCTATGCTTAGTACAGAGAATATAGTGGTGAACATGACAAGATGTTTTTCCTGACTTCAAGGAGTTAGTGGCAGATTAAATAATTAAACATGTAATTGCAGTAAAGTGTGATGATAAAGAATGTACCCCATAGCAGAATATGCCAAAGGGTCCTAATCTCATCTAGGTGACAGAAAACATCTTTAAGGAATTTTAAAAATAAGGACCTAAAATATTGATAGGAATGGTGAAGAAAAGAACAAGGAAAAGTGTAGCCCCAAAAAGGGAAATAAAAATGTTCGAAGTTTTAGTGATGAGAGAGAGAGAGAGAGAGCGCGCGCGCGCAGTATAGAGTTTGTGCGTATGTGTAAGGTAGGGTAGGTAATGAGAAAAAAGCTGAGGCAACACACAAGAGCCATGTAACATTAGGATTTTCAGACATTATTCCAAGACCAAAGAGTAATGAGCATACAGAAAAGGTTATTACCTAGAGTAGGGCATGATCTGGTTTGCACTTCCAACAATCTCTGCATGCGCATTGGAGAATGGATTTTAGGGAATTTGGAATGATAGTGGTAGTAAAGGAACACATTTAAATACAGGTGGGCCATTAGGAAAGTTATTAGAGTAGTTCAAGCAAAAAGATGAAGGGTAAAATTAGACTTGATTAGTTGACAGTGTGACTTGTGAGAAATGAAAGTATAAAAGAAATACCCTGAAGGGAGAATCTATAATAGTTTTTGGTTGGTTAAAGAGAGTGAAAAGAGGAGGAAAGGAAGGGTTACTAAATTTGTTACTTGAGCAGTTATTTACTGTGATTGCTCAGTGAGATCATATTATATAAGCAATTTAGTACCCGAGTATAAGAAGTTAGAACATAAATTTGGGAGTGGAAAGGTACGGAGAGGAAGTACGGGACTAGTAATAAGGAGCCATTTTTCTCTTTTTAAAACTTAGTAAAAGGGAATAATAAGAGAGAGAATGATATAGTCATATTTATGTTTAATAAGAGTCATGTTACTAAGGCAGCAGTATGGAGGCTGTATTGAAAGAAGAGCAAAATAGGAGACAGAAGACAAATAAGGAGACTTTTATAATAATCCAAATGTGAGATGATGAAGGCCTTAACCAGGGATTCAAGACATTTTTATGAATTAACATAGGACTTTAATGATTTAAATTAGAAAAGACAGACTTTGAGATGACTCTCAGTTTTTAATTTGAATTACTGGTGTTGGTGGAAGCTTTAGCTGATTAAAAATGAAGGAGGAAGAATTTGGAGTTTGAGGCGAGAGATGGTAAGGATAGTCCTGAACTTGTGCAACATGAGGCACATGCAAATAAAAAGAGCAGGTGAGGGCTAGGTTGTGGCCAGAGTGCTTGCCTAGCATGCACAAGACCCTTGATTCAATCCCCAACACCACTAAATAAATAAATAAATAAAAGAGCAAGTAATTGAGAACAAACCTTGTGGAGAGGCCTAGCGTTTAGCAAAACAGTGATTATCATTGATAATTGTCATTGACAGCAGTCATTCAGTATGATTGTTAAAACTGTGAAGAGTGGATGGGGTAGAACAGATAATGCACATTAAAAGACAAAAGCAGATGGCAAAAATCAGAACTTGAGAAAACCTGCCTGTAAGAGGCAAGTTAAAAGGAGAAAGGGGCTCTTCAAAGAGCTGGTACAGAATGATAGCATAGTTTACAATAGGACTATGGAGACCATGTTGCATATACTTTAGGGTTAGGGTTAGGGTTAGGGTGTCAGTCTTCCAAAAAAATAGAATAATTACATCTGCAACAGAAAATACCAGTAAGATGAAGATATTTTAATAAATTTAAATAACTTGAGTAGATAAAGAGAGAGAGTTTGAACATTTCAAAATTCACCAATTAGGGCTTGGGATATATAGCTCAGTTGATAGAGTGCTTGCGTCACATGCACAAGACCCTGGGTTCAATCCCAGCACCACAAAAACAAAAAACAAACAAAAAAACACCAATTGAAAAAAGAAATGACAATGCAAAAGTGCATTTTGAAAAGTATTCTTTAGTAAACGTCACTTTATTTTCTTTTTCAGCCAAGCAACCGACATAATGGAAACATCAGGGTGGAAGTCCATGATTCAGTCTCACCCTCACTTAGTAGCAGAAGCCTTCCGGGCATTAGCATCTGCACAGTGTCCACAGTTTGGCATTCCACGCAAACGGCTAAAGCAGTCCTGAAATCTTCCATGAACAGTAGGAAAAAAAAGGAATTGACTTTTACTCCTCCAGGTCCAGAAGGATTCTAATACACAAACCATAAGCAAGAGTTGTTTCTGTTTTCTTGTCCACAGAACAGAAGCTGAAAAAGCATACTGCTTGCATTTCAGGTGGATAATTTATGGTTTATACTTCAGCTTTAAATTAGACTGATTACTTCACTTCAAGGCCTTAAATTATCTTCAATGACTTCTCTTGTTCATATAATAACTTTAATTTTTTTATTGTGCCTTGTCATTTTGACCAAGGCTGTGCAGGATTGCACTAGCTCCATAATGCAGTAATATTGATAACTGAAGATATTAAGTTTCAAAAGGATCTTCCATTATTTTGGGGAAAAGAAAATGAATTTTATAAGGTTTGTCCTATGCTATCTCAAAGTTTAAAACTAGATTCTCCTTAAAAGCACTTCTATTGGAGGTTATCAGTAATGTCTCCAGTTTAAGTTCTATAAATATAGGAGAACCTGCTTACCTGCAAGGTAAGTTATGGCAATACACTGCTTCGATTCTAATTTATTTTTCATTTCAGAGGGCAAATATGCAATGAGTTGGCCCAGATTTTTAGTAAAATTTGTTTGTCTGTATGTTAGCTGTCCAAGAAACTGTGGGTTTATCCAAGTTTACAATGATTGAAAACTGATTGAGGTTAAGATTTCAATAAGCAGAAAGTATGTATTGTGCTGAAGTAATTTTTTCTTAATTTATAATGACCTACCTATATGAAGAATTCTGTACATGCTAAAAGTAAGGATGACCAAATGTAAATTTAATGAGTGGGCCAATTAAGGAAGATATATATGCACTTTTAATGTGTAACTTTTGTATGCTGAATGGTACATATATTTTTTGCTTTGGGGGGATTATTAAGGTATAATTAATTGTGTTTCAATTTTCAAAGAAATTTGTAAGACGGAGGCAACTGAGATGTTTGTGATATTAATAGATAAGAAAGATATCCACTATAGATAAATTGGTTTGGATTTCATATATTCATTATTGAATTTATCCTTGTTTTATCACACTTTGGAAAAGGCAACTGAAAAATAAATGAATCCTGGACAGTCTACTCTCCACACAATTAACAGATATTTGTCTTATAGCGATTTGTCTGTGGGAGATGCATAGTAAAGAAGGGAGCCCTTAGACTATGTCAGGCCACACTTTGAGCTTTTTCCCCCTTATTATTTTCTTCTTTGTATTTCAGTTACTGTACTAACATTGTGGATGATTGAAATTCTGCATAATGTGAACAGGATAAACTATTTATAAACTGCTTTTCATGGGCCAGTTCTTTATTATACATGAATCTTAGCTTTAAACACACAGAAATGTCAGTGTTTGATAGTTGTGAGGTCTGTTCTGGTGTATTGTCCTAGAGAAAGAAGCAGGAGTGATCAGTGTCCGAGCACCACATCTGACTTACTGTAGCAGTGACAGTGTGCTTTTTTAGGCAAGATTTTTATTTGACAACAAGGGAAAAAGTGTGTCACTGGAAAAAAGTTGCATATACCTATATGTTTGCATATATAATTTTATTCTCAAGATTAAATTTCTGTAATTTGTTTATTTAGTTTTTGAATTCAGGACAAAGGAAAAAAATGAAGCTTGAGGTTTTAAAATAGATTTTATTTTTGCTATCTCTGTTAGATTGTGACTGAAGCAATCCTAATATATAAAGAGTGATTCCTAATTGCATTGAACAAACACCATCAAATAAGCATTTGTTATCCACAACAAACCGCAGTTTGAAAAGATCATATTTTTCACATGTCTTAGTTTCTTTCTGCATATCTTGATTGAGTCTTTGTTGTGGTAACTTAAATTTAAAATTAGAAGAATTCCTTGGAATACAAGCAATGGACTTCATCCTATTTAAGAATATTATGGCAAGTAGAAATTCACTTCCCTAACTCCACCATAAGATTGAGCCTGTTAAATTTATAATGTGCAATTTTAAAAATACACACACACACACACACACACACTTTTAATTTTAAGATTTTACCAGGATCTTAGAAGAAAACAAAAATTCCCTCCAGTTATAGAATTATGTTGTCATATATTAAAATATCTCTGGTGTATCCTTTTATATCAAATGTACACCACCCCAGCACATTGTGAATTAATTTACTGCTTCAATCTGCACTTCTTACCATAGTGACTAATACCTTATAGTGAACATTTCAGCTTGCCCTTATTCTAGTGTTTATTGCAAATCCTAAGAATTTTATTATAAGGATTTTTTTTAGTTTGTTAGCACATTTTGTACCAAAAATGTCAAACACTGTGCTGTAAAAATATCCATGTTTGTAGAAATGTCCACTTTTCAAATAATATAATGCCTACCATTATACTAACAGAATCATATGGTAGTTGATTTATTTTTTTATTTATTATGTATATTTTTGGTATGGGTTCTTAAGGCAATGATTAAAAAAAAGTATTCTTATGTTAGTGCTCTAAAAGCCTTTCTCCACCCACTGCCCCATTTCTAGACTGCATACATTTTATTCATAATAGGCACAGTTTTTTGTCCAGAGCAGTCTTGCCTTTTAAACTATCAACCTGCTCCCGTTTCCCTTTTGACACTTTTCCATATAAAGTATTGAGTGGTTTCAAATATTACTTATTAAAAAAAGAACCATTGGATAACCGTTCTTTAGACTAAGATTTAAAGACACTATATTTGTGCCTTTTTCATTTTTTAATTTTAACATGTATTGATATTTGGAGCACAAATATGAAGGTGCCATAATATGGCTTGCCAATTTTACCTCCTTGAATACTCATGTCATTGTCTTCAAATAGTGATTAGAGAACCTTGCATGAATTACGTGGTCATTTATGTGGAATGCGTGTGTGTGCGCGCGCACGCTTACGCTTGTGTATCTGTACTCGGGCTTGTGTGGAGATATGTTCAGAAAGTGAACCTCTGAAAATAGGACTCAGTTAAATGTCAAAAATTCAGGTTAGTTGAAATCTTACATTTAAGTGTGCTTTATTTTGGAGGATAATTTATTTGACAGGAAATTTTAATTCTCAAAAATGTGTCCAATGTACTGCATGATGAAATGCGAAAACAGTGCCTTTTTAGGACATCAGTTGTAAGTGTTAAAATATTAACAAAGATGTCTGAAAAGTTAAGAACAATATTAACTTTTAAGCCAGATCTGAGAGCTTAAATTGTCAAAAGTATAATTATTAATTTACCCATATAACATTTTATGCATAAATTTAATATTCAAGCAGAATTCTTTAGAAAATTATAGACAAGGGCTGGGGGTGTAGCCCAGTGCTATGGTGCTTGCTAGCATGAGGCCCTGGGTTCAATCCCTAGCACCACCAAAAATCAAAAAAGTTTGGATCACCTTGTTGCTAAAACACAACAGGTATTTTCTTCAGTAAGTTTTATGAAAGTTCAACTCAACAAGCTTTGCTCACAGCCATGTATAAAGAGGTGAACTAGTCTGACGTGGACATGCATGCTCTTTGTTGGATAAAATAAATATTCACTGTACTCTTGTAAAAGGAGGTGGGTGGGTAAATGGGTTTGTCTTAGTGTTCTCAGATTATAAAGACAGCACTTTCAGCACACATAAGAGTATTTTGCAAACCTTTTTTATACAGATTATGAGCTCTACTTTATTTAAATGTTCATGGAATGATGTAAATTTTAGGTCCAGTTGAACAAATATTGAGTGCCTACCATATGCAAGACTTCCTCTCACTGGGAATGAAATCACACAGTGTCTTCTGTTTGTAGTATGTGAACTTTATGTTTGAAAAGGAATTCTTTATATTATAAATCTTTTTCTGTTATTAGAGTTTATCATTGTATACTGTAACCCAGTTAATTTTGCATTCAGATTTTAAAAATTAAGATACAAAAGTCCCATTTTGAAAATATTTCTGCTGAAATTATTTAAATATTAGTTCTGAGGGAAGTTGACTTTCAAGATTCAAATGTATAAAATCTTATTGGACTTTCAGCCTCATTTTTAATCAGTTGATGTTAATGATAAGATACTACTTGTATCTTGTTGCTGAAAATATTTTTTGCATTTCAGCACGTTGAGTTAAAATAAAGTTGTTACTACTTATTCAGAATTAATTGACTTATTTTGTGTTTATTTGAAAAATACCATCTTCTCTCTTTAGTGTATTACTTTGCAAAAGAGCCATGCATTTGATAAAAACAAATTATGTGTAGTATTTGACTGTTCTACTTGGCAGAGCTAGTATTTTAGGGAACCTACTAAAGACCCTTTAACTGTGAGATATTGCACATATTTATTTTTAACATGTGCATACCATCCATATTGAATGACTTACTCTAATACCATGTATGGTAATATAAATTTAAAGATCGCCTTTTCTCTGACACTTCTGTCCCTTTTTAATTTCAGTTATCCCAGACAACTTCATTATTTGCTTCTATGAAAAGTTAGATTTGGGGCAGACTATTCTGAACCAGCCGAGTAACAGTAACACAGTTAGGTGTCATTTAGAAAAGCATAGTGAAAGTCTTTAATATACCAGCAACACATCTGCACATTCAATAATTGCCCTTAAAAGAATAACAAGTTGTGAACCTTAAAACATTTTCTGTGCAAGTATAATAAATAGGACAAGGGGCTAGGGTTATGGGCTCAGTGGTAGAGCACTTGCTAGCATGTGTGGGGCACTGGGTTTGATTCTCAGCACCACATACAAATAAATGAATAAAATAAAGATTCATCAACATCTAAAAATAAATAAACAGAAAATATGGTAGATCATATTGAAAACTTTTCTAGTGAACTCTATTATCTTCCTCTCTGCAGCAACTAGCCTCATTAATTTTTTGCTTTATAACTGTGGGATGTGTTTTTCCTCCACCTACTACCTCAAAATGCTTTTGTTTCCAAGAGAAGGCCAAGAGTGGCATTTGCTTGGATCACTGTTTTTAAATAGAAGACAAATTAGTAGGAACTTTCACAAAATGTCAACTGCTGCCTTTTTGTGGTACAAGGAAGGTTTGTGTATATTAGCAAAAAAAGTTTGACATTCCTATTGTATTTCCATTTCTTCCTCGCCTTCCGGTCCCCACCCCTTTGTTCTTTTTATCAAGAATTCCGATGTAGTCTTGTGTCAATCTGTGACATAACAGCCAAACAATTTCAGTATTATCTAATCTTACAGTTTTCCTCAAATTCAGATTAGACCTTAATAGGTATGAGGCATGAGAAAGATTGCAAAATATATGAGTAACAATTATAGCATGTGCACATACACACAGTGTCCTGAAGGCTCTTATACTCACTTTGTTCTAAAATAGATTTACTGCCATAAGCAAAAAAGTTTTTAGAATGTAAAAAATTTTGAGGGTCATTATGAAAGTATTATAGGCAAAGGTATAAAATGACACAATTGAAAGAGTGGTAAAATTAGATGCATTAAATGAGAAATAATCAGAAATGATAAAGGGGACATTTTTGAAAAGTATGAGAACATGCCCCCATATCACAAGGACAAGAATAGGTACGTAAAAATAAAGATGATAAGTAGTTCAGATTCAATCAAGGCATTAAATAGAGTACTACTGAACACTGTGCTGAACTCTGTTTATGGTGATAAAGTAGAAATGGTCTGTGTCCTCATTAACCGTTTTCTTGAAGAAAGCATTTGTATTGATAGGAATACAAGAGGAATGCCTAACCTAAGTCCCAGTTAGTCTTCCTGAGGAATTGATGTCTAAATTGAGACTGAGAATTAGGCAGCTTTATGGGAGCATCATCTAACCCACTATGTGAAGTCCCAGAGGTTGACCAAGGTTCATAAGGAACATTAATGGATGTGAAAATGAATATGGCTATTTCCTAGGGCATCAAGAGATGGGGCAACTAATGTTAACCAGTAAGCTAGAGTCTTGGTTTTTAATAGGCCATATTGAAGGAGTTAGATTTAACCTGTGTGCATTGAAGGACTTTAAAATGGAAAAGGAGGTGTGTCATGATCAACAATCTATCAATCTTCACATAGATTAGGAAGCTAAGAAGAGGGTAGAAATCCTCTTGAGGTTAAAGATGCCTGTGTTCTATGTAAGGTTTGAGAACATCACAATGGATCAATAGGAAATCTGAGAGGAAATATTGAAAGGATTTGAAAATAAATGGCATTTGGTAGAAGGGAAAGAATGACTCTCAGGTTTTGCATTTGGATACCCGGTGGAGGACATTGCCATTTGCTAATAGAGTGGTCACAAGGGTGTGCTCAGTTTTGGAAAGCAATATCATTTCTGAGCTTAAGGTTCCTATGGGGCATTCTGTTTGGCTACGTGAAATGTGCAAATGGTATCACTTATAAATAAAAGTTAGGAATCATTAAAATGTAGGTGATAATTTGTATGTAGACTGAAGAGAAGGCAGCTTGGATATGTACTACCTAGATATGACCTATTTTGAGGAAATTTGATAAAATAATAATATCAACAACAACAAAAAGCTTGCTGGATGGTAAATTAGAGGGTGTTTGTTGCATAGCACATCAACTTGCTAACGAGGCAAACACAAGAAAGAGAATCTTACAAAAGAGGATGAATTATAAGAAAAATGTCCCTCCCAGAAGCCTGAGATAGAACGTTTCAGGAGAAGAAATGACTAATAGTGTCACATGCTGCTGAAGTATAAGTGAGATTTTTTTCCAGCAGGAAATGAAAGGATTTTTCAGAATGAGGAAAGTAGTAGAATTGGAGTAAGGAAATGGATGCTGTAAGTGTACAACATAGGATGTTAGGTGAAGAAGGCAAATAGGAAACTGTAGCTACAGGATGGGGTTTAAATTGAGTTCTTTATTTAAATAGGTTTGTTTTCTTTTGATGGGATAGGGGAATAGAATAGTGTCAGTGTATTAAGGTGAGAATTAGGAGTCAGGGAATATAATACAGATAAGATTACTGAGATCCTAGTCAGAAGAGGAACATATCTCAGATGGGGAGAATGCCCACAGGAGGGAAAAATACATAGGTACAGAATCTGATTTTTGTACCTCTTTTTTTTCCTTTAAGCTTATATTATACTCATATTTTATATTCTTTGTAACCGAGTAAAGGGAATAGGTGATAATAGGTTTAGAGGAGAGGTCTGTAAACCTATTTTGTGAAAGATGAGATAGTAAATATTTTAGTTTGCTGGTCCCTCATACTTAATTGTGCCATGGAAGGATAAAAGCAGCTATAGCCAATATACAAACAAATGAATATGTCTGTGTTCCATTAGAGCCATTTACAAAAGCAGGCAGCAAGCTAGATTTGACCCTTGTACAATGGTTTTCCAAGTTGATAGGTTTGAGGTGAGCACAGGAGCTTTCAAATAAAAACAAATGCCGAGTGTCTTCTCTGATATAAGGGGGGTAACTCAAAATGGGATAGGGAGGAAGAGCATGGGAGGAAGATTACCTCTAGATAAGGAAGAGGGGTGGGAGGGAAAGGGAGGGAGAAGGGGAATTGCATGGATGGTGGAAGAAGACCCTCATCATTATACAAAATACATGTATGAAGATGTGAATTTGGTGTCAATATATCTTATATACAGAAACATAATAAATTGTGGTATAAAGGTGTATTAAGAATTATAATGCAAATAATAATAATACTCATGTAAAAAATAAATAAATAAATAAAACGGATGTGGAGAAAAGCACCTACATGGCCCAGATGAGATTGGAGGTCATTACAGGGAATGACCCGAGACCCAGTGTTTGCATAACTGATGTTTCCAAAGAACTGGAATAGAAGCAATGATAAAATGTGGAAAGTCGTATCTCTTTTTAAAATGAATTTTAGAAATGGAAATATTCATAGCACACAGAAATCTAAACATAGACATACTATGTGATTTTAAAATTGGAAAAATAAATTATTCGAGCAACCTGGTGAAATTTATTTATTTATTTATTTCAGATATACATGACAGTACAGTGTATTCTGACATACATACATGGAGTATGATTTACTCTAATTAGGATCCCATTCTTGTGGTTATGAGTTTCATTGAACCTAGTAAAATTTAAAAGTCCTATTTCTCTCATAATACTTTATTTGAACTGAAAAAGTATTGACCCAAAAACATTTATCTATGTAATGATTCATTTTTAAAGTTAACATACAAACTATATAGAGGTAGTTTTCAAGTTTATTAACATGGTACCAAAAACATAGGGAATGCTAAAATTAATCCAAGTTTAGGAAGGTGAATGTTAAAAGGAATGGCACCGAGTATTAAACTATTGGTAGGAAATCTAATTTATTGTAACATTTGTTCATAAATATAAATTAAAAGAAAAATGACCACCTGTTATAAATAAAAAGTCAAGCAGGCAAGAAGAAAAGAAGTAGCTGGGGTAGGGAAATAAAAATACACAATTCTTCCTTTGCCATTAATGATGTTTTAAACTGATCATTATAAACATTTAAGGATTTTTATAAATAATTAGAAAACTTTATCCCTTTGTAGAATTTAAAATGTATATATTCTCAAAAGAACAAATACTATTGCATATGCAGCAAAGTGACACTATGTGTTTCAAGGACAAATAAAAATGGACTCTTAAGGAAGGCAAAGGTAACATTGTAAAGATTTAGCAGAATAACAAATTCAAGAGGTTGAACGCACCTACAGCTTAAGAAACTTACTCAGCAATGATCTTATTTGTTAGATTGTACTAGCTAGATATGACCTATTTTGATGAAATTTGATAAAATAATATCAACAACAACAACAACAAAAAGCTGCTGGATGGTAAATTAGAGGGTGTTTGTTGTATAGCACATCAACTTGCTAGCCAGGCATAGAAGAGAACTACTATTTCTAAGAAAAAAAACTACTATTTCTAAGGAGAGGGTGGGGTGATTCCAGTAACAAATTGAGCAGAGCTGAAAGGCAGTGCTTTCTTTGTTGATTTGTGTGCACACACATGCATCCCTGGGCATGAGTGTCTTTTTTTCTCTCTGCCAGGTGGGGTCTCAAAACTTCTGGGCTCAAGTGATCCTAGTAGCTGGGAGTAGCTGAGACTAGAGGTATGCACCACCACATGGATCTGAGAGATCTTTCTAAATGAAAGTAGGGATCCACATGAGAAAACTAATATATCAGTAATAGGACTAAGTCAGGAAAACTCCTTTAAGCTCTAAATTGCCCAAACTGACTAAAGGAAGAAATTGAAACAATTATCAGGTAATTACCTCCACAAAAAGCCTGGAAAGGTGGCTTTTCTTTTTTTTTTTTCAGACTTTCATTTTTTTATTTGTGCATTATAGTTGTACATGTTGGTGGGATTTGTTACATTTTTGTGTATGCACACAATATAGCAACATAATTGGGCCAATATCACTCCCTAGCATTTGCCCTCTAAAGATGGCTTTTATATTACAATTATTTTAAACATTCTTAGACACTGATAATTCCCATGATATGTGAATTGAAATAAGTTCCGAAAACAAATACTTAGAAACAAGTATTTAAGTACTTTAAATCAAGCTAATATACATTATATAATCTAAGAAAAATAAAAAAAATAAATGAAGTTGTATAAAACTCAACGCAATGTCCTAGAGATAGTAGTAACCTAGTAAATACTAGTTCCCAGTCTCTACCCGTTTACTAAGAGAATATTCAAAAAGACTCGGACATTTCTGTATTATAAATATGACTGTTAGAATCCTACATACAATGCTAATAACTAGAAATAAGTAATACTAAGAAAAACAAATCACCTAAGGTTAACCTAGGACTCAGGATGGTTTGATATTAAGATTGGTTTTACACTATTATCAAAAATAAATTAAAAGTTATGATCAATTGAATTCTATAAAATTCTACTTCCATTTCTCATAAGAAGTTCTTATAAATCAAAAATGAAAAAAAAAATTCTTCATATACCATAAAGGATACCACTTTAATACTAGTACTCAAAAACATCAATGATGGCATACTAGAGGTATTCCTATTAAAATCAAGGCCAGAATTGGGCATAGTGGTACAACTTGTAAGCCCAGCTAGCCAGGCATAGAAGAGAACTACTATTTCTAAGAAAAAAAACTACTACTCTGGAGGCTGAGACAGCATCTAGGCCAGCCTGGGCAACTTCAGGAGACACAGTTTCAAATTTTAAAAAATATAAAAGGCTGGAGATGTAGCCCAGTGACAGCTTGCCTAGCATGCAGGAGGCCCTGGTTCAATTCTCAATACCTCAAAGTAAAATAAAACAGGACCAAAACACAGGGAACTTGATAATATGTTTATTATCTGAAATTATTATAGAAGTTTTAATCTATTAAACATACATTTAATAAATAAGCAATATACATGTGGAAAAGGAGGTCATTATGTATAATTCTGAGAAGAAACAAATAGAACTTAGAATTTGACATTAGTTTGTAACAGGAAAATCAAAAGACAATTTACAAGGTACATCACTAGCAGAAACCATTCTTCTCAATCTAGTATTCCATAGGCAGAAAATAAAATAGGAAAGGCTTGGAATGGTCTTGAGATATATGGATTCTACAAGAGGGAAAATACCTTACAAAATTATAGTGGCAGGGAAAAAAAATGAATAGTACATAAAGTAAAAGGAAAAACCATACTATTATGTACCAATATTTAATAAAAATATGCTTGAGGGAAATATAAGGAAAAAACTGATAATAGATTTTGTCTTCAGATTACATATTGGGAATCATTTTTGCTACATATTATGTTTTCTGAGCTTTTTAGAAAATAAATGTGTATTACATTACTAATAAGAAAAGATTGAATATTTTTAAAATGTGTTCTCTGAGACAGTCAATAAACTATTTTTTTTAAAGCTATCCAGAGTAGTCAAGGTGTTAAAATCAAGAACAATACATTAGACCAACCACTACCGAGCCTGGGAAAGGTAATCTTACAGTTCATTCGGTTGATTTGTAGTTGATTTGCCAATTTGTACTTTACTGTCCTGCAGACCACCATTACTGATGAGATTCTTAATCATTTGTAAGTGAAGTGAAAAGCAATGCTAGGAAAATGTAGATTCTTATTTTAAAAAAGATATTTTCTATATAATGAATAATAACTAAATGCTGCTATTTTCATGTGTGTGAGAGAATTTAGTGCATGAGACTTTTAAAAAAATTAGTGCCTTATTGTACATAATAGTGGGGTTTATTTTCTCATTCATAAATGCACATAGCATAGTTAGCACATCAGTCTCTTGATCTGATCCATTCCTCTTGGGCCGAAAGGTTTTAAGCAGAATAAACTGATGTTTCTTGTTAGTTACAGTTGCAAAAATTGAGCCTTTATTTGGTACGAGATGCTGGGGATACAATGATGGCAAAATAAAACAAACACAAAGACATCTACTCCTTTCTCTTACCTTGCTCTGACAGATTAGAGGAATAGTCATTAATTGACAGTGCCAAATCTTGCTAGATGCTTATTAAAAAAAAAAAAAGTGTGGATTTCCTCTGTTGTTGAATCATTTTCTGTTTCACTGATGTTTCTGTTGTTTTTCGTTGTTTTTGCTTATTCTTGTTTTTATATATTCTTCATTTCCTACCTTCTTAGATCATCAATTTTGAAATTTCTCCATTTCCGATAAACATGTGAAGACATTGTTTCTCAAACCACTATCTTAATTACATTCCACAATATTTTGTCTGTTGTATGTTCATTATCACCAGTTGGAAATATTTTCTGATATTCCTTGTATTTTCATTTGGCCTATGGATTTACTTTCTATATTTGGGAGGATTTTTCTAGGTATCACATTTTTATCTGTTTCTTCTTTAAATCCATGGTGTTCAGAGAATATACATAATATATGTCTCTTTACAGTCAGTTAACATTTAGTTATACTTCCTTTATGGCACAGAACCTGGTCTGTCTTGGTGAAAGTTCTACATGTATTTGAACATGTTTTCTGCAGTTGTTTCATGACATAAATGACAAGTAGAGCTGATTGATAGTGCTGTTTAAATCTTCTATATGGTTATTCATAGTTGTCTACTTTCTAGCAATTGCTGAAAATGTTAAAATTTTCAACTTTATGCTTTGGTCTGCTTGTTCCTTTATTTTTATTTTTTATTTTAAAATTCTGTTATTAAATTCTGTTATTTTTTTATTTTGAAATTCTGTTATTTCTTTTTATCCTCTTTTTTATTAAGGGCACACATAGGGTTATGTTTTGATAAGTTGATCCATTTATCATCATAAAATCTTTATGATGATACTCATTTTGAAGTCACTAATGATTTATGTACTCACATCTGTTTTGTATTGTTTTCAAATGTAGCTTTTCCCATCCTTTTATTTTCTGTCTGCCTCTATCTTTATATTTAAAGTGTGTTTCTTACAAATAGCATATAACTTGAATCTTGCTTCTTATCCATTGTGAAAATCTACATTTTACTTGGGGTATTTAGCACATTTCTAATTAATTCGATTATACATAAGCTTGGGTTCAATTCTTCCCTCTTGATATCTGCTTTTTATTTATCTGATCCATTCTTTTTCTTCTCTTCTTTTCCAGACTAAATAATGAGTGAATCCTACTTTAATGTCCTGTTTTATCTTTCATATTGAAATTTTTGTTATAATTTTATCTGTTTTTGAATGGACAAACTATTTGTCTTTATCACATCTACCTTCAACTAATATCCTAATGTTTCACACATAGTAGTATTCCATTCCACGTTATGTGCTTTTTTTTAATGATTTCCTTCTATTCATGCTACTAACTCCATAGTACTTATATTTTTCTTTATTTTAAACAGGCAATATTATTTTAAATACATTTAAAATATTACATATATTTATATGGATAGAGAATTTTTTTTACCAAAAAAAAAAAATTATTTGCATTTACCCAGGTATTTGCGCTTTCTAATGTTCTTTGTTTTTTTCCCCCTCAGATCTCTATTTCCATGTAGTATAATTTCCAGTTTGCCTAAAGAACTTCTATTAGCATTTCTTCTAATATAATAATGATGGAGAAAAATTCAGCTATTCTTTCTCTGAAAATGTCATTGTTTCTCCTTTATTTTCAAATGACTGTTTCACTGAAGTAAAATACTAAATTGATGTTTTTGTTTTTTTATTTTTCAGCACTTTAACCATATTGTTCATTGTGTCTTGGCCACTGTTGTTTTTTATGATTTGTATTATTCCCCTGTGTTTAATATATGTCCTAACCCACGGCCCTGCACTTTGGTTGCTTTAAAAGTTTGTTTTTTAATTTTTGCATTTCAGCAATTTGTCTCTAGGTATGTTTTTGTCTGAATTAATCCTCCTTGGAGATTCTTAAAATTTTTGGATGTATAAGTTGATGTCTTTCATCAATTTTGAAAAAATTCCTAGACATTATTTCTTTAAATATTTTTCCTTTCCTATTTGCTCTCTTCTTTCCTTCTGTGACTTCAATTATGTATGTGTTAGGTAATTTGGTATTGCGTCACATATCTCAGTTGCTCTGTCTTGTTTTTTCTTTTTATCCTCTTTTTTAGTATATTATCTGTTGACCTGTTTCAAAAAGTTCATGGATTCTTGAGCTGGTGATATAACTTGGTAGAATGCTTGCTTTGTATACACAAGGCCCTAGGTTCTATCTCCAGCACCCCTCCAAAATAAATAAATAAATAAGAATTTATGGATTGTTTCCTAAATAAAGTTCAGTTTGCTGCTAATTTCACCTTATATATTGTAGTTTTCATTTTCCAAATTTTCATTGAATATTTCATTTTCAATTGAAATTTCTTATTCTTTTTAAGCATATTGTTTATCTTCCCACTACATTCTTGAGGATTTTAGTTATAATTTCTGGTCCATTACTAAATCTGATTCTATTGACTATTTCTGGCTTTTTGGTTTTTTTGAGGGGGGAGGTGCCAGGGATTGAACTCAGGAGCACTCAACCACTGAGCCACATCCCCCAGCCATATTTTGTATTTTATTTAGAGACAGGATCTCACTGAATTGCTTTGTGCCTAGCCACATTGCTGAGGCTGGCTTTGAACTCCCAATCCCCCTGTCTCAGCCTCCTGAGCCACTGGGATTTCAGTATACCACGCACAGTTATTGACTATTTCTGTTCTTGAATGAGGGTCACATTCTCTTCCTTCTTAAGTTTTCTTATAATGTTTTATTTTATACCACATATGAATTAAAAAAGAAGTAGAAACTCAAGTGAATGATATTTCCTTCCAAAAAAGTATATGCTCTGTTGTGGTCATACCCTAAAGTGGGGCTGAGTCTATATGATTTGTAATGATTCATTTCTGGGTTTTGTTGGAGCTTTGGGTTAATGTTAGCCTTTAAATCTTATAGTCACATAGTATACATCCTCCTTACCCCAATTCACTTTCAAATTACTGGTGTTTTTATATCTATAATGCATCTTTATAGACAACAATATGTGGATCTTACTTCTTTATCCAGTATCCAGTCTAACAAGCTCTACTTTTTAATTGGTGTGCATACACTGTAAATATATTACATATATTAATGATGTGTTTAAATTCTCACCTAGTATCTTTTTTTTTTTTTCTTTCCTATTTCCCTTCAGTTTTTCATTCTTTCCTTGCTCCTTTCCTGGTCTTGTCTTTTTTTTTTTTTTTTTTAATATTTTTCATATTGTTTCCTCTTTTTTTTGTGTGATATATCTTTTGGATTTTTAATGGCTTTTCTAAATACTACAGTATGTCCTTAACAGAAAAGAATTATGGTCCACTTTAATTAATGTTGCATTATATTTCAAATAAACTATAAAAAATACACAACTTTCAACTTCATTTATCTCCTCTCCATCCTTTGTGCTTTTCTCATCAGATACTGTATTTCTACTTAAATTAGAAGACATAAAACATCAGGTTGGTGTAGTATCTTTTTAAAAATTAAAAGTTAATGAAAAAATATATTCTATTTTCCCACATACTTACCATTTCAATAAACTATCTGTTCTTATGAACCTGATTTTCCAAACAGTGTTTTTGCAGATATTTAAGAGAGCCTGGCAGAGAGTTTGTAGAAACTTAATGACTGCTAATAAGAAAATACTAAGCAAATACATAGGCAAAAGCATTTGCTAACTCCAGCAAAATAAAAGGGTTAAACAGAGATTAAATGCAATGGAAGCATTCATGTAGCTCAGCTGGGAACAGTACTACCTTAACATTATTATAAATACTGAACATCACCATAGCCAAAAGTTGTGGTTTCATACTCTTATTTAACCTTTTCTTGGATTTATGTCTAAACCCCCCCCCCCAAAAAAAAAAGCTGACGAAAAAGAAGAAATTAAATTAAAAATCAAGAAATAGCCAGATCATAAATTTGGAGTTTGGAAAGAGAAAGGTAAGTTCTAAAGGGAAGATTTGAGGGATTGCAGGATTTGCCTCTGGGAATCAGAAAGAAACAGTAATGTAGGAGGCCACTCTTTCACAAAATAAGTTTAGTTTTACTGCCTGACTTTTTATTACATAGATTTACTCTTTAGAGAAACAAAAGTTAAGATAATGAGACCATCCCAGTGAGAGCGAAAGCATGGGTACACAAGAAACAGGCCATGGGCAGATGGGTTATGTGAGATTTCTAAATATGCACAGCTGTATGGTATTCAATACAGTAAGTGATATCCTTAAATAGAAGAAGGGACAGTTACTCAGGCCTATTTTCACAGAAACAAAGAAGTAAGATCTGAGCAGATGATGGTGCATTTACCATGAAATGAATTAAACTTCAGCTTCAGAGTCCATTATTGCATAGATGTTTGGTGAGAGATTCTAGTAATGCAAATATATATTTACATGTTTCCATAAAATATGCAAAATCAGATATTTTGACTGCAGTTGATTAAGACTGCTCCCACTTAACACTCCAAATTTTTCTGTGTCACTCCCTAGTGTTTGAAGTAACCACAAGCATTTTGAGGCTCCAAATAGGGATGCTGAGTTTGGAATGTATATTTCTATGATATCTATGTACATGAGTGATAGAAATGTCCATGTAGAGTTATTCCTATATGTTCTGGTATTATATAGCATGGCTTCTTGGAATAATCCTGTCCACCATTCCAACTTCCTGAAATCATGTTAAAAAGATGTAGGGCTAGATTTTATATTGACATAAACAGCTGACATTGAAGTATATAACTAATGATGAAGTAATGTTTGAAATGTATGAAGTCAAACAGCTTATGGAATAGTCTTTCAACCCTCAGTTATGTAAAATACAGGAGGTAAATTAATTTCTCATTAATACCTAGACAAAGTGGAATTTGTTCTGTAAGAATACATGCAATAATGAATCATAAGTAATTATTGATGCATGATCACTTTTTCTTTTTTGATAGAAATTGTGTGAAATTTGTCGAAATTGCTTTACTAGAGAGCTTGAAACCCGTAGAAGTACTGTCAACTGAAATCCAACTTGATGTGAAGTCATGTTTTATGCATCCTAACATAGCTCATCTCATTACCAGTAACAAGTTGTGAAAATGAATGTTTTTACAAAACAATCAGTACTACAACCCAAATTTGATCAGCCAAATTTTAGAGTGGATTTTGTTTCTATTACCTCTTTAGAGACAATATATTACAGAATTATCCAGATGAAAAAGTTTTCGAAGGTTATGCAGCCAAAAGATACTGTAGGAAGGAAAGAGTAATATGTGTCAGACAAGTAATAAAAACATTATGTTGTTTCCAATGATTCTGTGATGTCTGTTTTTGTCTGCTTTTAAAAGCTTGCAATTTATTGTAATTTCTCAAAGTAATCCAATTTTCTAACAAATACTAATTTTGTTCTTTTCTTCTTAGAGTTCTACTCAAATTGTATCAACTTCAAACCTCACAAACCCTGTAACGGCCCCTGACAGTGAGATAACGCAGGATAGAACAGTGTTTTCTTGAGAGGGACACTAGTTCACCCCTAATGCTGCTGAGGACTTCCAGTTAATCAGTAAACTGGAATGAATCATTCCACAGATAAGACTGCTTTCAGAAATTGACTTCTTTGCTTTTCCTACCTAGCTATGGAATCTTAATTCACCATAATGGATCAGCTGCATCCTATAGCAGATGTTGGCCAAAGCCTTTGGGTGTCCTTGTGCTTAATAACTTTCTCTTTGAAATGAGTCTGAGAACTCTCAAGCCTTCCTATTTCCTCCAAGCAATATGGGGCATAGGATTTTAAGGTACCAAAAGAAAAGTTTATGGTGTTCTCTCTGTTATTGTTCCAAGGACACAGTTAACCTTAATTTTTCTCTTCTTTTTAATGAAAGGTACACCTAGGGGATTGTTACATTTGTTATTTTAAAAATCAGAAATTGGGCTTGAATGGTTTTTGAGGTACAAACAGGTGCACTCTGCAGCAGTGATCATATGTGAAATATTAAAATTGTGGATTCCTATAAGGTAACATTTTACTGCAAATGCCTAAGACTTTCCTCAACTAATTTTGTGTTGCTAGCTTTTAAGAGTCTCTCAACTTCTATAGGTCTTGTCATTAATTACACATTGAAAATTAAAAGCAAACAATCAAGTAGGTTTTCACTGTTTTTATTCTCATGCAGTCATAAACAGTAAGCCAGCCCAATAGACCAATTTATAATAGGATCTGTTCTCATTTAAGGGACAGTTGTCATCCTGCAGTAAGTAGTTTTCAATGATCTTTATTCAAAGTTTTGCAGGTATCAATGTCTTTGTTTCTCAGGGCAAGTACCTTGGTACTTTCCTGGGAGAAAAATGACTTCAACACATGGATAACAAAGAAAAGGTGAACCAGAGCAAATCAGTTTAAGGAAGATCTAGTTATTTTAAATTCAGCTCAAATCTCTTCTATCATAGTTAAACAATCTGGCCCTTTAATAAGAAAATTTATGCTTTCTTTCTCAACTCTTAAAAATAATGTTGAGCCAACTTCCTGAGCTAGAAGGCACGGGAATGACAAGCCAGGTCAGCCAACGTGAACTGCAGAATCTTGCTGATCTGTAAGTTTAGTGTTCTTCTCATGTTCTGTATACCCTCTGCCTTCATCAGACATCTTCTGGCTGGCAAGTTCCATTCAAGGATTCAGGAAGCGTATATTCCTTCTCTTCCTCTCAAAAATGTTTGTTTTCAGCTATGTAAAAGGTCCTTCAAGTGATGATGGTTACATTTATTCCTTTTGTACTTCCTATTATAATAAAATTTATTCCTGTATCTTATCTACATTTAAATTTAGTGATTTTCTATCATCTTGGTCAAAATTTGTACTTCATAGGGTTTTGAGCGTTTTTTAAAAATATTCTTTTAGTTGTAACTGGAAACAATATCTTTATTGTATTTATTTTATTTTTATGTTGTGCTAAGGATCGAACCCAGGGCCTCACACGTGCTAGACAAGTGATATGCCGCTGAGTCATGATCCCAGCCCCGGGTAGGAAGCAGAGAATCTCTTCCCAGAATGTTTCAGTTAAAGTGAACTTCTACTTAGTCTTCAGAACTGTTGTTTTTTTAATTGCTCCCCCTTCTTTTCCTGGTCCCTTCTTGATTTCATTATCATTCAAGAAAGCCTGGGAGAGTAAAAAAAATCACTCACTAGTTCTTATCCTCCTACTGGCACCCCAAAGTGAACTAGTCTACCTGGACAAGATGACAACTGGAGGCATGAGGCAAGGGGACAGTGTCTACCTAGAGACCACTAGGATATGATCAAGGTTGCAACAAATGGTATAATCAGAGCATCACACTTACTGAGGAAAGGAGATTTTGTGAGCTAAGATAGAAGTGAGTGATCATGTGCCTAGAGAGAGGGAAGTATTTCTCAGAGCTGTAGTGAACCAGACTTACCCCTGTTTCTGAAAGAGGCACCACCCCAATTCTGCTTAAGATGTCATTTTGAGAAAATGCTCACGGTGCAGAAAAACTTGAAAAATCTTGGATGAGATCATGTGTCTCTCCAGCCCCAAGTCTGAGGTCCATCCTGCATTTGTGTGTGTGTCTAATCCATGTTCTTCACTTGGTCCTCCAAATTTTTCTTAATAGTTTGTCTCTTATGTCTTATGTCCTTACCCCAGCCACTAGGGAGAATCTTCAGAAGCCCACCAATTTGACTATTTGATTACAATGTATTCAGTGTTCTTCTATATCTCTCTTTTCCTCTTTTGTTTTTGCAGCACTGCCCATCAAAGCCAAGGCCTCACGCATGCTGGGCAAGTGCTCCACTGAGCTACATCCCTGTCCTCTTTATTTTTATTTTTTAAATTTTGAGACAGATTCATTAAGTTGCTCAGGATGGCCTTGAACTTGAGATCCTCTTGCTTAGCCTCCTGAGTGGTGGCAATTATAGGCTTTCCTCACCATACCTGGACTTTTTGTACCTCTAGTGTTACTCTGTGAACTTTGCTTTAATTTTTTAAGGTACGTGTCACTACTAAATTATTTAGGTCTTCCATTACCCTAGATTGCCAAGATCATTAGTTATACCAGATATAATTATTTTTATACCAAACTGTTTATAAATAGCACAATACTATAGGATTTTCTTAAATTGTGAATTTAAAAAGAAAAAAGTGAGAGAAAGCATAATGACTATTAAACAGCAATACATGTTTGAGTTCCAATTAGCCAAGGTAAAAAAAGAAAGCTAATGGATTCACAGAATGGCATAAAAGGAAATTACCGACACCTCAAATGACATCTTTCTGAAATTTAATTTGGTAAATTGATCAGATTACAACATCCCAATAACCCCAGCTTCTCTCATGTTTGCCAACATATTCACGTGCATTGAAAATTGGTAAAGTGACATTGATATTAGAAATTCATTTTTATTTGTCATAAAGAATCAAATATTGCCAATCTACTGTGGATTAATACCACATGGTGTTATAAAGATTAGTTATATAAGGAAAAGTATCTCCGGCCTCTATCTTCATTTGAACCTAATGATCCCTTTAATGGTCTGTTGTCTCCTTCCAGAGTATCTTTATACCAATATAAACAAATAATCATATACATATTCTCACAAAAAGGAGTATGCCATATTCACTGTTACGTGCCCTTATTTTTAAAAACAATGATATATCAATCACTTTCTGTCACTCTCCTCCACCCAGAAATCCATTATAAAAATGTAACTTGATTTCATTTCTTTTTTAATTCAAACCACCACTTTATGTGTGGCAGTCATAGTTTGTCCTGCTTTCCCCAGGTTATCCTCTCATCCAGGTCTTTCTAGACTTGAGTCTTTTAAGGTGTCCTACTCCCCTTGTCTTTAGTGCAGGGCAGGCCTCATATGGAGTCCTGGAAACACTTTAAGTGCTAGTGGTGAGGAGCATCTTAGCCCAACAGTGCAGGTCCCAGAATGGGAAAAAAACACGTGGAGGGATAGATTACAGAAGTTGCCCTAAGGGTGGGTGGGAAATGTAAGGGCAAAGGTGTTCCTTGATTTTTCACTCTGCAAACTGGTCCAAGAATTTAAGGAAGTCCTGCCACTGGATGCAGCTGCTGGAATGAAGTGGCCACCAGAGTGGGTGAGGGATGGCTTCAGGCTAGCCAGATCCTCAGAGGGTATGACACAACCAGTGTTCCCAAAAACATAAGGCTAAGGTGTCCCGACCAGCAGGACACATCAATGAGGGCCGCGAACCTAGGTGGGGAGGAATGAAGGGACAAGAAACACGAAGGATGACAGCAAGACAGGAGTTCTGATCAAGCTGCAAACTTCTATTGTTCACACAGGGGTATTTATATGCTGGGGATGGGGAAGCTCTCTAATCAGCAATTGCTGGATGTGGGTGGTAAAACTGCCAGCTGCAAGATGTCTGATGATCCTGATAACCACAGGATGTTCCAGGGAGATAGGTAGCTACAGGATGTCTCCCAGGGGGCTGTTTTTTGTAAATGTCAGGCTATTCTTTGAAGGAGAATTTCCTTCTAACCCCTGACACTAAGGTGCTCCACAGGATGGGTTCCTTGAGGCCAAGGCCCCAGGAACAGAAACCAGAAAGAAGGATGAAAAATCAGGGCAAGGGGAAACAAGGATCACCCACCTGACCCAGTACGCACACAAGGGCAGCCTGGCTGAAGCCAAGAAGTCCATCAAAAGGCCCCAGTTTGTCCAGTGCCTGTGCCACTGTTCCGGCGCTTCCTCCAGACCCCTGCACACCGTGGGCTCTCAGTGCAGAGAAAATGTGTGTCTCCTGTTCCAAAATTGGCTGCTTCTCCTGAGGGCAGCGCAGGGAGTCTAGCCTGGCACCCTCAAGGTCAGCTCTGCAGGGGACCAGTGCTAGACACTGAAGCACAAGAGCATGGGCTGTGCAGTCAAGTTGCCCCATAGTGGGCTACAGGAGCCCTGTAACATGATTGATTTTACCAAGCATGATTGATGTGTTGGTTTTCCCCCCCAGTTTGAGGTTATTTTTTATGATAATTATTGATACCATCAGAAAAATTCTTTTGTATTGTAAACTGTGTTATAGTGGATAACACTGACATTATTTCCATGTATGCAGATATATGATCCAGATTAATTCTCAGAAAATTGATGAATCAAACAAAGAGCGTATTTGCGGTGTGGATGGTTACTGAGCATTGCTTCCCTGGAGCAGTTTGTGCTCCTACCAGCATTGAATGAAAATGCTGTTGGATCACCAGCACCCAGAGAGCTAATTCTTGCTTGGAGGTGTGAACTGGCTGAAAAAATTAAAAGTCTGAAAACAATAAGGAACAAAAAACAAGAGGCAGAAAATAGTTTTAAAAGCTGAGGCCTGGTGGGTCTTCCAGCCCTGATAGGAACTAGAATTGAACAAGGAAAAAGGCCCAAATCCTTTGTTTAAGGGGAAATACACCAAAAGTTTTCAGTGTGGCAGGCTTCTCAAGGAAAACAGGATAAAGATGGGGAAAAAATGTGTTTTGGGGGGCTAGAGAGGTTACTCCTACCTTAGGGGCTGCATTTGAATGTAGGTCTATGGTATGGTGTTAGCTTTAATCTAAGCAATCTGTAACTGGTGGATTCACAACAGGAATTCTCAGAAAAACCAACCCACTGCCCTCTGATGGCCCAAACAAATTCATAATTCATACACAACTTTCAACAAAATGCCATTTCCAGAACCACCATTTGACCTAGTTATCCAACTTCATAGCTTATACCCCCAAAAACTTAAAAATCAGTATACTACAGTGACTCAGGCACATTGATGTTTGTAGCAGCTCAATTCACAATAGCCAAGCTATGAAACCAATCTAAGTGCCCTTCAACAGATGAATGGATAAAGAAAATGTGGTACATATATACAATGGGATATTATGAGCCATAAAGAACAATGAAATTATGGCATTTACTGATAAATAGATGGAACTGGGAATATCATGCTAAGCCAAATAAGCCAATCCCAAAAACCCAACGGCCAAATGTTCTCTCTGATACGCTCTTGCTAACCCATGACAAGGGACGATAGGGAGGGGAAGTATAGAAGTTTATTGGATTAGACAAAGGGGAATGAAGTGAAGGGAGGAATGGGAATAAGAAAAACAGTAGAATGAATTGGAAATAAATTTCCTATGCTCATATATGAATACACAACCAGTATAACTCCACATCATGTACAATCACAAGAATGGGATCCTAATTGGAAAGGGTTAAACTCCATGTATGTATAACCTGTCAAAATACATCCTCTGTCATATCTAAAAATAACAAGACACGAACCGAAAAAAAGAAAGAAAATGCCATTTCCTTGTAGCTTCACCAACAAGATGTGTTGTTCAATTGTTGGAACTTTTTCTAATATGACAAGGGGAAAGTAATATTTCAGTATGTTGCAATTTGTATTTTTATTAATATGAATAAAGCTTTGTGCTTTTTCACTTATAGATTATTGGCATTTTGCTTTCTGTAAAAAGTCTACTTATCATTTTTTTTACTAAGATGCAGACCTTATTATCATTTTTCTAGAAATTCTTTGTATAGTAAGAAAATAAGTAACATTGTTTCTAATATGAATTATAAATAAGTTTCCCATTAATCAGTTGTATTTTAATTTTGTTTATTTTTGTCATTTTAATAAGTACAAGATTTTATGGCTATTTTGAATTGTGCTGCTTATCCATGGGCATGCATATATCACTGTAGTATGACTAATTCTTCAAAGTAAAATAAATACTGAGGAGTGGTACAGCTGGTCATACAGTGGTTCCATGCCTAGTCTTTCATAAAACCTCCATACTGATTTCCATAATGGTTATACTAATTTACAATCCCACCAACAGTATAAAAGTGTTTCTTTTTCTGCACATTTGTTCCAGCATTTATTATTTGGTCTTGATGGCTGTCATACTAACGTGTGAGATGAAACCTCAGTGTAGTTTTTTGTTTTTGTTTTTGTTTTTACCAGGAATTGAACTCAGGGACACTGAACCACTGAGCCACATCCCCAGCCCTATTTTGTATTTTATATAGAGAACAGGGTCTCACTGAGTTGCTTAGCACCTCACTTTTGCTGAGGCTGGCTTTAACCTTGCAATCCTCCTGCCTCGGCCTCCTGAGCTGATGAGATTACAGGCGTGTGCCGCTGCACCTGGTAGAATAACTCTTTTTAATGTATTATTCTGTTTTGTGTTGCTATGACGGAATATCTGATGCCAATAAAATGAAAGAGAAGTATAAAAGGAAAAGGCTGTGTATGTTGCATGAAAAGAGACCAAGTGCATGAGGCTCAGGACCACCATCTCCCCCTAGGCCCCACCTATTAGTCTCCATCACCTCATTACTGCCATACTGAAGACCAAGCCTTTAGCAAATGACTCTTTGGGGGAAACCACATCTAAACCATAGATTTAGTTTCTAAATTACGAATGAATATCTTTATGACATTGAATTGTCCACTCAAGAATACCTTTTTATAAATTTAAGTCTTCTTAGGTCCTAAAATGTTGCTTCACATAAGAGTTACATAGTTTTTGTTATTTTCCCCCTAGGTATTATATCTTTATTGCTACAAATAGAAATGGCCTCCCCCCACAATATATTACATTTCTTGACTTGTTTTTGCTACTTAAGAAATTTATTGATTTCTGTATGTTAATTTTCTACTCTGTTACCTTATTGAATTCTTTTAGTGCTCGTAGTATATTTCCAGTTGATTTTTTTTTAATTTTCTAAGAATAAAGTTATATCATCTAAAAGTAGTGGTAATTTCTTCTTTCAATTTTATACAAGCAATATATGAATATAATTACATAAAAATGTTAAATAATACAGAAATGTTTTGAAGCACAAACAGGAATCTTTCCTAATTTCTCTAATCAACCATCTTCCCCAGATGCAACTACTATTTATCTAAAACTCTTTGTGAATATTTCAATAGAAATGAATATTAAACAATGCATAGTTTCTATTTTCATATTTGGAATATATTTTACATATCTTCTTTCACATAGTTGTCTTTTAAAATATCTTTTTTTTTTTAATATTTATTTATTTATGTATTTTTAGTTCTCAGCAGACACAACATCTTTGTTGGTATGTGGTGCTGAGTATCGAACCCCGGGCCGCACGCATGCCAGGCGAGCGCGCTACCGCTTGAGCCACATCCCCAGCCCTAAAATATCTTTTGAAACAACCACAAGCCTACAGAGAAGCTGCAAGCACAGAACAAAAACTTATTTTCCTAAATTTTTTGAGAGGAAATTACTAACCTGACACGCTATAACCCTGAATACTTCAGTGTGAATTTCTGTTGTCAAGGATGTTATCCAATAGAACTATCAAAGTCAGGTAATCAACATCAGTACATCTACATTAGTCAGGTCAGAGAAAAAAAATCAATATAATATCTGCATAGAAAAAGAGCTGTATTATAAGACACTGGCTAACATGATTATGGAGGTTAAAATCCATGATCTGCTGTCAGCAAGCTGGAGACCCAGGAAAGCTAGTGATGTAGTTTGAAGACCTGAGAGCTGGAGAGCTGATGGTGTGAATTTCAATCTTGAGTCTGAAAGCTTGTGAACCAAGAGTGCCAAGGGTAGGTCAATGTCCCACAGCAAGCAGTCAAGTGTAAAGTGAATTCAACTTGTCTCTGACTTTTATTCCATTCAGGCCCTCAACAGATGGATGAAGCCCACCAACACTGGGGATCCATCTGCTTTACCCAGTTCACCAATTCCAATGCTAATGTCTTCCAAAAACATCCTCGCAGACACACCTAATGTATTAGCCAGTTTTTCATTACCATACCAAAATACCTGGACAGGCCATGTGTGAAGAAAAAAGGTTTATTTAGCTCACAGTTGTGGAAGTTCAAGGACATGGTGTCCACATTAGCTCTGTTCTAGTGAGGGCATTCTTAGGTATGTCATATCATGGCAGATGGCAATGGCCAGATACATGTAGGTAAGGGATCCCATGGTCAGACAGGAAATGAGAATAGGTGGTACAGTCTCAGGCTTTTATTTATTTTTTAATTTATTTTATTAGTTCTAATTAGCCATACATGACAGTAGAAAGCTCTTCGATTCATTGTACACAAATGGAACAGACTATTTCACTTCTCTGGTTGTACATGAAGTAGAGTCACACCATTCATGCAATCATACATGTACCTAGGGTGATGACCATCTCATTCCACCATCTTTCCAACCCTTTGCCTGATCCAAAGTTCCTCCACCCATCCCATGTCCCCCTCCTCCCTATTATGGATTATCATCCACTTATCAGAGAAAACATTCAGCCCCTGGCTTTTTGGGATTGGCTTATTTTGCTTAGCATGATGTTCTCCGACTTCATCCATTCATCTGCAAATGCCATAATTTCATTCACTTTTAGTGCTGAGTAATATTCTATTGTGTATATATACTATAGTTTCTTTATCCATTCATCTGTTGAAGGGCATCTATGTTGCTTCCACAGTCTCAGGCTTTTAAAACATTGCTCTTTTGAGAACCACTCAGGGTCCAGGAGAAAATAGCTGAATGCCTTTTCAGGCAATGCCTCCAATTTCTAGAATTTCTTACTAGGCCATCTCCTTTAAAGATTCTGTTATCTAATACTAACACCCTGGGAACCGAGCTCTCAATACATAGAACTTTGTGGGGACAAACAATATTCAAACCATAGCAACCAGAAATAATGTTGAACAAGACTTATGAGCATTCTGTAGTCCTGTCAAGTTGACTATTATGCCATCTCATATGAGACCCTATTCACATTTCAAACAACTGTCTCAGTGTTTACCATCATGCCATCTCATATGAGACCCTATTCACATTTCAAACAACTGTCTCAGTGTTCTTTATGGCAAAAGGATCCAGTTCTGCATCAGATATTGCATTTAGTTGTAATATCTCTTCTGTTGCCTTTATTTTCCCTTAACTTCCATGGCCTGGACACTTTAAAGGTAACTGGCCAATTATTTTGTAGAATGTTTCTCAATATTGACAAATCTGATTATTTCCCTCTCATGGTTAAATTTCGGTTACACACAGGAATGTATTGGTAGGAGTATCCCACAAGTGGGTCTGTGTTCTCAGTGCATCTTATCTGGTGGAACATGACTCCCACTTCACCCATCACTTACTATAATCACTTTGCTTCAATAAGGTGGTGTGTACTGGACCTTTTCACTGCAATGTCATTCCTTATCCTTTTGTAATTAATAAGCATTTCATAAAGAGGCGCTTTAAAGTATACAGTATCCCACTAAACTTGATCTGTTTAGATCTGTATGAACATAGTTTTTGATTCAGTTAGGTAAGTTATAATCTCTTACCATTGTCTCTTACCACTGGCTCTGATATGGCCAGTAAGGGCTTCATTAAGCTGACTTCTCAGTCCTTTTGTCGTGTTGATAACATTCTTTAAGCACTTCATTGTTCCCTGATACATCAAATGTTTCAAACTTACCTTAACTTTTCCCACCCCAACCTTATAATTAGCCATTTCTCCAACTAGTTTCATTTCCTTCTAGTGGAGAATAGTATTTAGAAGCCCAGATCTGGGAAGTTGGTATGCTTATTGCTACTAGAGTTTCTCTACTCTCAGTTCCTATTAATAGAGTCAGTATGATTAATAAAATAATATTTTATTTTAGTAGTATTTTGCAAAAACTTTTTTGAACTTTCTTGCTGATTTGAGAAGATTTTTTGTATTAAGAATATTACGGCTTTGTTTCACATGTTGCAACTCTCATTATTTTTTAGTCTGCCATTTTTCTTTTTCTTTTCATTATTTTATGGTGTCTTTACATTTTAAAGGGGTTAATCTGGGGTTACAGTTTAAAGGGGTTAATCTGTCTTTTCCTATAGATATATGTTATGATTTAGATGTGGTATTCCCCAAAAGCTCACTTGTGAGACAGTGTGAGAGGGTTTAGAGGGGAAATGATCAGGTTGTGAGAGCCTTGACCCAATCAGTGAATTGATCCCCTGATGGGATTAACTGAGTGGTAACTGAAGGCAGGTGGGATGTGGCTGAAGGAAGTGGCTCAAGGGGGTCATGACAATGGTGCATATACTTTGTATCTGGAGAGTGGAATGTCTTTCTCTGCTTTCTGATTACTATGATGTGAGCTGCTTCCCTCTGCTACACTCTTCTGCCATGATGTTCTGCCTCACCTGGAGCCTCAAAGAATGGAGCCAGCCTTCTATGGACTAAGATCTCTGAAACTATGAGCCCTGAAACTTTTCTTCCTCTGCAGTTGTGGTGGTCAGATCATGTAGTCACAGCAGCAAAAAAGCTGACTAAATCCCATTGACTTTTGAGTGTCTTTTGTCTTTTGTTTGTTTTGATTTGTTTACAAGTTTCGTTTAGTTTGCTTCTGTTCTTTTCCTTTCACATTTTAGACTGAATTATGACTTAAAATGCAGAGATCTTAAGTGTACAGTTTAATGGGCTTTAGTTATTATGTACATTTTTGTAACCCTACCTCAACCAAGTCCCCTTCCTCCTATTTCTATCACTATGGATGAGTTTCACATGATCTGGAGCTTCTTATTAATAAACAAATCCAGTATATATTCATCAATGTCTGATTTCTTTCCCTCAGCATAATGTGGTAGAAATTCATATTTTGCATGTATTAGTAGTTTAATTCTTTTGTTTCTCATCTACATTTCACTATATGATTATACAGCAATTTATTCCTTAATGATGCATCATTATTGATGCATATTTAAATCGTTGTCATTTGAGAACTATCATGAATGAAGTTGCTATGAAGATTGTGGTTCAAGTTTTTGTTGTATAAGTTTGAGGTATTTACATTTTTCTTGGTTAAATGTCTTGGAGTAGAATTGTTGGGTTGTAGGATAAGTGTAAGTTTTACTCTATAGTTTGCCAAAGAGCTAAACTTTGTACTTTCATTTACTCTCTGCAGAAAAGTGTTCAAACTATAGGCATATCTCTGCCAATATTTGCTATTATTAGATTTTTTTCAATTTGTTATTCTGTTATATGTGAAGCAATATCTTTTTGGTTTTAACTAATGATACTGAACATTTTTAAGGTGCTATTTGTTGTTCACATGTCTTCTTTTGTGAAGTGGTTACTCAAGAGTCTTCTCCCCCTTAAATTTTAAAAATTTTATTTTATTACATATTTATGGTTTTATTTATTTATTTATTTTTCTTTGTATATTCCAGATACCCTTTGCCAAATATATGGTTTTTTCCCCCTTAACCCCAGTAAATGGCTAGTCTTCTCATTTCCTTAATGATGAATTTTGAAGAGCAAGAAATTTTATATTTTGAAATATTTTTCTGTTCTTTAAAATGATTAGTGTCCTGTCTAAAATAAATTTTGCCTATACCATGTTCATGAACATGTTTTGTTTTCTGTTTTCCTTTGAGATATTCTAGTTCTAAGTTATAAATCTGAATATCTGATTCATTTTGTGTTGATTTTTGTGACTGGCATGAGGTGAAGTTCAAGGTTATTTTTTTGTTTAAATTTCCAGTGAATATTACTGTTCTGGTGCCATTTTTTTGAAAAGACTCTTTCACCCCATTGAATTGCTTGATAATATTGTTATTTTTGTTGCTTTTTTTAGCATGAAATTCATACAAAGTAAAATTAACCTTTAAAGTATACAATTCAGTGGCAGTCAATAAGTTCACAATGTTCTACAACTATCATTTCTATTCTATTTTACAATATTGTCATCACTCCCAAAGGAAATCCCAGACCTATTAAGCAGTCACTTCCCATCTCTGTCCTTCCCTTAATATATCTTTTTTGAAAATCAGTGAACTGATCAATTCAGGTCTTGATTTTTGTCCTATTAAACAGTGTATCTATTTATATGTCAATACCAGGATTTTAAAATTGTAGTTGCTGTACAGCAAGTCTCAAAATAATGTTGTAAAAGTTTTCCAACTTTATTCTGTTTCAAGATTGTCCTTTACATTCCTATATAAATCTTGTAATCAGCTTGTCATTTTCAACTTAAATAAATCATGTTAACATTTTGATTGAGATTTCAGTAAATCTACAAATAAGTTCAAAATGTGAGGAGGAAAGACATCTTAACAACATTGAGCATCTGAAGCTCTGGATATGGTATATTTATACATTCATTTACGACTTCTTAACCTTTCTCAACAATGGTTTCAGTGAACAAAACCATTTATATCTTTGAATTTTCTTTGTGGGAAAGTTTCTATGAATATGTGCCTTTCATAATAAATATAAGCTTATTCAAATTTATTGTTTTAGTATAAAGTGTGTAAATTGTATTTTAAAGGTATTTCTCCATTTTACCTGTTATTCAATGAATGTTGTTATGACTTTCATAACATCTTCTTTTTAATTCTTTTAATGCTAATAAGCTCTGTAATAATATCTCCTCTTAATTTAATTGATCTTTTCCAAGAATGACTTTCTGGTTTTGTTAATTTTTCTTATTGTTTGTTTCACTGATTTTCATTTAATCTTTTCCAACTCCTGTCTTCTACCTAGTTTGTAAGGTTTGACTTTTTCTTCTTCATGTAGCTTTTTAAGATGAAGTTAGTCAAGACTTGTTTTATAATCTAGCCCACATTGTAGGTAAATGCTCCATCTCATTCTGCAGTTGTCAGGTGCTCTTCTGTTGAGTGTGGTGTCCAATGGACAAACATGTCAAGCTAGTCTGTTCCTTAGATACTAAATGTGTACCTTCTGTTTTACTTTTATACAAAGTAAGACATAGGGATCTAATTATTTTGAAATACATCCCCCATTGTTTTAATACCTGTCATAGCTGATTTGAATTGTCACCATTTTATATTCTTGAATTTCTTATAACTTCTTAGGGATCAGATATATACTTACCCAATATGAAAACTGACATAAAAAATCAGTCCCAACAATAATTTGCCGGAAGAGTATTTTATACTATTAAATTTCCTCTTTGCTTCCCCAATATATTCCAGCCTATTTAAAATGCATTTGTTTATATTCTCTGTATTCTACTTTATATATATATTCTAATTATAAAAGGACTAGATATATTCAGGGTAATGTTTCAAATCCTTCCACAGCAAACAGACTATGTAACAAGTCATTAAGAAATAAGGGTCAAAGGCAGTGTACTTTTAGAAAAGATATGCCTTGTACTCAATAAATGCTCAGCTGATGAGAAGTAATTTGAATTGACTTGAACTGCTGACATTTTTTTCTTTACTCCTAAACCTAATACTATTCAGAGAGCTAGAACCTTTCTATGACAGAGCACAGTCCCTAGGATGACCTTGTTCTTTCTCACAGTCCCTAGGATGACATTGTTCTTTCTTAATACACTCTCCGAGGTCAACAGTGGGTAGAAAGCTCTGCTCCCACTGAAAGGTGGCATGAGCAGTTGGCACTGGCTGTTCAAGAAAGAACGTGGGCATGTGGTGGGGGCTGAAAAGTACTTTTTCTGGCCTTTTTGCCTTTCCTGAGCCATCATGGGGATTAAGCATTTCTCAAAATGCTTAGAGGATCTCTCTTAAATGTTGATCACATATTGGTTTGTACTACTGTTCCAGGACATAATCTTCGTCTACCCAAATATTCCTCTTGGGGAATGGAACCATAGCTTAATTATCTTTGTCACTGTACCTGGCCCTCTGCTGTAGCACTTGGGAGGTATCATGATAAAGCCTTCAGGATTACTGGAAGACAGGGCTGGAGGCACTGCTAGGCTGCCTAGATCCATGTGGCTCCCTCATGTGGAGAAGGGTGTGGTCTATTTAATGCTACATCTGGCTCCAGAACATGCTCACTTTAACACTCTTTAAACAGAGAGTCTGGTGTTCAGAGTGAGTTTTTGCAGGCAGGCAATGGAAGTCCCAATTTAAAAAGGGAGAGGAGAGGCAAGTGTTCGGGTTCTCTCTGCTCAGAAGACCCAACCTGGTCAGAGTGTCACCAGCAGCTGTGCACCATCTGTGAGTCAAGGCTTCAGGGAGAAGCTCTCTAACACAGGTGCCATCTGCTTTGCTCCACATTGCTGCCTGGCTTTCCTTAATTTCAGGCTCCTCAGCTAAACGAAATTAGGAATCAAGTCTATGCAAATGGTCATTCCCCACTAATCTTGAATCTGTATGAAATGCATGAAGAAAAATTAAAACACTGAGGTAAAGGAGAAGAAAGAGGAAAATGAATAAGGTGTCCCTTCATGGGTCTGTAGGGAAAACCAGTTGAATGCCCAGGCAGACTGGGTATTTTCTTTGTCTTAAAAGATGTCTCTAATTTACAAATTAAAGGGGATAATTGAACCAAATAGCAACTTTTTACTCAGCACACAGGTGGCAAGTGAAATATATACTCAGAGAAGACTTCAGGTTTCAGAAGCAGATGATCACCCCAGAAGGCAAGTTCCGGTTGTGAGTGAAGTACCCACGTGTGACAAAAGCTGTGTGCAAACAGCAGAACACACCAATCTGTGGCCTATTCAGTGTTATATTTTTAGCTACTAAGACTTCTCATTATGCCATTAATAAATCCCACATCCTTGGGTAAGAAACTCAAACTGTCTAGCACTTTGTTTTCCTGTTCCACCAAGTAAATGCTTAAACTAGATTCTGTTATTTCCATTTTGTTTTTCTCTCCTAAATGCCAAGCCCAATGCAGGGCCATGGGCAGACTATGATGAACAAACCACAAAGAGTCCCTGCTCTTGAGGTCACGTTCCAGCCTTGGGAAGCACAATATCTAACTATGTACACAGCAAATCCAATAAAACTTTATCAGATTCTTTTTATATCTAAAAATTAAATTCTATGACTTCATTGAGGAAATGAGATTCATGAAAGTAGTTTGAAAATTAAAAGCGTTAGACCAATGCGAGTTTTATCATTACCATCCCTAAACCTGAAAGAACTTAAGTTCAAATTGAATTTGCAATTGATTCAGGGTTTTGTTCCCCTTAAGAAAGAAAAAGTTACAGACAGTGTGTTGTAGTGAAAATTTGTGCAGAGAGAGAGGTGCATCTTTGTGTATAGAAAAATGACATATTGCTCATTTATCTACTGATAGCTGAAGACCTTAAACAGATTTATATGAACTTTGGGCACCATTTGAATATAGTTAAAAGCAGTTTAACTATGGTATTCCAAATATATCTCTTTGAATAAAGCAATTTCTCATGTCAGAAAGTCATGATGATTTTAGTGTATGAATCAGTAACATTAGGAAGAAATTTGGCAATTTTTATCAAATTGTTAAAAAATGAGTGTACTTTGTAACCTAGCAATTCAAAAACTATTCATTCACTCTTTATGTATGTACAAGGTTGTCTGATGCAACATTTTTGTAATAAACAAATATAAATGGTCTAAATTCCATTTAATAATAACATCTTCCTTTCTTCCTTTTCTTTTATCATTTAATCACCATCATTGTTATCATAAAATGATCTAAATTAAGATAACAGAGACTTTATAATAGTCATACCACTGTGTAGACTTTTGTGTATATACGTATGTTGTTTATGGGTCCAAATTTTTGGATATGATTATAATAGTTACTTTTGTCTATCAAGCTCCTGTGATAATAATCTGTTAGCCATGAGCTATACTGCATGGTGTCCTGGGGATATTTGACTGTTTGTATGCTTAGTCCTGGGCAAGATGGAATTCTGCCCTGGGCTTTGTATGTTAGAGGGCCCTCATGTCATATTCCCAAGATATCAAATTTCATATTTTATATCCTTGAAAAAAATAGGTGATTGTGAAGATTTGTGGGTTGAATCCCTGCAAACTTTGGAGGGAGATACTAATTTGTAGTTGGAGAAGGATTTGAGTGGCAGGAGCATTTAGATAAGAGAAAAGACAAAGTAATTAACTTACCCAGTCTTCCTTCTCTGATATCATGAATACATGGATTGTTGCCCAGATACACACACACACACACACACACACACAGAAGAAAGAAAATCCAGATTTATTTGACATGCACTTGTGCATAGGGGCCATACAAAATATAAAACTCAAAGAAGGTCCAGATGGTTGAAGCTCTTCATAGAGGAGAGGGCAATGGTCGGGGGCGGG
>NW_026000037.1:28320719-28359851 GCF_001458135.2 Marmota marmota marmota
GTGTAAGTGGACGGGGGGGGGCGCTGGTGACAGGTGATTTCAGAAGGTAGCAAGTGACTTTTAGGAGAAAATGTACCCCAAGTATAGACAGTAGCCAGGAGGAAGGTCCTTAGCTCTAGAAGAGCTGGACACAAGTTCAGGAAAGGTGAGGGGCAAAACTGCACTAGGAACACAGGTTGTCTTGTGCAGAAAACGCCTGTAAATGGAGTGTTTAGAAAAGCAAGTGTTTAGTGGAGACAGATGAAGACCTTGTAGTCTTCCCTTCTATGAGTTAATCTTCCCTGGCTAATGAGATTTTACAGTGACTCCAAGACAAAAAAAAATTATATATATATATATAAAACTTCCTTCAGTCAGAGAAGGCATCTTCAGAAGAAGCCCCTCTCTGAAATATCTTTTTATGGTAGTGTCCAGCATCCATTTTCTTATTTCCTTTTTTGTTCCAATTGTGGTCCATAAAGGACCCATGAATTAGTACTGTATCCACTATAGTGCACATGACAACCCAGGAACATTTTGTAATATAAAATAACTTAAATAAATATGTGCATGTATGTGTAAACACATGTACACATGTAAATGCCAGAAATTTGTGTCTTCTTTACATTGATGACCATAGGACATTGAAAACCAGAAGTGACAGCAATTTTCATGATGTAATTAAATATGTTTTCCTGGGCTAATGATGGAGTTTCATATGTAAATGAATTATAATGTTTGAATATGATCTAAAACATTAATGGTTTATATTTGAGTCTAGGTGTTACTTTAACTATTTTGATAAGAATTCCAGTTGCTCTTACCTCAGCAAAGCAAAGTTTCTCAAGATTAAAATTCATGAAAACTCCCTAAAAACAATATTCACTCAAGGAATTTGGTCTAGTTTGGTAATACTGTCAGTAAAACATAAATTATGTGAAGAGCTGATAACAACAACGTAATTAGTACATTTTCTGAAATCAAGGCAAGAAAAATAAATTCTATAGAATAAATATATGATGATTTATGAGTTATGTATGTCTTTATTTTATTGCTCATCCCAACATCACCAGCCCTTCAACAGAACACCCAGGCAGATTGTCTTTGATGTTTTGCTGACTTTCAATAAATTCAAAACTATAGCTTTCCAATTTGTTTTAAAATTTTGTAATAACGAAGGCAAATTTGTCAAAATAGAATGTATTTTACTTAACTACTTATAGCATGAAATATAACTTTGAAATTATTAGTCACATGCTATGCAGGTTTCCTTTTGTATTCTTATTCTGAGCCCTGCAAATGTTAGGGGTAGGCTGGTATGTTATGTTTCCATTAGTCACCTCTCTGCATATGTAATTGACAAATAATCCTAAGTGTTGTAAGTCTTGTCACAGGTGAAATAAGGCATCCTGTGGGTGGTAGGAAGAGGAGGGCAGAGAACTCAGACCACCCTCTGAGGCACAGCTATTTGTTCTGCAAAAGTATCATGGTGTTTTAAGTCTCTGGGCCAGGCACATGACAGAATAGGAAAATCTCCTCTCTTCTATTTTCACCTAGATGCCTCCTATTTATTTTGTTTTAAAGGTGTTTTTTTTTTTTTTAAACTTGTTGATAGACCTTTCTTTTTTTTTAATTTATTTATATGCAGTGCTGAGAATCAAGCCCAGTACCTTACACAAGCCAGGTAAATGCGCTTACCACTGAGCCATAACCCCAGCCCCACTCCTATTCATTGTTGATATGCCAATGGTGGGGTTGAATTGTGTCACCTCAAAAGATACACTGAAGTTCTAAATCCCCGTTTCTTTGAATGTGGCCTTGTTTGGAAAGAGGGCCATTGCAGTTGTAACCAAATTAAGATGAGATCATACTGGAGTAGGGTAGATCTCAAATCCAATGATTGGCACCCTCATAAGAAGGTTATCAGGAGCTGGATGCAGTAGTGCAATTCTTTAATCCCCGTGGCTCGAGAGGCTGAGGCTGGAGGATTGCCAGCCTCATCAATTTATTGAGGCTATGAGCAATTTAGCAAGGCCCTGTCTTGAAAGAAAAAATAAAAAGGGCTTAGATGTGGCTCAGTGGTTAAGTGCCTTTGGGTTCAATAACTGGTAACAAAAGAAGAAAAAAAGACATTATCAGAAGCAGAGAGAGAGAGAAGGGGAAGAAGGCTGTGTGAAGATGAGGCAAAAATTAGAATTATGCCCCAACGTGCCAAGGAGTGCCAGGAACCACCAGAAAATGGAAGAGGCAAGGAAGGAGTCTTCTTTACAAGCTTCAGAGGCAGTAAGGCCCTGATGACACATTGGTTTTAGACTTTGAGTCTCCAGAGCCATGAGAAAATAATTTTTTGTTGTTTGAAGACACCTAGTTTTTAGTGTCTTGTTATGGCAGCCCTGAGAAACCAATGGAGTTAGTGATAATGGTGTTTTACTCCTGTGAGCCCAACCCTTTCTATTAGAACTACCTTCTCTTCTGTATTCACATGGATGTCTCCTGTTTATGTTTCACATGCCATGCATGGCTTCTAGGAAGACTCCATTAGTACTAGGGCAGGTCTGGCTTCATGCTGTCGAGGGAGTGGGTTGAACGTAGACTGTGGCCGGGCAGGTGGAGTTGCTGCTGCTTCTAGCTTTGCATCGAATCATTTTCCCCTTTCAGTTGGAAGGAATTGTGTGCAGGATTGCTGCAGTAGCAAGACCTCCTGGTATGTTCCTGGCATCAAACTGTCTAACTAATCAGACTGGTTGACTCTTGGTTCCTTCCAACTCCACCCTTTTGGAAGGCAACAACCTTGTTCAACAGCTGCTCTTGGTCACAGAAAGACAAATATCTTGACATTCATTTGTTTGTGGAAGAAAACAGGATTTTGGATCTGTGTGTTTCCACCAGATGCGATGGCCCAATTTATTTGGGAGCTCCAGAGTCTGAAATCTATGGGGCCATCTACCTGGCATCTATGTCAGGAGCAGCAATTACAAAAGGACTCATGTCAGCAGTTGCTTGTGTGGGTAACACTAGGTGTAATCATCCATTTAAGCTCTCAGATTAAGACTTGATTAGGCCAATTGTATTCTGATCGTTTCCCCCCTATGAACAATGGCAGCTGCACAACAGGTTTTTAAAATTTTTAGTCTAAAATATGAAAAGAAGGTATTGTTTTACTTTTTCTTGGAAATAGGAATACAGATTTGGGCTTGGTTCCAGAATTATGTTTTGTTTCTCCCTGAGTTCCAAAAGCAAGTCTAATATAATAGTTTGTAGAGAAGAAGAATTTTAACCTGAAGGAGTTTGCCCTCATAACAAATTGACATTTCCTTCTCCATACAACACTTAAGCTTGAATATGCAAATGATCCCCAAGTAGGAATTATCATTAGTCATTTTTTCACAATAAAGTAATAGATGAACATTGTGCTATATGACAGACAGCATTGAGATTCATGAAGTCCCAATTCTTTGGATCTCTCAGCTTGTCAAAAAGCAGATGTCTGATTTTGTGGTCCTGCTGGTGAAACATTGGACTCTTTCTCTCGGTGCACAGTTTAGACACCTCCTATAATTTGCTTTGAAATGAACAGAATCTACCATGGTACATGTTTGATTTAATGGGCAATTTGACCAACAAGATGAAAAGAATTGGTGAGGAAGATGTTGTTTTTGCAAATTAAACTTGGCAAGATATTACTACAAGCAACTAAAGAACTTACTCGATCTATCATGGGGATACATCATCAAACTCAGGAATGGCAGTTTTCTTTTCGAATGTTAATAAATGTACAGGAGAGTATGTCATTCAAATAGTAGCATTATAGAGATTCCAGTATGAATTCCAATAATATGGTATGATTCACTTTTAGATGAAAATGTAAGGAGATTGTAATTTAGTATAACTTTTACTGTTACCTACCATTTGGGATAGATACTGTCAAGTTAAGAAATCTTCACATTTAAGAAAGTTGTATTGTTTATTGTTATTGTTGTCGTCTATTGCTGAGAGCCATAGCCAAGTAGGAATGACGCATGGCAATTTCCTTGTCAGCCTACCCAATGTTGCTTAGAGGGAGGACTCTCCATTGTGGAAATGGGCTTGCCTTGGACCCAGGTCATTTGCAGTGACATTGCATGAATGTTTGAGAAATGTGACCCTGCTCAAGGACCAGGGTGGATCCGGGTTTAGGGCAGTTCCAGGTTTAAGGTGGATCCTGCTGGGAATAGGGCGTATCCTGCTGCCTTGGGCGCCCACTCCTTGAGTTCCCGTTGAGTTCTCGCGGGATTCAGAGAGTATTTGGTATGCAGAGCCCGGTGGAGTGTGTGGAATTTTCCCAGAACATGCGTGTAGAACGTGTGTGTAGAGTGCTGGTGAGAGGTCGGAAATAAAGAGTTGCTGTTTGAATCTACAAGGCTGTGAGTGCTCGTGATTTTGTGCCCAGACAGGCTGCAGCAGTCTATTTGGGCTTCTATAACAAAAATACAATGTACTGGTTGTCTTTAAGAACAAATGCTTACCTTTCACTGTTCTAGAGGCTGGGAAGTACAAGATCGAGGTGCCAGTAATTCAGTGTCTGGTAAGGGTCTACCTTTTTATTCATAGATGACTGAATCTTGTTATGTCCTCTTATTCTTCATTGTGATACAAGGAGATGAATAATAATATTATTATTATTTTCAAGTGAATAATGCCAGGGTTTTAAATATTAACTGGCCCAGGATCAATGCAGAAGAACAGTCAGAATTCTATCTTCACTCATATGATTCTGGAGTTTTCATTTTTAATTAGTCACTGCGTAAAACAGCTTAGTTCCCAAGAGAAGCATTTATAAAACCCAAAGATTCACTGAATTTCCTTGGACCAGCAACCTAGATGGAGGAGACACAGCCTCAAGGAAGAGGCACAGTGTGCAGGTGGCTTTTCTTTCTGGTTTTTGCTTTCTCTAAGCAAGTAGATGTGTGGTGTCTCTGAAAGCCCTGTTCCTAAGGAAGAGGAAAGCCTCTGGGCATATGGATTCATGGGATTTTAATCCAAAGCTTTCTGTGGCAGATAATTCTAAATGATTCTTCTAAAATATTCCTAGCTCCCTTCTTGTCACTTTCTGACCTTCATATACTCAATGTTCCCGTCTCCCCGGAGCTGAGTGTGGTCATGTGACCCACTTCATGTGGAGTAAGTGCAAGTTTACAAGAGGTGTTCTGGGAAACCTTTTGCTCTCTTGATGAAGGGGTAAGAAGAGACTGTTGACCCACTGAACCAATCCTATTAAACACTTAGTCTAGTTTTGTTCTATGACAAAAATAAACCTAGTTTCTAATTACTGTGAGTTGATTAGCTTATTTCTGTTACCCATACACATTCTCAACTGCTCTAGCTCCTGATACTTATCATACTTAAAGATTTTTTTATTCAGTTTAATTACATCAACAATCATACAGTAACTGGCATGAGGTTATCTCCATTGTAAAGATAAAGAGGACACTATCTAGAGTGACAAAGTTCCCCACCACAATAGCTGGAGTAGCAGTCCAGGCCTTCCAGCTCTTGCCTGAGTGCCCTTTAAAACAGTCAAAGAGAGACTGACTGGTAATGAGCAGGATGTAAATGGTGTAGGACTTCCCCTGATCTTTGTCATTTTTATCATGTAAGGCTCAAACATCTTTGCATGTTGATTATTGCAGGTATGTGTATGTATGTGTGTGTGTGTGTGTGTGTGTGTGTGTGTATTTTTTTCCTGGTGTTGGGGATTGAACTCAGAGCCTGGTACATAATAGGCAAGCATTCTACACCTGAACTGTACTCTGGTCCTTCAGGTTTATTTAAAACCTAGATGGAAAAATATTTATATGCAACAGCTCTCTGAAAGATGAAGGGAATCATTTATGAAATAGAGTTAGGTCCCGGAATGCAATGAATATGAGAGAGAATTCTTCAAATATAAAGAACAGAGGGATGAACGAAAGTGAACATAAACTTCTGTTAGTGAATAACCTAATGAATTAGCACAGGGAAAAGGGAAAAGAAATTTACCTAAATATTCCCAGATGTTCCCTTTATTCAAACCTAAGTTAAGAGAGTTTCAATTTAAAAATGAAGCCTGGTCAAAAAAAGGAATGAGAAAGATAGAAAGAAAAAAAAATAAATGAGAAAGAGAGAGGAAGAGAAAGAAAGAGGAGAAGATTTGAGGTGTCTCTAAGCTGGAGCAACCATGTGAATTCCTTAATTGGATGTCACCAAGGGAGGCCTAAGGAGTTATTGGAGTTTTCTTGACTCAGAACAAATGGGGTTATTGACAAATATTACAGAAATGAGTTTAGGAATGTATTAGCTAGAGGTACAAACAAAATTTGGTAAAACAGAGACACACTCAGGGGACAAGGTGCAGTATCTCAGTGAGATGCTTTGAGGGTTCTCGGGCTCTTCTTTTAAAGGAAATTGGTGAGGAGTGGGTATGAGAAGGCTTTTTGGGATATCAGTCAGGTGATCACAAGATAGTTTGTGGTGGTCTGGTAACTCTTAAGATCCTTAGGCCCATGTGATCTCCATTATTTGCTAGGTAGATGATGTTGACAAGTACCCTATATTACAGGATTCTGGGAAAGTGCCCTATGTTATTATTTTAGTGGATTAATTAACAGTGCACAGGGCAATTATCATAAGTAGGTAAATTCCCAGTAACTTTAAGATTGTGAGTGAAAAATTGTAGATTTCCCAGAAATTTGGGAGTGACAGTCCTGGGAGAGAGAACTGGCTTCCCCAATGAAGGTCTGAGAACATTAGCACAAGCCTTTTAGATAAAGTTATCTTCTCCTTGTCCTTTCTTTTGTCTTCTTTCTACCTATTTTTAATCTCTTTTTGATTCTATTGCAGAAGAAATCATGAATCAGCTTACATAACTTAAGTATTCACCAACTTTTCCTTCTGTCAAAAAAAAAAAAAAAACTTTCAAAAGGACTCTGTTTCAAGTTCACCCACTGACATCTGGAGAAAGGTGAATGATGTTCTACAGTAGGGATTGCAGGCAGTCACCTTTGTGATGCAGATAGAGACTTCCTTTGGCAAAGACAGACAGCCTGGTGTTTGGTCTTACTCTGGTCTAAGGCCTGGAACATTCCATTAAAAATCAAACGACCTGACCAAGAGGCACAAGCCTTTGTCACCCAAAGACATACCAATTCAGAATGCACAATAGATATTTAAGTCAAAAGATGGGGCAAGCCAGACACAGTGGTTACTTGGAAGTGAAGGATATGGAAAAAGATAACCCCCAGGACAAGGGAATGACAGTCCCCCAAAGTGTCTGACCTGGAGGAAGGGGGAACAGGAAGGCAATCATTAATCCTCTTCCAGTAAATTCTTTCCCAGTAACAATGGGCCCCGTGGAGAAAAGCAAACTCTCATCCCTTCCTGGGTTCATTCCCTTCCTTTCATCTCCACCAAAAGCAAACATTCATCCCTTCCCAACAACAGTGGGTCCTGAAGGGAGGAGGCGGATATGGTAATGCTGGGTCCTGGACTTTTACCCTTTCCCACTGCCAATGAATGAGTCCTGGAAGGAGAATGGCAAATAGTGAAGCTCTGGATAACAGTGAGTCCCAGAACAAGAAAAGAAGAAGTGAACATCAAGTTCTGAGCTTTTCTCAGTGACAATGAGTTTCAGACTTTTTTTTTTTAACTGATTTAGGGATCCACTTATGTGCCACATTTATTATTGCAGTTCTTTTCCTAAACCACTTAAGAGTTTCAGACTTTTTACAACTTCTTTCCTGACTGTCCAAACCAACATGTCCTGCTTCAGTCTCCAATGTTAAACCACCCTCATTATAAACTATAAAACTCAAACCCCTGGGCTGGGGTTGTGGCTCAGTGGTAGAGCTCTTGCCTGGCATGTGTGAGGCACTGGGTTCAATTCTCAGCACCGCATATAAATAAAAATAAAATACAGGTCAATTGACAACTTAAAAAATATTTTAAAAAAACCTCAAACCCCTTCTGTAACCGGCGGCCATTTTCCTACACAGAAAATGAGCCCCATGAGTGCCTGATTGATTGACTTCACGGCAGAATAAAGGAAAACTGGCTGATCCATTTGAGGTCTGCTTCCATCCTGGTTATTTGGGTTTTCATAATGGTGTCGAAACCATGTTGGTTATTTATGCTTACAGGGGGACTAAGGCAGGAGGATCCTCAGTTTGAGGCTCACCTGGACAACATTGCTGGACTCTGTTTCTCAAAATAAATAATAAGTACATAAAAATAAAAGAAGGAGGGCTGGGGTTGTGGCTTAGTGGTAGAGTGCTTGCCTGGCATGCATGAGGAGCACTGGGTTCAATCCCCAGCACCACACACACACACACACACACACACACACACACCACTAAATTTTAAAAAATAAATAAAAGAAGGGGTAAAAAATGAGGAGTTTGGGTGCAAAGGCAGTGACACAAGTTTGGAAGCTGATTGTCAAGACTGGCTAGAGTGCCATAAAAGAGGGGGATAAAGCTATTCAAATAAGATGCACTAATTTGTCCAGATGACAGAGACATGGTCAAAGAGCCTTATCTGAAGTAGATGTCCAAAATTCAATAATGAACATTATCTTTGAGAGGTCTCATCTATGCCATGGTTGTAGTATCATATACATGTACATCTTTTGTCCAATATTTTTTAGTTAAAGTCCTTGGTTTCTGCTGCATTACAAAATATCTCAACAGCTCAGTACTTCACAATGCTCACAAGGCAGTTCTCAGCTGGGTCAGGCTTCGGGTTGTGTGCGAGTCAGCTCCACATGTCTTCCTCCTGAGGCTTAACCTGGACAGGCACTGGCCCTCTAAACATGCTCTTCTCATGAAAGGTCACAAAAGCACAAACCCAACAGGAAAGCAGGTGTAAAGTCTCTGCAGGCATCTTGCCTACTAATGTTCTCCCGACCAAAGCCAGTTACATGGTCAAGTCCAAGACCAATGGGGGGGAAAATATACTTCTCCTATCAATAAGAGGCACTGAAAAGTTACATGGCAAAGGATGCAGGTGTAAACTCCTATTACAAGTGAATAGAGAATTGGGAAGAATAATTCAGCTCCAGTCTCATGCATCTAGTGCCCCTAGAGATAAATGTATTTGGATGCCTTCAAGTCACTTTAAATTCACTGTGGGCAAAATCCAGTTTATGATCCATCTCCTTCTCCCTGCCATACATACACCCACAACCCATTTCTCCTCTGTTGTTTCCTGTCTTGGTGAGTGGCACCATCATCCATCCACCCACCTGTGAAAGGCAAACCCCAGAAGTTGTCCTTGACATCCCTCTCTTCATCATCCCTCCTTAACTAATCAGTTACCAAGTCCTATCGATTCATTCTTCATTCTTAATGCCACTATTCTTTGCGTAAGTTGCCATCTCCCTTGGCCTGGGTTATTGCAGTGCATCCTGAGTAGTCTTTTTATATCTATCCTCACCAACCTCTAGTACATTCTTTGCACTATAAGACAGAATCATCATTTTTAAATATATATGCATTATCATCATTATTCTGTTTAATGCTCCTCAATTGCTTCCTAGCATCCTCATGATGGCTACTGAAGTCTCATTTGTGGTCTATGGTGCCTGCACAACCCAGTCTGTTTCTCACTCTGCTGCGTCATTGTATGACAAGCTCTCCCCTTGCTTCCCACATTCTGGTAACAGTCCCTTGATAGATCTGAGCTTCTTTGACTTGGGGCCTCTGCCCATGTGTTCTCTATTCTAGGAACACTTTTAACCACATTCTTTGCCTTTTTAACTTTGATTCACCCTTCCTATCTGAGCACTATTGTCCCTTCCTCAGAGAAGCTTCCTCTGATCATAGAGACCATGACAGAGCCCTCATTGTTCTCTCTTAGCTCAACATACTCTTTTTTTTGCCACTGTTTTTATTATTTTGCAATTGCCCAGGAAGAAAATCTGTGCCATAGGGAACTTTTATGAAAAGAATTGGTTACAGAGGTGCTGACATGTAGGAAACAACTGTTGGGAGTCACTGCTCTCACTGGAGGGATAAAGAAGAGTGTCTTCGAGAGATGAGGAATACCCAGCGGCAGCTGAAATCAGGAGGAGGAAGTCGCCAAGTGGAAAGTAGAATCACAGCCAGGCTGTGGTGGTGGTAGTGGGGTCCCCTGGCTTCTCTCCTTCTCTATCTTGCAATGTCCTGCCAGTGCCTTCTGTCTTATACTAAGTCTACCAGAAGGCAAATACACAGAGCAGGGGAAGAGAAAGAAATAGCTTTGAAAACAAACAAGCCCAGGTCCATGATTGGTGAGTTATATACTTGTTTATGTGATTATTTGTATTTCATTTTCTTCCATAATTGACTGATCTGTTTGAGCAAGGGGGATGCTATTTTCACTGTCCATTGACTTCTCAGAGCTTAACATTTGTCCTTAATATTTGTTAAATGAATGAGAGACATCTAAAAATGCCTTAAACTGAGGGGAAGTTATCTATTAAAATATTGGCAGTCTGGCCTAATGACACATGCTTGTGATTCTAGGAATTTGACAGGCCAATGATCCAAAATTCAAGGCCAGTCTGGGCAAGTTAGCCAGAGCGATCCTGTCTTAAAATAGAAATATAAGAACGAAAAGGCCTGGGGGTGTAGTTCAGTGGTAGAAAGTCCATGGGTTCAGTCTCTAGAACCATAAAAAAATAAAAATAAAATAAAAATTTCACTAGCACCATTTCAAGAATGAGCATACTTTCTCCTTCCACCTCGTTGTTACCCCCAATCCACTTTTTTTTTTCCAGAGTTTTCCAATTACAGCTTTTCACCAACACTCTTATTTTTGGAGAAATTGAGAAATGTAAGAAAAAGTATCATACCAATTGTCTACCATCTCAAAGGCAGATATGCGAGCTCGTGCACCCACAGAACACACACATACACACACACACACACACATACACGCTGTCTCTCTCCAGTCAGTCACAGGAGGACCAGGGGCCCTGGAAGGGGTCTTCTATAGTTTACAGAACCTGTTCTTACCAAAGCAGAATCTGGGAAAATGGACTGATGCCAAGTACTTGTTCTCCAAGGCGAATGTTTAATTCTGGCTATTATTTCCTCCTCTGAATTTGAGCAATATGTAAAATACAACACAAATCAAAGTGCTTACAATTATAACCATGTTACAAGATGATTTAACAAATGACTTGAAAATGTATTTTTGGTTCTGTTTCCAGAACTTGTGGTTAAAGTCCTTTAAACTATTTTGTAGGAACACTGATATTTCCAATACACAGTCTTTTGAAAATTATATCTTCAAGGAGGGGCAAGTTAGCCAGAGAGATCCTTTGTAACCAAAGCCTCAGATGTTGGGTGACGGTGGCAGAATCTGCAGGAGAATGAAATAAGCTTCCAATGTCCTTTCCAATGAATTCCACCTGCTGGACCAAATTGTATAAGAACTACCCAGGATTTTCTATTTTGGAATTGGAAGCAGAGTTCGGCAAGCAAAGATCAGGCTTGTGGGCTCATGGCTGTTCTCTTTCTTTCTATGATGTCCTTAGTGTCCAACCTGGGAGAGATAGGGTATTCTCCAAACATTGCAGTTGCTTCCCTACATTTCCCATCATCCTCACAGATAGGCAAGTTTACAAGATTAGCTATTAGGTAATAAAAAGGGCCATTTCCAGGCCAAGGCTTAGACAAATCACCACAGCACCTGAATTGAACTCATGTTGAGATGCACAGCTTGGATCACTGAGTCACATGAGAGAATGTTGCTCTAAGAGAATTGTTTGGACTTACAACAGACTGTGTGAGCAAGAAAGAAACCTGTATTATGTTAGGCTACTGAGAATTTGAGATTGTTACTGCAGCATAAGCTGGCCTATTCTGACTAATAAGTATGGGTATAATAAAAAGAGGAAGACATCCATATTTGATTGTATTGTTTTCCTTTTCTTTTCTTTCTTTCCTTTGAGTATTTAAGGAAAGTATATTGGACTGACAAATAACAGAGTCTAAACATTGAATTAATTTGGAATTTGGTTGTGATGGTCATTATTCTAAACATATTGAATCTAAGTCTAATAAATAAAAGAAAGAACTCCTGGTTAAAGTGCCCAGGAAAATTCTTTCAAAGTCATTAAACTTTTACTAGAGACTACCTCCTATGGAACATTCCTCGACTGAATTTTCAGGCATCATGTAATGTGTGTGAGCAGAAAAGGTGTATAAAGGAAGTGCTAAAGAAGACTCCGAGGATGTTGGAATGAACACCACAATACATTTAAGGCACTATTTAAGGTTGTGGCAGCCTCACCTTCTGCACCATAGGGCACTTGTTTGGCCCCAGTGGCTGCTGTGGCTCTGTTTGAATTCACATGGGTGCTAACTGACAGCGTCCAATCTAGCCTCAGGTTTCTTTGTTGAAGAGTTGGGACAGGCTCAGACTGTTCAGTAGAAGCAACTGGAGGTATAGGGGAGCTATCACAAACCTGAGAGACAAATTTTTGGCCAGGGAGAAATAGAAACAGAGAAGACACATCTCTCTCCTTTCTTTCCTAGACAAACCTGATTCCTCATCAGGTCTCTTAGAAGAATGCACTTTTAGAAGAAAGTGGCACTCAGCTTTGTGACTCACCCCCTTCACTTTGTGCCTCACCCCCTTCCCCTTATTCCTGCCTACTTGGGTCTGTATACTCTAATAAATATTAGCACATACATTTTGTTTCAGGCTTGATATTCTGGGAACCCGGCCTAAGACACTATCTAAACATTTTTCTCCCAGAGATAATGATAAACATCAAAAGAAAAATAGGACTTGACAGAAAAATATTTATTGTGCTCATGTTTATGTTTGAACTAAATAATATAAAGAAAGGTCAACTACTTGCAAGACTTTGTGGAAGTTTTGTTGAAATGAAATCCAAATGCTGCCATCAGAAGTGTTCTCAGGAGTTGTAATGACAAGTGAAAGACAAGATAAAGAGAATCTGTACATTTCACTAGCAAGCTCTTTACAATTTCAGAGCTCATTCACATCATTATATCTATACCTTCATAATCATACTACTTTTACATTAGAAAAAATTAAAAGTAGGAGGTTTAACTTATATGTTCAAAGCCAAACAATAAGAAGGCACTAGTGCATGGTATAAAATCCCAGGTTTTTAAAATTCCAACCAAAATTTCTTCTATTATACTTCTCAGCTTGCTTTTCTAGATCTAACCCTGTAAAAAAGCATGAAGATGGATGCATATGACTACTTGTGGGAAAACATAAGCACATTGACTAAAGTAAGTAGAAAACCTCAAACATTTGGCCTAATGATTTTAATCAAACCTAAAATTTCTAATATGTTACTGCTGACTAGAAGATACTGAATTTTTCCAATTGTGCTCTGTCTGTTCTGGGTGACTTGTCCAAATGTTACCACTTAGGAGTTTGCATGGCAATTTAAGGGTATAACAAAGCAGTCCAGGTTCTTTGTGTTAAATTTTATATGTGAAGTATTAGAACCAAGAAAAAGGAAAAACAATGGAATAGAAAAGGAGGGAACCCTTTCAAACCCTTTCTATGAAGGTAGTATCACCCTGATACCAAAATTGAACAAAGACACACAAGGAAAGAAAACTTCAGACCAATATCCCTGATGAACATAGATGCAAAAATTCTTAATAAAATACTAGCAAATTGCCTACAAAACATATTAAAAAGAGTGCATCATGATCAAGTGGAGTTCATCCATGGATGCAAGGTTGGTTCAACATATGGAAATCAATAAACATAATTCATCACACAAGTAGACTTAAAGACAAGAATCACATGATAATCTCAATAAATGCAGAAAAATCATTTGACAAAATACAGCACCCATTCATGTTCAAAACACTAAAAAAACTAGTAGGAACATACCTCAACATTATAGAAGCTATGTACCCTAAACCAAGACCAACATATGAAAAAATGTTCATCATCTCTAGCAATTAGAGAAATGCAAATCAAAACTACAAGCAGATTTCATCTCCAGTCAGAATGGCAATTATCAAGAATGCAAGAAGCAATAAGTTTTGGCAAGAATTCGGGAAAAGGGGTACACTCATACATTGCTGTCGGGACTGCAAATTGTTGCAACCACTATGGAAAGCAGTATGGAGATTCCTCAGAAAATTTGGAATGGAACTACCATTTGACCCAGTTATCTCACTCCATGGTTTATATCTGAAAGACTTAAAATCAGCCTACTACAGTGAAGCAGCCACATCCATGTTTATAGCAGCTCAATTCACATTAGCTAAACTATGGAACCAACCTAGGTGCCCTTCAACAGATGAATGGATAAAAATTATGTGATATATATGCACAATGGATTATTACTTAGCCTTAAAGAATAATGAAATCATGCATTTGCAGGTAAATGGATGGAGTTGGAGAATATCATGCTAAGCGAAGTAAGCCAATCCGAAAAAAACAAAGACCAAATGTTTTCTTTGATAAGTGGCTGTTAATCCATAATGGGCAGGGAGAGAATGGAGAGACTTTGGATTATGCAGAGGGAAGTGAGAGGAGGGGAGGGGATGTGGGAATGGGAAGATGGTAGAATGAGATGGGCATTATTACCCTATATACATGTATGATTATACTGCTGGTGCAACTCTGCACCATGTTCAGCCAGAAGAAGAAGTTGTGCTTCATTTATGTACAATATGTCAAAATGTATTCTACTGTCATATATAACTAATTAGAACAAATAAACTAATTAGAACAAATAATTAGAACAAAATCATGGCATTTGCAGGGAAATGGATGGCATTAGAGCAGATTATGCTAAGTGAAGCTAGCCAATCCCTAAAAAACAAATGCCAAATGTCTTCTTTGATATAAGGAGAGCAACTAAGAACAGAGCAGGGAGGAAGAGCATGAGAAGAAGATTAACATTAAACAGGGACGAGAGGTGGGAGGGAAAGGGAGACAGAAGGGAAATTGCATGGAAATGGAAGGAGACCCTCATTGTTATACAAAATTACATATAAGAGGTTGTGAGGAGAAAGGGAAAAAAAACAAGGGGGAGAAATGAATTACAGTAGATGGGGTAGAGAGAGAAGATGGGAGGGGAGGGGAGGGGAGGGGGGATAGTAGAGGATGGGAAAGGCAACAGAACAAAACAGACACTAGTATGGCAATATGTAAAACAGTGGATGTGTAACCGATGTGATTCTGCAATCTGTAAAAATGGGAGTTCATAACCCACTTGAATCAAATGTATGAAATATGATATGTCAAGAACTATGTAATGTTTTGAACAACTAATAATAAAAATAAAAAAAACAGAATAGAAAAAAATTAAATTAAAAATAAAATCAGCATTATATACTGAGGTGGCTGCATCAATGTTCATAGGAGCTTTATTCACAATAGATAAGCTATAGAACCATCCTAAGTTCCCTTCAATAGATGAATGGATAAAGAAAATGTAGTACATATACACAATGGGATATTACTCAGTCATAAAGAAGAATGAAATTGTGGCATTTTCTGACAATTGAATGGAGCTAGAGACTATTATGCTAAATAAGACAATCCCCCCAAAAACCAAAGGCCAAATATTCTCTCTGATATGTGGTGCTGACTCACAACAGATGGTGCAGGATGGAGAAGTGGAGGTTCACTGGATTGGATGGGGGGAATGGGGGAAGAAAAGGGGAGGGGAATAGGGGAAGAAAGGGGGAGGGAAATGGGGAAGAAAGGGGGAGGGGAATGGGGAAGAAAGGGGAGGGGAATAGGAAAGACAGTAGAATGAATCTGATATAACTTCCCTATGTTTGTATATGAATACATGAGCAGTGTAACTCCACGTCATGTTCAACCTCCATGTATGTATGATGTGTCAACATATATTCTACTGTCATGTATAACTAAAGAGAATTTTAAAAAGAGAGAGAGGAGAAGGGGAAAAAGTGCTGACTTACAGTGAAAAAAGACTAAAAATCTCGAATTATTTCAGGAAGAAATTATGAATCCACAATTTTACTGTGCCATTTTAAATGTTCACAGGGCTGCATTTTCAGGCACATCCCTTTCTGGGAGTATTGGGTTGTCATCCACTCTGCAAGGGAGGAGTGCTTTCCTTAGGAATGGATGGGCCAGCTTGGAGGACGAGTAGCTGAAGCTTCAGTTCTTTCACATCCTAAGACAGAAAGGAGAAGTTGGAGGCATAAGGGAGTTCATTGGTTGCTTTTTTTTAATCCCAGGGAACTTCCGGAGGCAAGATTAGATTAGAGATAGACATTCTCCCCACCAAAGGAGGCAGGGCTGCCCATGGCCCAGACTACTGCTGGATGAATTAGAAAGAGGCAAAACCTTCTCCATGGGCCCTGTTGCTGCTACTTATGCGGTGGCTATTCTCGTGGTCACCGCTCTTCACAGACAAAGAGTATGACTAAAATTCCACTCATCTTAGGGAAATGGACAATACTCTTGGTACCCCTCCCAGCACAACTGAGAAACACCCTGATATGACTTCTAAGTAGACTTGACTATACACCTGTGGAGAACAGATGCACAACACAGCCTGAAAGTTAAAGTTGCTTCTAGAAGAAGTAGGCATATAAAAATTCAATATGATTGCAGTGTTTGTTGAGAGGGTCCTTGTCAGCTAGGTCCTGAGCAGTAGTCATATGGCAGAGATCATTTAAAGTGGTCCCCTCCCAATATCCACAAGCTCCACTTTCCCTGGAATTTATCCCTCCCCATCCTCTTTCATGAAAATACTCACAATACAAGCAAAAGAAGGAGGGCTCTCCTCATGGTGCTCATGCCAAGGAACTACCATGCCAAAGGACATTTCTCCTCGTGTGCTGACCTACTTCTCATGGGGTGGGGGGGGACACACTCTCTTCTCAGGGTGGACGCTCTTATTTTTCCTTTCCTGGTTTTGTTTATTGAGCTGTGCAATGGCATTTGTAGAGATCAATGATCCTGTCCCAGTAACACGGTGCCAAACAGCCCTGTCATCTCTAATGTCTTTCCCTCAGCAGCAAGGGCAAGGAGCAGGTCTCTGATCCTCTCCTGAGACACTCTGGTCAAATTTTATGAATAATCGTGAGGTTGCAAATTCACTTGTCTCTCTCAATGACATGCATGGTTTTAAAGCACAGGGAAATCTAATCTTGTTCTAAGGTAAAGAATTTATTAACACTTTGGGGTACACTGTGCTAAACATCCAACATATGGCTCTGCTGTTTCCATGACATTTTAGTTTTGGGTATTTATATTTGTCACATTCAAGCCTTCCTCAAGAGCAATATTTGCTTACCTTATCTTACATTTTCCTGACTGAAAAGAATCCTTTCCTGAACAAAGGTAAGAGAGAGAACAATGACGAAATCAAGTTTTCTGGTCCAGAATGCCAAAAAATGATACAGAACTACAGCATGTCACATTTCCAACTTAAACAACCTGAACCCTCAGTCTTTTCTACTAGTAACTCATATTCATCTGAATGCAGGCACTGGGATGCCTTCATCCCAGTGTCTCGAGGGAATTTTTTTTTTTTTTTGTCCTATCAGGTCTTCATCTAGCTCTGTATTTTCTGATCATTTTTGGTGTTCACCCTGGTTGATATTTCACATTTTGATGCACTCAAATATTTACTTCCTTATAGTAGGGTTAATATTCCACATATAGAGAAGTCATGTCCAATTCTGACACTGTGTACAATGTGTGTGTCAATTCTTTGTACCTCCCTACTTTTTTCTGCTCCTGTTGGCTTATAGTAAAGATTCGTGCAATTATGAAACACAAAGAGGTTGATTTTCCTCTAATACATACTTTGGCAAAATGTTTAATTCAGCTGCCTTTTATTGAAAGATGTTTGAGAAGAAGAGGGTGATTTCCAAATTGAGCATTGTCTATCACCGTCACCCCAAGAAACAATCCACCAAATGACTTTCTGATTTGTACAACTGGACATTTTCCTTGGCCTGCAGCACTGTAGAACTGGCTAACTGACCATTTCAAGATAATATATACACGGAGTACAATCTCTACTCCATATGATTGAAAAACCTACACACCCATTTTTTTTCCCTATTATCTCTAGTCCTCACTTTCCTTTCTTGGTTTCAAAACTAGTTTTCCAAAATTTATAAACATGCTAGAAGATATCTCCAACCCAAATGTTCAAAGCCATGCTAACCACCTTCTTTCACGAACAGGAAGCTTCTGAATAATTTACATTAAAGGTTATTTAAAGTAGCTGTTCATTTGTCAGGTTTCTTAACTCATCTTGGATGCCTCCCTCTTGTGACTCATACCTACTCTATAATCAAGTCCAGGCATGTTTCCTTGCTAGGCATCTCTCTTTTTTTTAATTTTTATTATTGGTTGTTCAAAACATTACATAGTTCTTGACATATCATATTTCATACATTTGATTCAAGTGGGTTATGAACTCCCATTTTTACCCCGTATACAGATTGCAGAATCACATCGGTTACACATCCACTGTTTTACATATCTCTTGACAGGTTTGCCAACGCTACCACTGAGGTCTTCCTTATGCTCTGGAGGACTTTTTCAGCTGAATGATGATACCACAAAATTCAGTCCATGGAACTTACAGAGCCTGGGTTGAGATCTAGTCTGCCACATTCTTTCTGGTCTTGATCAAATTATTTTACCTCTGTAAGCCTCAATTTATTAATCTACAAACTACAGAGCATATTAGGATGAGGATTAAGTGAGATAATGCACATAAAATATTTATAATTGTATGTGTCAGATAATAAGTATTAGCCTAACAAACACCATGAAGCCCAAGACCCTGTCTGTCTTATCGACCCTTCCAATCCTGGTGCAGAAGTCTTGGTGTGTAGGGAGTCCTCACTCCTATAGGATAGATGAGTAAGACCTCACTGTTACTTTGATACCTCTCCAATTTATTGTGCACAAGACTTCCAGAATGGGACAAATTGTATTATTTTTCTTCAGTAATAACCCTGCTTTCCTCCTTTCCCTCTGTGGGCTAGAATTATTCTCTTCCCTATGGTATAAGGCTTGGTTTTGTGAGCTGCTTTGGTCCATGACATAGGAATGGAGTGTCACCATTGGAATGGAATTTTCACCCATGTGAAAGTGGTAAGGGCCTGGTCACCTCTTTGGAACTCTTCCTTTCCCTCATCACAAGATTAGCAATAGGTTCAGGAAAGGGTTCCTCTATTAGTGGAGTTAAGTCAATTCAAGCTGAGCCACTGATAACAGTTATCAGACATGCAAAACAAATGAGAAACAAATTTTTGCTATTGTAAGCCACAAAGATTTGGGGCTTTTTCTTTATCCTAGGTTCTCTTGTCTGATCATTCAGAAACACACATAGAAATATGCTGTTCCCAATTAGCTTCCAAATAAGGGAGAGCTGCCCTTAGCATGACATACAAAATCCTTCTTGGTCCTTCATAATTTGTCCACAAATCGCCTCAGTCTAATTCTCCTGCCTGCCTGTTCTGAGATACTGTATTCTATCAACTCAGAACTTTTTTTTTTTAATTTGACATTTCCTAAGCACTAGTCTGAGACCTGTTTCCACCTCTGTCTTAGATCATCTCTCCTTGATACCTACACTTAAGAACAACAGAAATACATTTGGATTCCAGTTAGCAAACTTTACAGCAGAATATTAAATACTTTACAGAGTCATTTAGAGTACTAAAGAGAAACTGTAGACTGAGCTTCCAGGAATGACTCCAAAGGCACATCACAAGACCGGGCTGACAAGAGAGCCGCTATCTCACCACAACCACCAACTGCCTTTGAGTTTGAAGTTATCCCTATAATTGTCTGTCAGGGGCTGAAGGTGCCACTGAAGTCACACTCCACACCAGAATACCCAGGGCTCTTTGCTTAATCCAATTCGGTATTATAGAAAGGCAGCTGCTATAGTTTGAGTATGGTTTGTCGTCTCTAAAACACCTGTTGAAATTTAATTCCCATTGTCAGATATTAAGAAATGGGACCAACCGGGACCTATAAGAGTTGATTAGTGTTCTGCTCTCATGAATGGGTGTTATGGTATGCATCTGTAATGTCCCCCAAAGTCTCATGTGTTGAAGACTTGGTCTCTGATGCAGCAAGTTTCAGAAGTGGGGCATTTGGAAGGACCACGAGGGCTCAGACTTCATCTGTGAATTAATCCATCGATAGCGGAATGGACTACTGGGAGATGGTGGAAACTACAGGTAGGTGGGGAATGATGGGAGGAAGTAGGTCAGGGGTGCCCTTGGAGACTCTATTTTATCCCAGGGCCCTTCCTCTCTCTCTGTTTCCTGAGCTGACAGGCAGCTTGTCATGCCTTTGCACCATGATGTACCTTACCTCAGGCTCAGAGCAATAGAGTCAGCCAACCATGGACTGAAACCTCTGAAACCATGAGCCAAATCTTTGCTCTTCTAAATTGTTTTTCTTAGGCATTTGTTACAATGATGAAATGCTAACTAAAACACTGGGTTAATCCATTCATGCAATTGATGGATAAATGAATTACTGGGTTAATGTGTTATCTCAAGCATGGGTTTGCTATAAAAAGCCAGTTTGCCTAGGTGTCTCTCATACTCCTTGAGTCTTTTGCTTTTTGATACCCTGCATCTCCCCACCCCCCAGGACTCTGACAGAAGAAGGCTATCACCAAATGTGGCCCCTTGACTCTGGACTAGAACTGTAAACCAAGTAAATCTCTTTTCTTTGTAACTTACCTGGTATGTGGTATTCTGTTATTAGCAGCTGAAAGCAGACCATACAGAATTCTAGAAAAAGGCTGTATTAAATGCTGAGCAGATTGTTACAGACTGGCCAACACATATAACTTATTAATTTGATATGGTGCTTCACTTTTAATAAAGAACCTTTGTGTATCTTATCTCATGAAGACCCTTTAGGATGTATAGAATAAGGTTCCTGTTCCCATTTCTAAGATGAGAAATCTGAGACTTAGGGAAGTCTTATAGTGAAACCAAGACTAGGAGTCAATGTTCTGAATCCTAGTGCAGCGCTGTTCTATTACACTCAAGAATCTAAATTTTCTTAGGTCCTCGGGTCTGTGTATTGAAAATGTATTGGTGATGGCTGCTTCTGTTTTGTAGCATAAGACAGCATTATCAGTCATGTGGGAGAGAACCTGGGAGGGAAAGCCCACACTCCAAAAGGGTGGGGAGAGACCACTTCAGGGAAAATAATTAATCCTTCAGTTCCCTGATTCCTATTAGGATAGTGTCTCTCTCATTTGTTATCTTTAAATGAAGTGAAGTAGACGCTATCAGAAAAGTGGAGCTTCCTCCTCCACTTGTTGTGAAGTGGATGGGGGAGGGGTAGAGCAAAAATAGTTTCCACATTTTGATTTTCAATGGAAATTTTCAACGGAAGAGGTGAGTTTTTGTGGCTCACTCAGATACCTATTAAATCATCTTTGCTGTTATACAAAATTTGAGTAGAAGACAGAATTATTGATTTGCCTAGGAAATAATGAAACACCATGAATGGACATGTGCTCATGTGGATTAAGAATGCCCGTGTGAGAGCATTACTGTTTTATTGGACATTTCTAGAAAATGATTCAGTTCCAGATAAAAAAGAAGTGAATTTTAAATTTCAAGGATCTGAAATATTTTAATTTCATATCTTCTAAATTGAGAAATTATTGAATCCTAGAATGTTTGCGCTGGATTTGAACCAAATTTAGAGCAAGAAAAACTGTTTCTAACAACATATTATAGAGAAACCCCAACCAGAAGAACAAAACTGTTCTGTATGAGAGGAGGGGAGAAGGCCAAGACAGGTACTCAGGCCTTCTTTCTCACAGTGTGCCCACCACCCTACCTCACCAAGAAACCCACATTTCAAAAGCCACAGTTGGCCTCAAAGATGGTCCAACTGAAGGCCACACAAATAATACCAGAATTCGAATTTGAACCCAGATCTTCCAATTTCTACCTCTGTCCTTGAAAAATTCCTTGGGCAATGTTCTCTTTGGAGAGTTTGCAGTTCTATTTTGTCTATCCCAAACATTCACGTCTGACTCCCCAAGCAGTTTCATACGATTGTGGCCTGCGGTTGTTCTATTCATGTGGATCTTGCCTTTAGGTGAGGCGACTTTGCTAGGCTATAGGGATGTACTTATGACTCTCTTGAAGATAAGAGGAACAGTGTAATGGGATACTGAAAGAGAAAAGGCCAAGACAGCGAGAGGAATGAAAAGCTAGAGACTCAGATTTTTGAGAAAATTCTAATTAATCATAGACAACTCCTGCGTTGTGACTTTTGTGCCTTTTTCTAGGGTGAGACATATAAAGGGATGGAGCCAAAATAAGTCATCCATTTGTGTCTTTTGCACTAGAGCAATGCTTGGAATCTTTTAAGGCAATGACTTTCAAACTAGTTTCAAAGTTAAATTCTGAGAGTGGCAAGCATTTGCGTAAAAAATGAAGTTAATTGATAGAATTTTCTAAAATCAAAGTTTATTTCTCAAGATATTTTTTTAACCTTTGGTATCTACTGCTGCTTGTCTATTACTACTGAGAGCTAACAGGTGGTAAAAATTAATGAACATATAGCCAAGGAATATTTATTCAAAACTTATAAACCACTGATCCTACACAGGTTAGCAGCTTGTTTCTTTGTGGACTCATGGGCTCACAGATTTACTACACCTGTATAGTATAAACTATTAGGTATTTGATAAGGATTATTATTAATGATTCATAAAATAACTTTTATGCTTATATTTGCTTAGAATATCTCTGCACCATTTCCCAAAAGTTGTTAGTAATGGTAATTTCTGTGAAAGATAAACTGTCTTGGGGTGAAAGGCAGAAGAGAGACTTATTTTTTCATTTTACATCCTTGTTTATGTGTTGAAATTTTTACCACATGAATCTTTTCAGTTTTCACAGAAGTTGAAAATGAAAACGTATACTTTAAACACACTGATCCTGAGATCTCTCCTAGATTCTGATGTAATGTATCTGGGATTGTGAGCTGGGCATTGAGGGTTTAAAACAACAACAAACTCTTCAGGGAATTAGAATGGGTAGCCAAAGCTAAGAACTGTTGCTTTCAGCTGTTATCAGAAATTCTTTATTATTATAGATTGATATTATATTATTTATAATTGTATTATTAAAGGCAAGAATTCCTTTTTTATGCAGGGAAGGGCCTCTTCAATGTCAAAGACTTTCACAATCTCCCATACAACACTTGACATATTTTATTGTGTATAGACTGGGAAAATATGACATGTCAGACAGTAACTATGAATTAATCTCAACAAAACTGGTACACATTTGAAAAATAGTAATGTGTATTTAATCAACTCAAAATGTGTCAAAGCCCTAGGAATTAGACCAGAAACTATGCAACTTTTAGAAGAAAATGTAGGGTCAGCACTCCAGAACATAGGAACAGGCTTTCTACAGAGAGGTGGGGCAGGTGATGACGGTAATGGAAGGGGAAGGCTGGTTCAGTATTTTCAACAGGAGGAGCTGAAAATGTTTGATATGAGATAGGGATTAGGTAGGAGGGGTTGTTTTGTTTTGTTCAGAAAAAAAATAAAAAGAGATGGTCAAAATGGTGATCATGAAGGTGTACTGCAGGAAGGAGGTCGCCTGGTGTTCCTGCCTGCTCTGTCCTTTGCATCATCAAAAGCAGTCAGAGGTGCTGTGTGAGTTTCCTCATGTGAAGTGTCTACCAAGAAACATTCCAGACCACTGGAAGGATCCATGCAGTCAATTATCTGGGTTATTTTGACAGTTATAACTTTGGTGAAAAAGCATTTTCAAGCAGTGTAAGCCCTGTGTGTGTTTGAGTAAAAGTGCTGCTTAGGGTCAGGAGTCACCTAATGGTGGGATGTGGGCCAGGAGGCCTACAGGATCACACTTCTGATTGCCATTTTATTTTGTTATCCAAACCTAAACATCCACTTTTGCTACTAGATAACTGCTCTTTCACTAAGAGACGATTTTATCTATAGAAATATTTTTAGATCAATGTACACATCAATTTTGAATGCATTTAAACTAACCTTTTGTTAAGATAAAGCACTATTGTTTAAGTATTAAAAATAAATAAATAAATAGGATCCTAAAATCTCAGGAAATAATGCCAAGAGTTCATAAGTGGAAAATCAAATTGAAAAGCTTCTGCACAGCAAAGGAAAAATTAGGAATATAAACAGAGAACCTACAAAATATGAGGAAAACCTTTGCTAGATACTCTTCTGACAGGATAAATATCTAGAATATATAAAGAACTCAAAAAAATTTACACCAATAAAAAAATCAAATAACCCAGTTAACGAATGAGCAAATTACTTCTCAAAAGAAGAAGCACAAATGGCCAATAAATATGTGAAAAAAATGTTCAACATCATTAGCAATTAGGAAAGTGCAAATCAAAACTGCACTGAGAGGAGGATCCAAGATGGCGGGCCAGAGGGAGGCAGCGCTCTGTGTTGCTCCGTGACCTGGGACTCAAGTAGTGAGAATACTGCTTCTCCGTGCCTGTCCAGGGCTCCAGGCCTCAGCATCAGAGTACCTCTCCCAACTACATGCCCATGCAGGGCTACTGGGGGACCATTGGCAGCAGCACCTGTGAAGAACTTTCGGCCACCCACCCTGAGCAGAAATCACAGACGCTGCTCTCACGCAGAACACAGGCAGCTTCCCATGAACTCCAGCCACCACCCCCATGTGGACCCCCATCTACCAATGTGGGACTCCCTTGGTCATCACCGTCGTGGGACTCTGCAGGAGCAGAGATAGTCCCCTATATGCAGTAGTCTGCCTGCACCTGGGAACTTCACACAGGCTCTCAGATCAGTCGACAGCTACACGCAGCAAACCACAGAGCTCATCTCTGAACTCATCGTCCAATGCCATCACTCGGCTCCCCTGACATGACCCCACATCCCACCGCTGAAAGCAGGCGCCTGCCTCCATTTTGGGTCACTTTCATCACCCTCTTCAGCAGGGGCAACACCAAGTTTGGAACTCTGGCTGACCAGGTACCCAGTTTCTAACTCTCCCTCTCCCCAGAAGCTGCTACCCTGGCACAGTGACACCCTGGTTACCTTTATAATCCTGAGAGGAAATACCAACTAACAACAGATGACCCCACCTATTGGATGAGAAGGGAAGCAGAAAAAATCCAGCTTTCCAACCAAAACAATCCTGTTTCTTCCTTCAGGATTTTTTTTTTTCTCTCCCTCTCTATTCTCCCATCCTCACATCCCCAACATATGTGAAACCAAGTACTTTGCATAAATTAGGACTTTGAGAACTGGGACATCTGAATAGTATATTACACCTATGTTGTATATTCTTTTTCTTTTCTTTTATCCCACCAATTTCTACTATTTTACATTTTCTATTTTTCTTAATATATATGTGTGTTTGTTTTATGTGCTCTACTGTATTCACACTTACTTGTGTACCCAAAATTACTTCCTCTCCCTTTTCCTGGTACTAATCTTCCTCTTTAGATTTCTTTTTCATACTTCCTAAGCTATAACAACTCTATATCCTCACCTCCTACCTCTTTAGCATATCATCCTACTCCTCACCCCCATTTCTTTGTCCACCACCAGAAACTAAACCCTTTTACAAACCTAGTGAGTATAATATAGATAATAATTGAATTTACCATTTCTGTACATTGTGACCAAATTGTGAACATCTTAATAGCAAACATTTGTTTTTAGGGTGAATACTGTTTATATTGTGATTTAATAACACTGTCCTTAATCTCAAAGGAGAGGTAATGGATCCCTACAGGGGCACTATAAGCCTATAGGGTAAAAATAGTAATGCCTCAGATCCACAGTTCTAGAAGAGAAGAAACACAAGCAATATGAAAAGACAAAGGAAGAAAGTGCCCCAAACATAGCAAAATACCACATTATTAGAATCCATGGCCAGCTCAGCAGAAGAAATTACAGAGAAGAAGTTCAGGATGTACATGATTAAAATGTTCTGCAAATGAAAGCATGATATAAGAGAGCAAATACAGGAAGCAAAAGATCATTTTAACAAAGAGCTACATAAACAAATAAAGGAAGCAAAATATTACTTCAGTAGGGAGACAGAGATTCTTAAAAAAGTGAACAGAAATCCTTGAAATGAAAGACAGAATAAACCAAATTAAAGTTCAATTGAAAGCATCACCAACAGATTAGACCACTTGGAAGACAGGATCTCAGACAATGAAGACAAAATATGTAATCCTGAAAAGAATGTAGACAACATAGTGAAAATGGTAAGAAACCATGAGCAGAACATTCAAGAAATATGGGATAACATAAAAAAGACCAAATTTAAGATTTCTTGGGATAGAGGAAGGAATGGAGTTCAAAACCAAAGGAATGAACAATCTACTCAATGAAATAATATCAGAAAATTTTCCAAACATGAAGAATGAATTGGGAAACCAAATTCAAGAGGCTTACAGGATGCCAAATGTACAAAATCACAACAGATCCACACCAAGACACATTATAATGAAAATGCCTAATATGAAGAATAAGGAGAGAATATGAAAAGCCATGAGAAAAAGGAATCAGATTACATTAGGGGAAAATCAATTAGATTATATACAGATTTTTCAACCCAGACCCTGAAAGCTAGAAGATCCTGGAACAACATATATTAAGCACTGAAAGAAAATGAATGCCAACCAAGAATCTTATATCCAGCAAAATTAAGCTTTAGGTTTGATGATGAAATAAAAACCATTCATGATAAATAAAAGTTAAAAGAATGTATAACTCAAAAGCCTGCACTTCAGGACATCCTTGGCAAAATATTCCACGAAGAGGAATTGAAAAACAACAATAAAAACCAGCAAAGGGAGGTATTACACTAAGGGAAAAACTAATCAAAGGAGAAACCAAGTCAAGTTAAATAATAAAAATAAACAAAAATGGCTGGGAATACGAATCATGTCTCAATAATAACCCTGAATGTTAATGGCCTAAATTCACCAATCAAAAGACATAGACTGGCAGATTGGATTAATAAAAAAGACCCAACAATGTGCTGCCTCCAAGAGACCCATCTCATAGGAAAAGACATCCACAGACTGAAGGTGAAATGTTGAGAAAAATCATACCACTCACATGGCCTGTGGAAGCAAGCAGGGGTTTCCATACTCATATCGAATAGAGGAGACTTCAAACCAAAGTTAATCAAACTGGATAAAGAAGGATATTTCACACTGCTTAAGGGAACCATTCATCAACAAGACATAACAATATTAAATTTATATGCCCCAAACAATAGAGTGTCTACATTCATCAAACAAACTTTTCTCAAGTTCAAGAGTCAAATAGACCACAACACAATAATTCTGGGTGACTTTAACATACCTCTTTCACCACTAGGTAGATCTTCCAAATAAAAGCTGAACAAAGAAACTATAGAATTCAATAATACAATCAATAACTTAGACTTAACTGACATATATAGAATATGCCAACCTTCAACGAGAGACCCAACAATATGCTGCTTCCAAGAGACATATCTCATAGAAAAACCCATCCACAGACTGAAGGTGAAGGGTTGGGAAAAATCATATCACTCACATGGTCTGCAGAAGCAAGCAGGGATTTCCATCCTCATATAAAATAAAGTAGATAAACTAAAGTCAATCAAAAAGGATAAAGAAGAACATTACATACTGCTCAAGGGAACCATTCACAAACAAGACTTAACAATTATAAATATATATACCTCCCAAAATGGAGCAGCTATATTCATCAAACAAACTCTTCTCAAGTTCAAGAGTCAAATAGACCACAACACAATAATTTTGGGTGACTTTAACATACCTCTTTCATCACTAGATAGATCTTCCAAATAAAAGCTGAATAAAGAAACTATAGAACTCAATAATACAATCAATAACTTAGACTTAACTGACATATACAGAATATTTCATCCTTCAATGAATGAATACTTTCTTCTCAGCAGCACATGGATCCTTCTCTAAAATAGATCATATATTATGCCACAAAGAAATTCTTAGCAAATATAAAAACAGTATAGATACTATCCTGCATTCTATCAGGTCATATGGAATGAAATCACAAATCAATGATTTAAAAAAGAAAAGAAAAGAAAGCTACTCCAACATCTGGAGACTAAATCATATGCTACTGAATGAACAATGGGTTGCCAAAGACTTCAAGAAGGAGATTAAAAAATCCTTAGAGGTGAATGAGAACATTGATACAATATATGGAAATCTCTGTGACACGATGAAAGCAGTTCTAAGAGGAAAGTTCGTTGTATGAAAAAGTCAACAAATAAATGACTTAACGCTACATCTCAAAGCCCTAGAAAAAAACAAGAACAAATTAACACCAAAAGCAGAAGACAGGAAATAATTAAAATCAGAGCTGAAATCAATGAAATTGAAACAAAAGAAACAATTGAAAAAATTGACAAAACAAAAAGGTGGTTCTTTGAAAAAAATAAATAAAATTGACCCACCCTTAACCATGCTAATAAAGAGAAGGAGAGAGAAAACTCACATTACTAACATATGTGATGGAAAAAAAATATCCCAACAGACTCTACAGAAATATAGAAGATAATTATAAATTACTTTAAAAACTTGTACTCCAATAAAATAGAAAATATCAAAGCCATTGACAAATTTCTAGAGTCATATGATCTGCCCAAATTGAATCAGGATGATATACACAATTTAAATGGACCAATTTCAAGCAAGGAAATAGAAGATGCCATCAGAAGTCTACCAACCAAGAAAGCCCAAGACCAGATGGATACACAGCCAAGTTCTATAAGACCTTTAAAGAAGAACTAACACCAATACTCCTCAATTTATTTTAGGAATTAGAAAAAGAGGCTTCTAAATTTCCAAACTCATTCTATTTGGCCAATATCCTTCTGATTCCAAAACCAGGCACAAACAATCAAAGAAAACTTCAGACCAATATCTCTAATGAACATAGATGGAAAAATTCTAAATACAATTCTGGCAGATCTTGTACAAATATATATCAAAAGGATAGTACACCACAATCAAGTGAGGTTCATCCCAGGGATGCAAGGTTGGTTCAACATATGGAAATCAATAAATGTAATTCATCACATCAATAGACTTAAAGGTAAGAACCATATGACCATCTCAATAGATGCAGAAAAAGCATTCACCAAAAAATACAGCACTCCTTCATTGTTCAAAACACTAGAAAAATTAGGGATAACTGGAACATATCTCAACATTGTAAAAGTTATCTATGCTAAGCCCCAGGCCAACATCATTCTAAGTGGAGAAAAATTGAAAGCTTTCCCTGTAAAAAATGTAACAAGACAGGGATGCCCTTTTTCACCACTTCTATTTAACATAGTTCTTGAAACACTGTCCAGAGCAATTTTACAGAAAAAAGAAATTAAAGTGATACAGACAGGAAAATAAGAACTCAACACTATTTGCTGACAATATGATTCTATACCTAGAAGACCCAAAAAGCTCCACCAGAAAACTTCTAGTACTAGTAAATGAATTCAGCACAGTAGTAGGTGTTATAAAATCAACACCCATAAATCATAGACATTTCTGTGTATCAGTGACAAATCTTCTGAAAGGGAAACGAGGAAAACCACCCCATTTACAATAAACTAAAAAAAAACAAAAAAACAAAAAAACCCAGCAACTTGGGAATCAACCTAACAAAAGAGGCAAAATACCTCTACAATGAAAACTAGAGAATGCAAAGAAAGAAATTAAAGAAGACCTTAGAATATAGAACTATCTCCCTTATTCTTGGGGAGGCAGAATGAATATTATCAAAATGACCATACTACCAAAAGCATTATAAAAATTTAATGAAATTCCAATCAAAATCCCAAAGACATTCCTCATATAAATAGAAAAAGCAGTCATGAAATTCACCTGGAAAAATAAGAGAACCAGAATAGCTAAAGCAACCCTTAGCAGGAAGAGTGAAGCAGGTGACATAACTATACCAGACCTTAAACTATACTACAAAGCAATAGTAACAAACAGCATGGTATTGGCACTCAAACAGACTGGTAGACCAATGGTACAGAATAGAGGACACAGAGACTAATCTACATAATAACAGTTATATTAGACAAAGGCACCAAAAACATACAGTGGAGAAAAGACAGTCTCTTCAACAAATGGTGCTAGGAAAACTGGAAATCCATATGCAACAAAATGAAATTAAACCCCTAGGCACAAAACTCAATTCAAAGTGCATAAAGGAATTAAACCAGAGACACTATATCTAATAGAAGAAAAAGTAGGCCATATCTCCAACATATCAGATCAGGCTCCTACTTCCATAATAAGACTCCTATAGCAGAAGAATTAAAATCAAGACTTAATAAATGGGATGGATTCAAACTAAAAAGCTTCTTCTCAGTAAAAGAAACAATCATTGAAGTCAATAGAGAGCCTACAACTTGGGAGCAAATTTTTACCACTTGCACATCAAGGGTATATAAAGAACTAGGGTATATAAAGAACTCTATGGTATATAAAGAACTCAAAAAGCTAAATTTCAAAACCACAAATAACCCTATCAATAAATGGGCCAAGGACAGAAGATGATATACAATTAATCAACAAATACATGAAAAAAATGTTCAACATCTCTAGCAAGTAGAGAAATGCACATCAAAACTAAGATTTCATTTCACTGCAGTCAGAATTGCAGCTATTTAGAAAACAAACAATAGTAAGTGTTGGCGAGGATGTGGGGGAAAAGGCACACTCATACATTGCTGGTGGGACTGCAAAATGGTGCAGCCAATATGGAAAGCAGAATGGAGATTTCTTGGAAAATTGGGAATGAAACCACCATTTGACCCAGCTATACCTCTCCTCAGTCTATACACAAAGGACTTAAAAATAGCATACTACAGGGACACAGCCACATCAATGTTTATAGCAGCACAATTCACAATAGCTAAACTGTGGAACCAACCTAGATGCCCTTCAAAAGATGGATGGATTAAAAAAAAATGTGGCACATACACATAATGGAATATTACTCAGCAATAAAAGAGAATAAAATCATGGCATTTGCAGATAAATGGATGGAGTTGGAGAATATAATGCTAAGTGAAGTTAGCCAGTCCCCAAAAAACAAATGCCAAATGTTTTCTCTGATATAAGGAGGGTAATTCATAGTGGGTTTGGGAGGGGAAGCCTGGGAAAATTAGAGGAACTCTAGATAGGGCAAAGGGGAGGGAAGAGGCAAGTGGGTAAAAAGTTGGTGGAATGAGATGGACATCATTACCCTAAGTACATGTATGAAGACACAAATGGTGTGACTCTACTTTGCATACAACCAGAGATATGAAAAATTTTACCCTATATGTGTAAAAAAAAAAAAAAAAAAAGAAAAAGAAAGAAAGAAAAAACTGCACTAATATTTACCAGGCCTGGTGGAGCACACCTGTAATCCCAGGAGCTCAGGAGGTTAAGGCAGGAAGATTTCACATTCAAAGCCAGCCTCAGCAATTTAGCAAGGCCCTAAGTGACTTAGTGAGATCCCATCTCAAAATAAATAAAGGATTGGGGAAGTGGCTCAGTGCTTAAGCACTCCTGGGTTCAAACCCCAGTGCCCCAAAATAAATAAATGAAACAAAACAAACAAACAAAATAAAACAAACAAACACACAAAATACCACCCCCCCCAAAAAAAAAAAACCCAAAAACTACACTGAGGTCTTATCTCACATTAGGTAGTATGGCAGTCATCAAGAATACAAATAATAAGGTGACTCTATGACCAGTGTGATTCTGCAATCTGTACAATCAGAAAAATGAGAAATTATACCCCAATTGATTCAAATGTATGAATTGCCAAGATCATTGTAATGTCATGTGTAGCTAATAAAAAAAATTTAAAAAAGAATACAAATAATAAATGTTGGAGTGGATATGGAGAAAAGGAACACTTTACACTGTAAGTAGGACTGCAAATTAGTACAGTCACTATGGAAATCATTATGGAAGTTCCTGGAAAGACTAGGTATGGGACCACCATATGATCCAGTTATACAACCCCTTGCTATTCATCCTGAAGAATTAAGTCATTATACTATAGTTATAATGCATAACCATATTTATAGCAGCACAATTTACAATAGTTAAACTATGGATCCAGCCTATGGAGATTTATTTAGCCATTAAAAAAATGAAATTATATCATTTTCAGGAAAACATTATGTTAAGCAAAATAAACCAAATCTAGAAAGTCAAGGGTTGTGTTTTCTGTCATACGAAGAAGGTAGACAGGAAGAAAGGGAAAGAATGACGGGGGCTAATCTCAGGAAAATCAAAGGGAAATCAATACAGAAAAGGCATCAAAGGGGTGGGGTGGGAGGTGGGGAGGGTACCGGGAAGTGCTGGGGTGAGATGTTGACCAAACTATATTGTTATATTGTATATTGTGTGAATGTACAAGTATGTAACAATAAATCCCATCAGTACATACAACTATAATGCAACAGTAAAAACTGTGGAAAAAATAGTAGTATGTATTTAAATATACCTCAGCAGCAATACTAATGCTCTCTATAGGTAATTGTGTTCCTATACCTTCTAATATAAGATTTGAGTCTCTCTCTATATAAAGGTCCTTGCAAAATTCCTGGCTCCCTAAAAGCCCACAGCCAACAGAGCAGTAACCACTGAATTTAGGAATTTCTTTTCCTGAATAAGACTGTAAGGAGATATTTTGGCCTCTTGAGTAGTAGAGAGCAAACAGCAGCGTTTCCATATTGTCAACTTGAGTTCTGCTTGTTTTGACATATTGCTTTGTTTACTTTTCTACTCATGTCCCAATATTTTCCAGAACACAAACCCAATCTTATTACAAGTATTGATTAAATATGCACCAGGCTGTTCTTTCTTGGTGATTTTGCTGGGCTCTTTGCTTTGTGTGGAATGATAGCAGAGCATGAACCCTCCTTCTTCTAACCTATGCCACCTGCATCATGTCCCTGCTCAGCCCAGCTGTTAGGAAACCCCTGTTGCCCCCTTTGTTAACATTGTGAGGCAATAAACCCTTTAGATGTTGAAAGCTGGCCTGATTTAACTCTTTGAATATAAAGATCAAGAGGTCTATGGATTCTTTTGTTTTGGAGGTCAATGGAGAAGGAATTTTGGATAGGGACTGTGAGTCTCCTTCAGGATTACTAGCTACTTTAAGGAGCTTTTGAATCTCTTTTGTAAAACAAAAGTATGAATATTAGACCTTCATCAGAAGCTCATTAAATTGCCAATCCTAAATGTTCTTTTATGGCATCCCCAATTTTTGTGTTCATGAACTACATTTACTCTTTTCCACCTCCAATCAAGTTTCATTCAACCAAAATTAACATAAGCTAGTCTAAGAAGGATTACTCAGTATATTGTGCTTGCTTAGATGTATTACCACACCATAGTACTTGGCACACATGTTACAAAGCCCTACACAATTTTCTGTCAGTTCTGAAAATTATGGATTTTTTTCCTCCCTTGTGAATATCTGAGTCCACCTTAAATTTAAAAATCATTAAGGAAACAGAAAAGCATTTTCACCCTTTGAATGTGTAATAAATATAGAGTTCAAGTTTTTCCCATTTTGCAAGCAAGCAAGATTTCAGCCATCAATCAACCTATAGTAACTTTTACTTAATTGCATTTTAAATCCTATGTGACAGTAGTAGCTGAAAAAAGGCTATCTCGCCTAAATTGCCACATAATAGGTACCTACTCTTGCCAAAGAACTCACCATATTTGCTTCTAAATTTTCATGAAGGATGTTTGTTTCTTTGATAGATATTTTTTCCTTATTCCTTGTTATGGTTTGGATGTGAGGTGTCCTCCAAAACCTCATGTGTGAGACAATGCAAGAAGGTTCAGAGGAGAAATGATTGGAATGTTAGAGTCTTAACCCAATCCGTGATTTAATCCCCTGATAGGGATCAACTCAATGGGAACTGAAGTAGTAGGGTGTGGCTGGCTGGCTGAGGCAGGAATTGGGACATGGCTTTAGGCATATATTTGTATCTGGCAAGTGGAGACCTCTCTCTCTCTCTGCTTCCTGATAATGATGTGAGCTGCTTCCTTCTGCCGCACTCTTCCACCATGATGTTCCGCCTTACCTTGTACCCTGAGGAATGGAGCTGGCCTTCTGAGGACTAAGCCCTTCAAAACCATGAGCCCTCAAATACATTCTTTCTCCTCTACAGTTGTGCTGGTCGGATCATTTAGTCACAGCAGCGAGAAAGCTGACTAAAATATTCCTCATCTGTCCTTGTGAAGTTCTGTTTATTTGAATCAAGTTTTTCAGATTTGTTTCTTTATGCTATTTTTTATATGGCCATAAAAGGTAAAACATGTTTACTATAGAGAATTTTGGAAGAAAAAAATGTATATTTAAAAATCTCTCAAAATCACCGACACTACACTACACTACTTTTTACATTTGCTTACATATTTTTTTCTCTCTCTCTGCATAAATGTGTGTGTTTTCACATAGATACACATATAATTTATAAGCAAAATAGGAACCTGTGGTGAATATGGATATTTTTGGATTCTGCATTTTTCTTTCTCTCTTAAAGCCTTCTGCCAACATTTGTTTCCTTGTGCCTCTGTCCCCTCTTCTCTGTACTCACATTCATTGCCCAGTTACAGGTCTCAATTCCTCTTTTCTGGTTTATTTCAGTAGCCTCTTTACTGTTAATTTTCTCAGTATTTATTTTCCTACTCCCTAATCCACGGTCAATGCTGTGGTCAGAAGCATTATTCTACAACATAGTACTAATCATATTATTCTTCTATTATAAACACCTTTGACATGTTGCCTTTGCCCACAGAATAAGTCTAAGTACCCCTGTGTTATTGCATGATCTTCACCTCATTATTTAGGACTCTTTCAGTTATATCCATGTGTGTGTGTGCCCGCCTGCCCCCCCCCTCTCTCTCCCCCTCTCTCTGACTTTCATATATTTAATGTTATTACAGCTTTCCTCAATGTGGACCCCAGACCTCCTGCTCAGAATCACAGGGGAACTTTTGAGCAATACATTCTTAGGTCACAATCTAGGTGCCTTGAATTAGAAACTAGTAAAGACTAAAAACATCTTCCCATCAATTACATACCTCATTTGATCCTCATTGCATTGCACTAAAGTGAGTTTTATTGTTCTTCCACTCATTACACAAATGAGGAAACATATAGACAATCAAAAGATATGAAAAGATTCATCCAAACCACATAACCATGAAGATCTGGAGATAAGATCAAGTCTCCTCTTTATAAATCTATGAACTTTCTCCTCTACAATACCAGCTTTCCACTTCTTTCTCTAATGAGAGTAGCTTTGTGTCACATACCCTTGGTAAACCTCGGATCATTCTTCAAGGTAGAGACCGAACATGATCTGACCGTACACTCACTTTCCAGTGCAGGTGATTGGATAGCATATTACTGTAAACACTTAAGATTTTCTTCTTAACACCTGTGTCATGACCTGAGCAAGGAGCAGAGTAGAAGTGCAAGAGCATTTGTATCTCAGGGAACCAATGATGGACGGGAGTGGAAGGACAAACACTTCACCTCCAGTGCCTGGGGCAGGGTGAAGGGACACTGAGGAGTGTTCTACACCATCTCATTGAGTCCTCAGCAGAGCTCACAATGAGGGACTGCTTCATAAAGCTTCCTTTCATCTTGTTCCTCCCCTCCTTGAATCTTAACTCTCCTCTGACACTTTCTGGAATCACGTTCAAACAAATTACTTGAATTCACATCCTACTCTGAGAATCTACATTGGGAACCACATTTAAGAAAAAGACCTAGCTTGAACATGGCTTTTGAATTTCAAGTGACAATGACAAAAATTAATGCTCACACAGCTGAGAAGTCCAGGTACAGATTCGGCTTCTGATGTGAACAGCTGAACATAAACAAAGAAAATGAGCTTTTTATATATCCCTCCAATTTGGCCTCTGGCCCTCGCTCTACCTTTACATCTCTTTTGTTTTTCCTTGTATGGATTTACACTCAGGAAGCTGTCTTGTGTTGAGCTGTGCTGGAGCCTGAGGCAAAAGAAAAAGTGAGCCCTATCACTACAAATGTTTTTATATATTATTTTAGTGGCTAAAATTTTTTCAGAATTAGGTTTATAAAATATCATTCGTAATGCTCTTATTAAAGTAAAATTATTTTACATTGTTTTCAGTATAAAGAAAATGTTGCAAGTTTTAATATATCTACTTATCAATTTTTAAATAGCTTTTCAATTTTTTTTCTATTATGGTTTAGATATGTCATGTTCCCCGAAAGATTATTGTGAGACACTGCAAGAATTTTCAGAGGTAAAATGAATAGAATATGAGAGACTTAACCTAATCAGAGAAATAGTCCACTGATCCAGATTAACTGGGTGGTTAACTGTAGGTGTAAGGGTCCGGCGAACGTCGGAGGAAGAGACCACCAAGAGACCGACTCATGCAACCGCAAAAGGGGATTTATTGAGGATCCAATCCAGCGCGCTGGGGCTCCAGGCTCACTCAACAAGGGAGAGCGGCCCAGAGCCCCAAGCAGAGGTTAAGCAGTGCTTAAGTACACTTTTTGGGGAGGGCGGGGGCTTTGCATACATCAGAACAAATCATCATGAGGCGCGGGAAAATCAAACAACAACTCTCAAACTTGATTAGCACATTCATTGGCGGGAACAGGTTGGGCGGGAAGGGGGGGGTACATTCAAACTGATTGGTTTAGGCCCTGAGATGCCTACTTGCCAAGCTGCACAGGGTCCTAGGTTATTAAACAACTAGATGGTCAGGGGAAATATTTACTGGGCAGTCCCAGGAATTGTTTTAACAGCTACAGGAATTTCAGGTTTGGGGGGTGTAGCATAGGAACTTAACAATTCCCAGTCCTTTACATTTTAACTCAGGCTTTGCAGCTTAGAAACTTTACAATACCCGTTTTTTTTACACTTTAACTTCAATTTCTTTTACTCTTACATAGGTAGATAGGGTATGGCTGGAGGAGGTGGGTCCCTGGGGTGTGCTTTTGGGATTTATATTTTGTCTTGAGATGAGGGGAGCTCTTTCTCTCTCTACTTCCTAGTGACCAAGTCTTGAGCTGCTTTCATCCAACATTCCCTTCTACCATGATATTCTGCCTCATATTGGGCCCAGAGCTATGGTGTCGGCTGACCATGGACTGAATCTCTGAAACCATGGGCCAAAATCAACTTTCCTCCTCTACACTGTTCTTGTCAGATCCTTTGGTCACAGTGATGCAAAGCTGACTAAAACAGTTTTATATTCTGGAAAAATTAACATAATATAAAAACACGTATAAAGGGCCCATTTTTTTCTTTAGCTTCAAGTTTTAAGAAGGTTTGTCATTATTTGAAATTTTGATTTTTGTTCATAATTGAATATTTCATCTAAAAATATCAATTAAATTTATTATATATGGTATATAATAGTTTTATATATAATACATATGACATATATAAATTAAAATAGACTATAGACTATATATGTGCATTTGAAGGTTTTTTGGTACACTATTAAATTTTGTGCCCAAGGCCAAGACCTCACTTTAGTCTCAACCTATGTGTCAGTTAGGGATTGAAGAAAAGACCCTCCTCCAGCACTCTTTTATTCTTACATTTGTTAGATTCCATCCCTCTAATTAGCCCTGAATAGATTCCATTTTCAGCCTTCAACCAATAACTGCTGTTAAGAAGATGAAATATGATAATTTGCTAGTACATAATTTAGGAAAGATGACATGATTGACAGTTCTGCTAGCACTCCATGAGATAAAAATGCAATTGTTTTATAAATAAATAAATAAAATTTATATGTGCACCATATGAAACTTTTTCAGATTACCTGTCTTCCCATAGAATTTTATACATTTCTAATTATTATGAACATCACATTGCATTATATTTAGATATTTATTCATCTCCCTGCCTTGATAGGCTGTGAACTACTGCAGGGTAAGATTTGATGGAATGTGCTGGGAGAACTAAATATAAAAAAGTGAAATGCTTTAGTGAATACCAGGCATATAATTGCTGAATAATACGACCATTATTATTACTTTTTACTTCATTCATTTTGGGTCCTGGAGCATTATTTGTTGAATAAAAAAATGTTGTCATGCAATTTGTTTTTAATCTGTGAAGTTACAAACCTCAGGCCTAGAATATACTTTAAAAAAAATAAATAGGTGATCCTCACTCATGACTGGTTCAAAAGAACCAGCCCCACCCCTCTGATGGCAGGATCTCTACAATAGTTGAATCCTACAGCTAGCTTGACCATTTTCCAACCTGGTTAGCGGCTCGGTCCTCTGCTAACAGGACTATTTTAAGACTGTTGTAAGACTGTTGCTCTTAAAGTTTCATCCATGATCTCCAGGCATACTCAACTTAAGTGCATTAGGTAACTATGGAGCTGGAATTCCTCTGTTAAGATTTGGACATGAAGTGTTCTCCCAAAGGTCCTTTGTTAATGCAATAGTGTTTGGAGGGGAAGTGATTGGATTGTGAGATCTGTAACCTAATCACACCATCCTAGTTTAAATGAACTGGGTGGTAACTCTAGGCAGGCAGTGTAAGGCTGGAGGAGGTGGGTCATTGGGGGATTGCCCTGGAGGGGTAAATCTTCCCTGCGGCCCTTTCTCCCACCTTCCCTCTCTTAACTGGATTCCATGAATGGCATAGCACTCTTCTACCATGCTTTTCCTCCATAATTTTGGACCCAGAGCAATGACGTTGACTTACCATGGACTAAACCTCTGAAACCATGAACCAAAATAAACTTTCTCTCCTTTAAGTTGTTCTTGTCAGATATTTTGATCACAGCAACACAAAGCTGACTAACGCATTCTTTATATGGGTTGGGAGTTGAAACTCTTCCTATAGAGCTGATAATTTCAACAAAAAGATTTCAACCCAAGACTCTCTTGTCTTCAGGCATAGATTTCTCTATACAAGGGCCAGAATTACTCCCCTAGTCATGTCCTCTTAAGACATAACTGTTCATTTCTTCTCTCTCCCCTCACCCCCACCCCCACCTTTTTTTTTTTTTTTTTTTTTTTTTTTTTTTTTTTTT
>NW_026000037.1:28359859-28413449 GCF_001458135.2 Marmota marmota marmota
CCCCCCCCCCCCCCTTTTTTTTTTTTTTTTACTGGGGATTGAACCCAGAGTGCTTTATCTCTGAGCTCAGTCCTTTTTTATTTTGAGACAGAGTCTTGCTAAGTTTCTGAAGCATTCACTGAATTGCTGAGGCAAACTTCTAACTTGTGATCCTCTTGCCACATCCTCCTGAGTTGCTGAGATTATGGGTGTCTGACACAACACCTGGCTTCTTCTGTTCTTTTTTAACTTTGTATTTGTCCTAGGACTCCTCAGGATACTCAGACTTGGATCCATTAACAAAGATAATGATGCATTAAGCTCATTTCCCCAGTGGAACTAGACATGCCTTATCCATGTGGTTTCTCCTTACACACCCAAGGCCAGCAAGCAACCAGTGCCCTGATGTAATCTCCTGGGTACTCTCCAAGGCAGAGGGAGAAGACAGTCTGAACTATCCATGACAAATCCTGTTAACCATCTTCTTTCTCAATGACAAACATAGTTTCTGAAATTTGCCTTCCTTAGGAACTCTCTTAGTTTTCTTAGATGTTTTCTATACACTAGCAGCCAACAACTGAAATTGGAGTAGAAAAGAAATAATGACATTTACAATAATGTGGGAAAATGTGAAATTTTTAGAGACAACTGTGACAAATGACTCATGAGAATACATGAGACCAATACATTGAAAATCAAACATGACTGACAGAAAGCACACATTGACATAAATTCATGGAGATATGTGCCAAGCATACATAAGTTGATGAACAGATACAGAAAGTATTGTATGTATACACCACAAAATACTATTCATCCATAAAAAGAATGAAATTCTATAACTAGAAGAAACATGGATGGAAGTGAAGGTCATTTTGTTAAGTGAAGTAAGTGTCAGGCACTGAAAGACTAGGGTCACGTGATCTCTCTTACATGTGGAATCTGAAAAAAAAAAAAGGATCTCTCAGAAGTTGAGAGGTGAATAATGGTTATCAAAGGCTGGAGAGAGTAACTGAGAGCCAAGAGTGGTGAGAAACTTAGTCAATCAGTAACAAGTTATAATTAGATAAGAGGATAAAGTTTTGGTGTTCTGTTGCACAGTAGGATGACTATAGTAAGGACAGTATACCATGTACTTCAAATAAGCTATAAAAAAAAAGGATTTGGAATGTTTTCATCATAAGAAAATGATCAGTTTTTTGAGACGATATGTATGAGGAGATTTAAATGTTACACAATGTATACATGTAACAAAACATCACATGGTACCCCATAAACATGTACAATTTTAATTTTATATGTCAATTTAAAAAACAAATCCTGCACACAGCATGCATCTCAGGATATTATAAAGCACTTCTCTTTACTTCATGAAAGTTTTGATATATCATATACACTAGAATACCACTTAGTTCACTTAATTCATTATTCCCCTTCTGGTTACAGCTGGACCAAAATCAAATTAACTGTTCTGTTCTTGAATACGTATCCCAAAGTCCAGATTCCTAACTAAATCATAAGAAAGTCATGATCTCCTTTTCCAAATGCTACCATTGCCTCTTTTTTTTTTTCCTCAGAAATAGCATTTTATTTTCATAGAAGGTTTTTCACTCTTTCTTCAAATTCTATTTAAAAGATTTATTTGGTTCAGAGTTGTGCAACAAGCACTACAATATTTCCTCCCCACCAAAAGAAGTCCCTGCCCTTTACCAGTGGGCCTCACTTTCCCTTTCCATTCCCTCCCCCAGGTTTAGGCCATCACTAATCTACTTTCTGTCTCTAAAGCATTGCCTATTCCTGGTGTTTCATACAAATAGATCATACAATATGTGGACTTTTGTATCTTGCTTCTTTCAATTAGAATAATGTTTTCAAGATTCATCTATGTTATAGCATCATTTTTCCTTTCTATGGCCAAATATTATTCCATGGAATGGTTTTAGTGCATTCTGTTTTCCATTTATTTGCTAATAGGCATTTAGCCATATTTATTTATTTATACATACATGCATACATACATACATATATACATACATACTAGGGATTGAATCCAGAGGTGCTCAACCACTGAGCCACATCCCCAGCCCCCCTTCCATCCCCTTTTTTGGTAGTACACATAGTATATTTACATCAATTTGTATCTTTATACATGTACTTTGGATAGTAATGATCATCACTTTCCACCATAATTAATTACACCTTTATTGAGGGCCACAGCCCAGTCGGGATGACGCATGGCATTTTGCCAGAAGGGAGTGGTTGAGAGGTAATGCCAGCGAGCCATTGAGATGATTATGGTTATGTTAAGCTGTGTATTCAATTGTAGATAGACCTTTGCTGTCGGGCAATAGGGCGGCTCTTGCTGCCTCAGGCGCCCGCTACTTTGGGGTTCCCAGAGAGTGCACCCCGAGTCCTGTGGAGGGTGAGAGGGTTCCTGGGGAGCGTTGGTGGAGTGCTGGTGGAGTTCGGGCAATAAAGAGTTGCTATTTGAACCTACAAGTGCTTCGTGGCGGCTGGGTTATTTGTGCCCAGCCAGAGTTCGGCACACCATGCCCCCTCCCTTCCCCTCCAACCCCTCTGCCCTATCTAGAGTTTATTCCTCCCATGGTCCCACTCCCTATCCCACTATGAATCAGCCTCCTTATATCAAAGAACATTCAGCATATGATTTTTTGGGGATTGGCTAACTTCACTTAGCATTATCTTCTCTAACTCCATCCATTTTACTTGCAAATGCCAGGATTTTATTCTCTTTTATTGCTGAGTAATATTCCATTATGTATACATGCCACATTTTTTTTAATCCATTCATCTATTGAAGGGCATCTAGGTTGGTTCCACAGTTTAGCAATTGTGAATTGTGCTGCTATAAACATTGATGTGGCTGTGTCCCTGTAGTATGCTGTTTTTAAGTCCTTTGGGTATAGACTGAGGAGAGGTATAGCTGGGTCAAATGGTGGTTTCATTCCCAGTTTTCCAAGAAATCTCCATACTGCTTTCCATATTGGCTGCACCATTTTGCAGTCCCACCAGCAATGTATGAGTGTACCTTTTCCCCCACACCCTCGCCAACACTTATTGTTGTTTGTCTTAATAATAGCCACCATTCTGACTGGAGTGAGGTGAAATCTTAGAGTTGTTTTGATTTGCATTTCTCTATTTGCTAGTGATGATGAACATTTTTTAATGTATTTGTTGATTGATTGTACATCATCTTTTGAGAAGTGTCTGTTCAGGTCCTTGGCCCATTTATTGATTGGGTTATTATTATTATTTTTTTTGGTGTTAAGCTTTTTGAGTTCTTTATATAACCTAGTGATTAGTGCTCTATCTGATGTGTGAGGGGTAAAGATTTGCTCCCAAAATGTAGGCTCTCTATTCACCTCACAGATTGTTTCTTTTGCTGAGAAGAAGCTTTTTAGTTTGAATCCATCCCATTTATTGATTCTTGATTTTAATTCTTGTGCCACAGGAGTCTTATTAAGGAAGTTGGGGCCTAATCCCATATGACGTCTAATAGAAGAAAAAGTAGGCCCTAATCTCCATCATGTGGAATTAGAACCCAACTTCTTTCTTCAAATTCTTTTAAAATCTATTAAAAACGTTGGTTCTCACAACCCTGAAGGAAGTCTAAATCCAGTGGTTTGCAAATGTTTATCAATCCACAATAGAACAAGCTCAAAACTTGAGAACTAGAGTGTGGAAACTTACAGCAAGTTGAAAGAGACATTTTTACTTCTATTGAATATAATAATTCAAAACTGGGGCTTTAATTTTTATGTTTTTATTTTTTTCTATTCTTTTTTTCAAGTTACAAATTAATTTAATGAGAAATGCATGACTTGCCATTTTGCAGAATAGTTGAATAGTAGCATAGAAAAATATTTACTGCTTCAAAATGAAAAAGATTATTTCTCTTTTATTTTTGAAATGTATAAATCTCTTGAACTCCATACAAGAAGAGTATTTACTAACAAAGAAAGAAGGTGTCTCAAAATAATACAGAAGGTCAAGGGCACTGGGTCTGACATCAATGGAAGACTGACTCTTCCATTTGCTAATCATGATTTGGGAAAACTACCTATCTGTGACTTTTTATTAAATTAAATAATAATAATGTCTTCATTATCAGCATCCAATCTGCTTTTTAGTGTTATTCTTAGTTAATAAATTTAAAACAATTGATCAATTCAAAATGGCAATAAAATAACCAAGATTTGCTTACATTAAAATGTTCTAATCATTTAGATTATTAGTAAGAAAATTACCTTATTGGTTTTGAATAATTCCACCATAAAGAAATAATAAATGTTTGAGCAGATAGATAATTGTTTTGTATTATATATATGTATCAAAACACCATGGAAAACTATTTTATGGTACCCCATAAATATTTATACTTTTTATTTGTCAGTTAAAATACTGCTATTACTACTACTACTACTACTACTAATAATAATAATAAAATGATCTTCTCAGAGGTGGGGCCTGTGCCATATCAATCTTTGCAATGTTTGTTCTACACTAGTACTTGGTATACAGATGGCACAGAACAAATATGGCAGGTGCTGTGATCCTCAAGGTTTAGCATGCCTGATTCTTCTCACCATCCAATCTCAACATCCAGAGATCTTGTTTTGGCGACCCTTTCTTTGACACCACCTAGTTAGAAGTAGCTCATTGTAGTCCATCACTCTCTGGCTCATTACTTGGTTTATTTCCCTCACAGACTTTAAGGGTCAGGGACTCAGAAAACTTAATTTTTTTTTGTTTGTTTGTTTTGGTACTGGGGATTGAACTCAGGGGCACTCAACCACTGAGCCACATCCCCAGCACTATTTTGTATTTTATTTAGGGACAAGCTCTCACTGAGTTGCTTAGCACCTTGCGGTTGCTGAGGCTGGCTTTGAACTCTTGATCCTACTGTCTCATTCTCCTGAGCTGCTGGGATTACAGTCGTGTGCCACTGCCACCTAGTTTGTTTGTGTTTTTGTTTGCTTCCTAGTCACCTCATTTCCCAGGACAGTTAGAGATTTAGTAGTTTTTATTTCAAAAATTTATTTTAAGAAAGTATTAGATTGCAACTAATTGAAAAAAAATTAAATAAAGTATAAACTGGTTCTTCAACACAGCAAGTTTGAGAGACACTGTCTGTGGGGCTTCTTTCCATTTGCACATGTATATGAACTGACACAGTGACCTGCCCCCAAGGTTGACAGTGGTTATACCTTAGGACCTGAATAGGTCTGTGGACACCTAATCCTTCTCCTCCTGCTGTTAAATACCTTGCCTTATAGCAGGATCATATTTTATGCTTCTCAGAGTGCATAGATGTGTGAGTGTTCAACTCTTTGATCTCAGGTGATCTGCAATGTGCCTCTTATTTTGAATGCTTTCCAATACCAGTACAATAGCTGAAACCCCACCTAGTTGTTCTGGGACAGTAGCAAGCAGTTTTATTCCTGACTCTCTTGAGCAAGGCCAGGATTTTCATTAGTACTGGATTTGCATTGCTAAGTAAACATGCTTATTTGGTTTTAATATATTAGGCTTTGCTATTCTGAACTAGATTAAATTGTCAATCATTTCCCCCAATATTTCATATTGTTTCCTCTGGGCAGGGGCATGTGTGATGTTACACATGTCTCGCCAATAAAACAGCCCTCTGGATTGAAATCTGTTCAGGACATATAGCAAGATGTCAAATTAATTGTACCGAAATAATGAGTTAGCACCAAATGCTAATTAAATATTGATGAAAGTCATACTTTCAATTATCTTCATTATGGCACCATGTTTTATGTTGGCATTAAATGCTTGTAGTACGGGTATGGTCTGGTAATTAGCTGTGCACTATGGGAAAAAAAAAGCCCAAGTTATTGCCCTCCATATTAAAAGTGCTCAGAAACTACTTGGAAATGGAAACTCTGAAAGAATACAGTCCTTTTTTGGGAAAATGTTTGAAATTCTATGAATTCAGTATTCTCTGCAGTACTGGATACTCTATTTAGTTATTATTATTATTTTTTTAATGGGTAATTTAGGAGTTAGAAAGCCACTGAAGTTCTGGTAAACTCCTCTGATATATGGCTTTGTCCACTTAGGTTAGCTTTTGACATCTTCTTAAACTCTATGTTGCCATTTATCCTTTTCCTGCCTATAGGCCAAATGCCTGCCTCTGGCAAATATGATCATTATTACCATCACTGAGTTATGATTGAGATGATTCTCAGATTATAATCCTGGTACAATTGGCATTAGAATCACTGGGTTACTCAATGTGCAGACTCCCAGCCCCTGCTACGGCTAAGCCAAGAAAGGCAGAAGAGGTCAGGGGTATGGGCAGTGAAGTTTGACATCCAACATCTAAGCAGCATTTTCAACCTTGGATGCATGTTAGAATTGATGAGGGGTCTTTTAAAACATGTTGATTTAATTGGTCTTACGTGGAGTCAGAGAATGTGTGTATATGTGTGAAACATACACATGTATATCACACAGACATTCTTAAGTTATTTTAATGAGCAGTGGGGTAGGGAATCATTATAATAGTTCTTTTGACAGTATATGCAAGAACATTATTCAGCCTTAAAAGGAAAGAAATTTTGACATATACTACAACATACATGAAACTTGAAGACCTTAGACTAAGCCAAAAAAGCCAGTCTCAAAAATACACTGTGTGATTCCACTTACATGAGGGAATAGAATCATCAAAATAACTGAGATAGGAAAATAAAAATGATGTTTACCAAATGCTGTTGAGCTTGGGGAGAAGAAGGAACAGGGAGATATTGTTTCAAGGGGGCAAAATTTCAGTTGTACATATGAGTTATGGATAGGATAGTGGTGGTGGTTGTACAACATTATGGATGTATTTAATACCACTAAATGGTACACTTAAAAAGGATTAAGGTGACACATTTTATGTTATGTGTATTGTACCACAATTTAAAAAATGTAGACAAAGGGCAAACACAACTTTCCTATGTACGTATATGAATATACCCCAATGAATCTCCATATCACATACAACCACAAGACTGGGATCCTAATTAGAATAAGATATACTCCATGTTTGTATAAATATGTCAAAATATACTCTACTGTCATTTATATCTAAAAAGAACAATTTTTTTTAAAAAAGCAGTATGTATATTCTGCATTTTATTTTTCTGCTTGGCAGGTTCTTTCCCCCAAAAAAACACATGACACATTCCTTCACCTCCTTCAGATCTCAACTCAAATGGCACTTTCTCAGTGAGGCCTCCCCCAACCACCTTACATAAAATTGCAGAACTGCCCAACTCTGTCTCTCCTATGCTTTACATTTTTTTCATAGCATTTATGAACAGTTTAGTACTGCCTAAGAAAGACTTCATTACATAATCAGGGCCCAATAATTAATTAATAATTTCATTTCATAATAATTCTGCAAGGTAGATATTATTACCTCATATTTACACTTGTGAGTGTAAATACCCTCAGAAAATTTAAATGCCATCGTATGGTAAAGTGTAGATATAGATAAGGTACATATGGCTTCTGTGGTCTCAACAACTGCCTCTGCCTTTGGCAGACAGATCTCCAAAGAAAATGGGTTAGCTGATGGACCACGTGGTGTGGTTTTAGGATTACCAAAGGCACTTATGACCACCAAGGACCCCTTCATTTGTCGTACAAGTTAAATGACCTCCCCAAAGCTTTTCGTGTTTAAACAGGCCAGGGTATCTTCTTACCTGAGAGCACAGTTAAGGAAATGGTGATGAGAAATGAGGTGGGGGGGGCTTGTTATCATTGAGAAGAAGTAACTGGGGAGGGAGGCAGTGCCCTCTTTTCTGCAGATTGTTCATCTAGATTGAATTATATAGCTGAAAGCAGGAAAGGGACTAGGGTATTTCTAAAGAAAGTGTTGAGTCCTCTAAAGAGCCAGGACCTTGTCCCACTCCTGCCATTTATCTATTAGTTTGTATGTAGTAAACTGGAGTAAACTCTGACTGTGAGTTGACTTCCACCTTATATATTAATACATAATAATTATATTATACAAATGTTTTATATTCATTCACTAAGTTGAGATAGAAATGGAAGGAAAAAAATTAGAGTTGGTTCTGTCAATTAAAGCTCTGGCCTCTGATATACCTTAAGCCCCTTGTCATTTGTCACTCTTGTCTCTCCCTAACTCTTGTCACTCCTCTACTCAGTCCTCCAGTGGTTTCCATGTTGCTTGGAGTAAAAGTTAAAGTCCTCACCTTGGCCTGCAAGTTCATGCATGATCTTGCCTAGGCCTCTTCTTCAGGGTTAAGTCCTATAATATACTGTTTGTGCCAACTGGCCTTTATGCTCTTCCTAAGCAAACTGAGCAAACGCCCCCTCACGATCATTACAGCTTTCAGTCTCCTCTGCCTGAACTATTTCTCCTCATCCCCATATTTATGGCTGGCTTCCTCCCTTGATTCAGATCTGCACTTAACTATCACCTCCACAGATAGGCCTTCCTTGACCACTCTATATAGAACAGCACACCATCTCTGCCTCACTTGCTCTCCTCCTCTCTCTGCTGGATGCATCTACCCTGCAGGTATCTAGAGTATTCAGGCTTATCTTACAAAGTAAACTCCATGAGAGTAGAGACTTTGTTGGTTTTCTCACATATTTATTAGAGATCTTGACACACAGGAGGGAGTCCATATGTATGTGTTGAGTGAATTAATGAATGAAATCAAGGAGTGAGTAGGGACAGGGAGTTGATGTTGTTGACCACTTAATCTGTGCTGGATGATGCACCATGTATCCTAACTCCTCTTAGATGATCATATTCTTACCATTACACACATAGACTGTCAACGCAAAGTCAAAAGGTCCAAACTCACAATCATGCACCTCCCCTTCAACCTGCCTTGCTTCTGTCACAGCCTAGCTCTGTGAATGGCAATTGCTCAGTTTGGAAGCCTAGGCACTCTCCCCCATGCACTTCCCTTACTTATTGCCTATGCGCAGTGTATCACACAGTCCTATTGATTTTGCCTCCCAAACACCTCTCAAATCCGTCTGATTCCCTCCATATTCATTGTTAACACTCTACCAAGGAATAATTATTTTTCAGTTGGATTTTGTAATACCTTCCTAATTGACTACCTTTTTCTATGATTGCCCCTCTAATAATCCATCATTTTCACAGAGATCTGAGTAATCACTACAAAATGCAGAACTGATTATGCTCTGCCTTCTCTACTTGCTTAAATATATCAGTGATTTCCCATTGTTCTTAGCGTAACACCAACTTCCTAATTTTGTTCCCCACTCCCAGGTTCTGTACCATCTTTCCCTGGCTTTCTTTTTGCCTATTTCTTCTCTGTTCACTGTGTAATGACCACAATTGGCCTTGTGCCACATTTCTAATACTCCAGACACCTTCCCTGTGCTGCCTGCCCATTCTCATGACCCCCTTCCGTTGCTGACTCTTGCTGAGTTAGTTTCTCATCCTTTAGATTTCAGTACAATTCTATTTTGAAAATGGTTCCCAAATCCCGCAGACTAAACTGATGTGGATCATCATGGACCATGTAGCTTCTCCAACAGAGACTTTGTCATAATTGTAACCAAGGAATGGTGAAGTCATGCCTGTCTGTCCTATTAAAATATAACATCTTAACAGGACACAGAGAGATCAGAGAGCTGCTCCCTGAAGTAGCATCCTCTTTGTCTATATTATGTCTATTTCTCTAGTACTCAGTGTACAGTTGTACTTAGAAAGAACTTGGTAAATATTGCTGGATTAATGAATGAGACACCAGTTAATTGGTGGATTCCATGGTGTTAAACTCTGGCTTTGAACATAAAAATGTCCGATCCTAACTACACCAAAGTTCTTTCCAAATATACCCAAACCAAAGGTGTCCAAGCCTCCCAAAGGGCCAGATAGAAAAGAAGGACTTGCCAAATGCTGAATATAGGGGCTGGGAAGTACCTACCTGAGGTGTCAATCACCCCACTCATCAGCTGGAACCTGTTGAGATTCTTGTTGTTCAAGTTCACTTTTGATTTTTTTTTTAACCTCTCTCAACTTTTAAAGCTGCAACAGAATATCCCCTTGTAGAAGGCATGCTGCCTCCCCAGGAGCTGTTAAATTAAGGGGAATGAAAGCATCATGGGTGGGGAGTGGTGAAATAGATGCTGTTGTACATCTGAGGTGTGTGTAAGAAAGCTGGACTTGTGAGAACAGCAGCTGAAACTGGGCCAGGCTGCTAAAGAGCAGCTTGAATTCATGCATTAACTCACCCATGCATTCATTCATATGTCGACAGAGCCCCTACTTTGTACTAGTCATTGATATGGCATGATATATACAATAGGGAGCAAAGAAGAAAGAAACAACTGGAACTGTCCTTGTAAAGCTTATATGTTAGTGTGAAGAAGACAATATACACATCAAATATATAACAACCTTAGGTAATAAGCACTGTGAAGACAAATAACATAGGGCAGGGGCAGTTAGTCTGGGATGGAAGTGGAACTGGATTATTTCAGATGAATCATCAAGGAAAGCCTCTTGGAGGAAGTGACATTTAAAGAAAGATCTAATGAAGTAAAACATATGAATACAGGAAGAAGAGTTCAAGCAGACAAATTAAGTGACATAGGAAGCAGTTAATGCTTTAATTACAGGAGGCTAAATGCTACCAAATACCACTCAACCCACTACCAAAACTCAGTGGTATAACAGAAAAGACATTTAACCCTTGCTCATGCAGAGGATAGTGTAGTTTGGCAGATGTGTTTCCACTTATTTTATGTTTAAGGCATCCAGAATCTCTCCGTTAGGTGCCCCTACACTTTAGGTCCCAAGACCCCTGCCAGGACATGTGTTGATGCATCTTTTAACATATGAGGAAAATGGATCACTTGGGAGGTTTCTACAGGTTATGTTTGGAAATGGCACAATTTGCTTGTTTTCTTTTTCTGTTGGACAGAACTCAGTCACATGCCACCAGTTCCTCATGGCAAAGAAGACAGAGGAAGGCCAGCCGGCTGTGTGTCCAGGAGGAAAAGGATCCAGGTTTGGCAAATTACTTGTGCATTTCCACAGCATATATAAAAAATATGCAGAATGTCTGGATGACTGTTGCTGAATGAGTAAGAGACGAATTTGAGAAGTGGGCAAATGCTGGGGCAGTAAGGTCTTTAGGTCAAGTGGGGATTTTGAACGATGTTATTTTTCTAGTATATTAAGATGTTACCATAGGATTTTGGATAAGAAGGTATGATAAGCTTGGATTTTAATCTATACAAGCAACTTGGAATATCTTTGTAGATGCTACAGTAGGAGACAAGGAAGGCTATGTGATAATTCACGGGAAGCTTGACAGTCTGTGGCTTGGGAGGCTGAGGCAGGAGGATTGTGAGTTCAGGGCCAGCCTCAGCAACTTAGTGAGGCCCTAAGCAACTCAGTGAGACTCTATCTCCAATAAAAACCAAAATAAAAAGGGGGGCTTGGGATGCAGCTCAGTCATTAAGTTGCTCCTGGGTTCAATCCCTGGTACCCCCAAAAGAAAAAAAAAAGATAATTCGTGGGGAAGGTAATGACAGCTTGGAGGATGCCAGAGCCATGATCATGGTGAAGTGCTAAGAAATGGTCTGATTTGGAGACTATTTTTGAAGGTAAAGCCTATGGACATTACTGTGAAGTTGAATGTGTAGAGGGAAAGAAAGTGAAAAACCAATGAAATTTGCTAAATATCTTGTCTGAGAAACTAGTTAAATGGCTGTGTCATTTACTGAGATGGGGAAGACTAGAGGACTTCTAGGGGACAGACATGAAAAATTCCCTTCTAAAGTCCAAATTGGCAACGCCTGTTGGACAGCCACACTGGGAGAGGAGGAGAGACTAGCGCTGATGCGGAGGAATCAGGGCACTGGTGTGTGACATCAGAGACTGACTGCATGAGATCTTCCAGGGTCAGCCACCAAGAGGAGAATTTTGAGGAGCATGCCTAGGAGTGTTCTAGAACTTAAGGTCAAATCATAGACTCATAGAGTCAGAAATAAAAAGACCTTAAGAGATTATTAGGTTTAACCTTTCATTTTTTTCAATGAATAAACAAGTTCAAATGGTTAGGTTGCTCACAGATCACATAATCCATGCTGGCAGAATCAGGCAGCCACGTAGATCTTTGAGGTCCCTGCATAATGCTCTTACATTTATCTTATAATCAAAATAATAATTCCTGGATTGAAGGATAAGAGGGGATCACTGGGATAAAAAAAGAGAGAGAGAGAGAGAGAGGGAAACAAACCATGCAGGATAATCTATTTCCATATCTGCTTTTCATCCTTATAATAAGGGAGGAGCACAGGCAATGTCAGGCATAGGGCATTAGGTGACTTATGTTTCAACCCTGAGGGGTCTTGGAGAAAAATCAACAGAGGCCAATCCTGTAGGAATATTACCCTAAACACTTCCGATTCTGTGGGGGAAAATATGATGAGATAGGAAGAAAAAGAAAGGAAAACTCATATCATGGAACAGGAGGTAACCTGTGTTGTCCGTGAGTGAGGGCTCTAGACTTGAGGTGTGCTGGGGGGAGGGAAGGCAAGGGAGGGCAGAGACGGGATGGAAGTAATGAAGATGGTGGAAAAGGGTAGTATAGTCTTGGGCAGGCTGAACCAAACTGGGAGAAGGCCAAAATCAGGAATTGAAAAATGAGTATAGATAGTGATAAAATAGACAGCAGGCCAAGAAAATATTCAGGATGATAAATAAGGTGCCCCTAGTGAAATGAAGATGAACCTTGCCAGGATAGAAAGGGAGAATATTTCCATCTACTTTCTGTGCTTAGCAAAATGGTCAAATCAGGCATTGTCAAATGATTTTTCAATTCTTTCATTTCTTTTTAATTTGTTAATTGATAACCTTTTGTGGGGAAGAGTTTTCCCTCCTCCTTCCTCATTTATTTATTCATTTATGTGGGCATGTACTCATGGGTTACTATGTTTTACTCAAGGGATTACAATATGTTACAATCATTAACTTTATACTGGAATTGTCTTGGGTTTCACCAATGGAGACTCTTTGGGCTGGCTTTGTGCTCCTTTGAAGTCCTCATCATTTTTAAGCGTATATCATTTTCTGGCAAAAAAAAAAAAAGATGCTAGTTTCACGATGAATTTTTCTATGAGAAGTCTTGAGTCTTTTTAATGGAAAGTAATATTTAGAAACCAAGATCAGATTGCTCACAGTGCTGTTGTTCCCAAAGTCTCCTGTAGGGCAGTGCTGGGAAATCTATGTACTTATGCACACTTGTACCTGTGTACTAGCCATATATCTATTTCTCAGAAGCCAATGTGATTCAGCACTCTGAGGTTTATTAGCATTCTTTTTCCTTAATCCTAATTCCCTTATCTGACAATGAAAAACCTGGCTTCCATTATTTTTAACGCACTATTCATTTGCTCAATCTCCTCACAAGATCAGATGAAATTAGGACCCTGTACATCCTGCTCTCTTCTATGGAATATATAGCCCTACTGAGCGCATTAGCTAAAAGCGTGGACCTGGCAAAGGGGGAGGGGAATGAAGAAGATCCCTAATATTTTGGGGGTGTCATTGAAAGAGTTTCTCACATGTTGTCAGCTACGGATGGCAGGAAGCATCTGCCCTACTATCCTCTCTGGTTCATTTTCTGATGTTCACTTCTACTGCCTGCAAGGTCCCTTTCTGAGGTCGCACTGTTAGAATTGCCCCAAGATGAACACAACTTTGCTCTCAGGAGCTAGTATTGCCCAGTGACTCCTCCCAGTCAAGGACACAGTGCTCCACCCTCACTTCTCTGCCTCTGCCCATCACTTGGCCCCAAAGCCATCTGCGCTAGCTCAGAGATGCAGGGTCCCATCAGCTTCTATCTCTCACTGTGCCCTGATGTCTCCCCATTGCTTTCATTTAATAACAAACAAACATGCCAACAAAAATATTTGCATCTATTTCTGGAGCTTATGTGTCTAGTCATGAAGACTCTGACCTAGTTTATTGGCCTGAATAGGGAGTGAGACCTTTCTGCTGCTGGTCTTTCAGATCCCCCTTTGGGATTTCTTCATCCATATTCCATTCTACTCTGAATAACCCCCAAAGTTTACCTTCTTGTCTGCAAAACAAAACATGTGCAAGTATACCGAGGGCTGTAAACAGATCTTGCAAAAAGGGGGGGAAATGACATCTAGTTTTAAGCTTAGCCCCAAGGCCCTATCTCCTTGATCTGATGATCTCTTGCTGCTTTCAGTAACAGTTAAAGAATAGGCTGGCCCACCTCCCATAACCAGCAAAGCCCTGTGGTGCTCTCAAGAGAAATGTTGTGCTCTAGTGCAGCATCAGCTCTATGAGACTCACTCGAACCAGGCTGAATGGAAAACATCGAGGCTGTGGAGATTGATGAGATTCCTTGGATCATACCATAAAGGTGGTCAGCTTCCATGTCTCTATAATTTAAAACACAGTTCTGAGTACTCCCTGTGTTTCAGACACAATAAGTAGTGAGATTACAGGGCTAAATTTTAATAACAAGAATAAATAGTCCCATTTCTCAAATAATTCACTGCTTAGTTTATAAGTCAGACAAATATGCACATGTTTATAATGCTCTTTATTTGCTGGGATGCCAGAGGTATAATGGAAACAGAAAACAGAGGGAGGCTGGCAAAGATGGTGAGGAAATACTTTCCAAACAAGGTCATGAGCTTTGGAAGGGGAGTAGGCATTGCCAGGCTGAGTACACAGCAGGGACACGGGAGAGAGGTGACAGTGAACTGAGGCTTGCAAAAGGCTTGTGTCTACCAGCAGGAGTGTCAAGGCACCAGCACAGTCACACACTGAGGGTTGGAATGTATGGTACAAGTTGGCAAGATCTTTCTGGAAGGCAGTCTATGTTTAATAATCTGATTAATTTTACCTTTATTAATTTATGTTAAGGCAATAGTTACGAAAAAAACTTACACACAAAAGACTTCATCTCAATATTTTTATAATATCCAAGCATTAGAAATAATTGCTTTTTCTAAGTAATAAAATTAGAGTGGAATATTCATGGGGTGGAACATGACACCGTAGTGACCCTGAAGGCTAAATGTAGAATTTTGTCATGTAATAGTTATGATGAAGAAATGGTCACATTTTACCATTGTAGTACCCAGTTGGTTGCTTTCCCAACATCTAAGCCTCTGCTGCTTCTGCCAAAGCAGCCTCATCATCTGTTTCAGAAATTCAATCCCTCCCTCTCTGAAACAGTTCCTGAATCTGGGAAGAATAAACTCTGCCTCCCCAGCTTCCAGCCACCAGCTCCTGGGTATGCTCTGATAGGTGTATCCTTCAGCTCACTCACTTCCTCCCTCAGGAGAGCACCTCGCCTCTCAGGGATTCTGTTTAATGATTTACAGAGGAGTTAAGTCTTCTCTTGATTCCCTTCTGCATGGAGTAGCACACAGGTCTAAAGTCCAGGACTGAAATGGCTTTTTTTTTTTTTTGCAGCCTCAGAATGAATATGTGAAGCACAGAGGTGAAGATTGCAGAGAAAGAGTACTGAGTTCCTGAAAGAATCCTATTTTAGAATTTCCTATTACAGGAGTTAGAAGAGTTGTTCCATGGTTAAAGACCATCTGATTTGGTTTGGGTTACTTATATATGGAACTTACCTGATGCAATTAATTAAAAAACGGCAGTGAATAAAGCTTCAAATAATGCATAGCTAATTCCTTAGTTTTATACATAATGTACAAAATGCGGGTTATTTTTTTTAAAGGTCCCATAAAAGGGGTGGTGGCAATTGAAATGAATCGGGAAGGTTTGGAACAAAGTTAATGAAGGAAAGCACAGAGGGAAGAGTGACAGGGCAGAGGTGGGGCACAGGGAGGCCTCTGCCATGAAGGAGCTGGGTGAGCATAAGGGAATACAGCACAGCCAGGGAGCTGGAAGGCATGAATGAAAGCAGGTAGGACCAACTGGGCCTGGGAATTTTTTCTGGTCCATTGTCTGCTATGTCAACTAAGGAGGCCTGCATTCACTCTAAGAGCAAAGGCAAGTCAGCAAAGTTCTTACAAAGACTGAGAGGGCATGGAGAGAGGATCAGATGATCAGATGAGCCCAGCTGAAACTAATTGTCTTCTTTCTCCCATATCTACAAATCTGGGTTATCTCTTCTTTTCTTCTGGTTGAACCCCAGTAATGATCCCTCAACCCTGAATAACCTCCTTGAGGGGGACTATTTTCTCCCTGTGCTGGTTAGTCTCTATTTACTGTTACCTCCCCAGAACGAGGGCAGTATCTGCTCTTCTTTGCCCTGTTTTGTGCCATCAGAATTTTACTTCTATATATTGCACCTTGTGGTCTCCATTGCAATTTGGCTTGTGGTTGGGTTGATCAGTGGAAGACACCACCAGCAGAGTGGAAGGTGGGAGGAGAAAAAGCCAAGGATATTTATCCTTCCTGCTCTAAGCTATGTTCTAGTGGTGTAGATGTGTGTTGAAACCCCTAGTGGCTATAACCCTGTTGTGCATCTCATCTTCCATAGTTTCAACTCACTGGACCTTTGTGTTACTGATCCCTTCCCTTCGCTTTCAGGCTTGGGACTAGCAGTGGTTTATTGCTGATGCCTTCATTGGTGCCTCAACCTCCCTAGATAGCTACCTACTCCTGCCACATATCTATAAGTAATCCCTTCATTAAAATTTCTTCAAAATACCTCTTTAGAGCATTTTCTGTTTCCTGCTGGAATACTGTCCAATACATCATGTTGATTTTTTTTTAGAAAAATCATTTTGACAGATGGGCTTTTATTAATTCTATAATTATGACCATGAATGAATATACCCAGAAGATAGTATTTCTAGTTTTTATTTTTTTGTCTTTTTATTTATTTATTTATTTATTTATTTATTGGTACCAGGGATTTAACTTAGGGGCACTTAATCTCTGAATCACATCCCCAGCCTGTTTTATTTATTTATTTATTTTTTGAAATAGGGCCTTGCTAAGTTGCTAGGGCTGGCTTTGAACTTGCATCCTTCCTGCCTCATCCTCCAGAGCTGATGGTATTACAGGCATGTGCCACAGTGCCAGCTGTTACTCTGATTCTCAAGTGAATTAAACATATGTTATTCATCATATTAGGGTCAGGCATTTTGCCAAATATTAAGAAAATGCAATGCACAAAAGACATATGGTCTGAGGGAGATGATAGTTCAGTTAAAAGGGCAGCTCTTAGCTCATACAATTATACACCTTTTTTAAAAATCATTTCATTATATTGTACCTTGGCCAGATATCTTGTAACTAAGGGTGTACATATCTCAAGGCAACATATATTAAATAGTGTATGGTCCAGACAGTTATTCTACTGTGTCATATTCATTACCATCTTATAAGAAAATCAAGTAAAATAATAATTATTTGTGGTTTTATTGACCCATGTTTGGACTGAGATAAACAGCATGGAACTCTTTATATTGTTACTCAGACAGTATCTGTATGAGAATCAGTTTGGAAAAGTTTGAGGATGAAATAGTTAAAATAATTCCAGTGGGGTGACTCCAGGAGGTGTGTTGAAATGTTTTCTCCTTCACTTGTTTCTTACATACTTATATTATTTGTGAGTGAATTAATTGCATCTTACCTGATCTGCCTCCACCTGTCACAACTGTGAACAGAAAGATAACCATTCTCTTATTTGCAGCAGATAGGGTTGTATTATAATGAATTAGAAAAGACCTGAGCAAACAATTTCTTCCTGATTTTTGCCAGAAAGAAAGCGCACACAGTTTATTTTTTTAAACTAAAGTTATTTTTGGTAAATGTCCTCAATGACTAAGAATGTTTTATTGTTAAACAGCTATTTCTCCCATTGGCACTCAGTTTGGATAGTTTATTTTATAAAATACATCAAAAAATAGTCTTTTTTGAAGCCTAGACAATTGACAAGTAATTTATTGGGATTTTGTTTGGTGGAATGGCAGCTATTTGGTTTCCTCAATCTTAGAATGATGTTCAGATTTAAACTATTGCAACTGTACAATAACTAATAATAACTACATGGGAGGTTGAGGCAGGAGGATCACAAGTTCAAAGACAGCCTGAGAAATTTAAGAAGTTCTTATCTCAAAAGAAAAGAAAAGAAAAAAAAAAAAAAAGGACAGGGATAGTGGCACATGGAGGTAATCCCAGTGACTGGGGAGGCTGAGGCAGGAGGATCCCAAGTTCAAGTTCCACCTTGGCAATTAAGTAAGGCCCTTAACAACTAAGAGAGACCTTGTCTCAAAACAAATAAGCAAGCACACAAACAAACAAACAAAAGAGATGGGGGATGTAACTCAGTGGTAGAGCATTTGCCTAGCACAAACAATGTCTAGGGTACATTTGCCAGTACTCCAAAGAAACAAAAACAAAAACAAAACTACAATAACATCAAAACACAACAAAAAAGCTGAGAGTCCAAAACTCACTATTCTCTGTGTTAGAATTAATTAAAAATAACCTTTGTTGGGTGCTAGTCACTTGACCTTGGTGGATTTCTCCCAACAGGATTTTCTTTTTCATCATCTTTTGATTATACAACATTTGATTGAATTTATCAATATTCCACATAAATATTGACATTATAGTGAAAATCCTTGTTACTTAAACTTTACGCTCATGTATTTTCAGCTCTTCATAGTATAATAACAGGTTCAAAGAAGAAGTAAAGCCTAAAAACTATTTTAAAACTATTGCCAAATTGTCTTTGAGAAAAGCAATTTATGTGTTGAAATTTAGTCTGAACGGTGAGGTGGAAACTTAATCTGACTACAATGTTTGGATGTGGGGCCTTAGGGAGGTGATTAGGATTAGATGAAGTCATTAGAGTGGGCCCCAATAACTGAGTTCTAGTGTCTTTATAAGAAGAGGAAGGAGGAAGACAAGACACACATTTATACATGTGTGCTCCCTGACTCTTGCTATGTGATGCCCTGCGCCACTTTGGGACTCAGCCAGCAAGGAGGCCATCATCAGATTGGATCCATCAACACTGAACCTCCAAAACTGTGAGCCCAAATAAGCCTCTTTCTTTTCTTTTTTTTTCTTTCTTTCTACCCCCGCTCCTCCCCCAACCCCGTATTGGGATTGAACTCAGAGGCACTCTACCATTGAGTTATATACCCAGCTCTTTTCATTATTTTTATTTTGAGACAGGGTCTCCCTAAATTGATGAGGCCTGCCTAGAACTTGTGATCCTCCTGCCCCAGCCTCCAGAGTTGCTGGGATTCCAGGCATGTGCCACTATGCCCATCATAAGCCTCTTTTCTGTATAATTCACCCAGTCTATGTAATTGTTATTGGCAAGAGAAATGGACTAGTACACCTACATACCTTTCAATTGGTTTAAAGTTTTTTTAATATTTCCAATTTATTAGGTGAAAACAAAATCTTCATTTGCATTAATTTTATTAACAGTGAGGAAAAAAACTGTTTTCACATTTATTCGACATTTGTCTTCACAATCCTTTCTCCCCCGTCTGCTTTTCTCCTGTCTTTCCTTCCTTCAACTGGAAGGCTCATGCTTATGCAAACACTGGCACTGGCTTCTACAATATTCATTCTCCCCAGCTTTTCTAGTGAAGAGAACTTCAACTTGATTCAGGGCTGTCATCTGCCAAATTAAATGACAATGATGACAATGATATTTCTCAGTTTATCTTGCAGGTAGGTGGGTCAAAGTCCTGCCTAATGAGGAGGAAGTAAGAGTTGCTAGCGGGAACTTTGGGGACAGTCCTTAAAATGGGGCAGATATGCCACTGTGTATCAGTGGTGGACACTGTGTCTCCCCTCTTCCTTCTGCCTATGTATAACTGCATTGCTCAGCACTTGTCACCATCAACTGAGAAGGGGATGAAAGCCACCTGTTAAGGATGGAACAGCCAGAAAAGCTGGATTTCCAAAATGCTTGCCTGTGTATGGATGTGTGTATGTATGTATCTATGGATGCATACGTTGTGTGTGTGTGTGTTGGGGGAGATACTGAGGATTAAACTCAGGGCCACTTTACTAGTGAGTTACATCTTCAAGCATTTTTTAAAGGTATTTATTTATTTATTTTTAAAATTTTGATTCAGGGTCTTGCTCATTTGCTGAGGCTGCCTCAAACTTTGGATCCTCCTGCCTCAGCCTCCTGAGTAGCAGGGATTACAGTGTGCACCACCATGCCCAGCTCTATTTGTTTTGCTTTAAAAAAATGCAGCCTTTATTTGATTAAATCATTTAAGTTGGTTTTGCTATTAGGTGCAGTTCATACAATGTTCATTATCCTTATTTAATTGTAGAGACCACTTTTTGTTATTGACCTAGAAGGGGTCTTTGGACTTAAAGAGCAAAAGTGTTTTAATTGATCAGTGTCAATTAAAACATACTTTCTGGTGTCTCATTGCTATTTATTTGTGTGTGTGTGTGTGTGTGTGTGTGTGTGTGTGGTCTGTTTTGATATTTTAAAATTTCAGTTATCAAATTTATCAGTCTTTTTTTTTGCTGGCTTCTGCTTTAGTATAGTATTTGGGAAAACCTTTTCTAGAACATTATTATTATTCAGTTACATTTCCTTAAATACTTGGTTTCATTTTTTACATTGACAAACCAGAATAGCATATTACTGTTTCCCCTCCAGTACTCATGGAAGACATTGCTAATCAATTGTAGCACTCATTCTTAGTATTCACATAGCTACAAGAGCTACAAGTATATTTTCTCTCTCTCTCTCTCTCTCTCTCTCTCTCTCTCTCTCTCTCTCACACACACACACACACACACACACACACACACACACACNGTATAAGAGACAGCACACACACACACACACACACACACACACACACACAACCCTTAAATACTTCCAATACTTCCTTGGATAAAATGGAGAATAAGTAAATAGAGAGATGGATTTACTGTTAACCTTGAATAGTGTTAATGAAGCACCAATGAGAGCACACAACCTACAATTAATATATATATTTTTAAGACTAGAAAAGAAGCTAAGAGGAAACTTAGGGGGGAAAAAAAACTGTGTAACTTCCTGTCTAAGAAGTACAATTCAAGTGATGACATCCCTCCAATGACTCACTTGCTAAAGGAGTCAATAATTATTTACACCGACACACATGCTTTCCTTTGGATGGAGTGCCACAGTATAGGATAGGGTCTGGGTACTGGAGTGTCTGTGGAGTACAGGTGCCTGGGGTATTCAGAACCATGTCAATTTAATGGGAAAGATTTAAAGATGAGATGAGTGCCTCTGAAAAATTGCTTAGAAATCAGAAGTAGTTATTTATGAATTAGAATCAAAAATCACAAATATTCAGGGAGCAAAATGTTCTTTAGTAGGATTTGAGAAGCTGAAAGTAAAGGGGACTATTGATAGTGGACCCTAGAAATGAATTATCAAGTACATGGCATTTAGGTGCCATGCAGATTTTTTTTTTTTTGACCTTCAACTTGGCCTATATCTTTCACTTTCCCTCTTGTAAGCGGCCTGCCTCCTAGTGAACACTGGACATGCTGATGGCTGATAGGACTTTCCTCTGGCTCTCTGCTTATCAAGCCAAAGGGGTACTGCTGGTATAGCCGCACATCAACTTTAAAGGAAATAATTTTTAAAAATAAACATTCCATAGTGCTTTAAAGGTTTAATTTATATTATTGGGCCCTGCAAGAAAATGCCTAGACAACTTCTAAAAGCTTCCCTTTAGCCAATGTCTGCCAGTTTGCCACTAACTGAAGATGAGCGGCTGGCCGCTTTGATGTTATCGATGGTGATACCACAGCATAAAGTAGGAAGAAATAAATGGGACCGGGCTTCATTGGTTTAACCTCTAGAAGAATCATGGAGCTAAGAAGAGAGGCTGTGGGAGGGGATCAATAGTTGACAAATGAAAAGAGTCTCAGTCAGTTGGAAGGAGCATTTATTTTCCTGTGACGTAGCAGAATAAATCACTTTGTAGAATCTAACAGCTCAGGATTGTCCTTAGCAAAGACAAGCTGTCTTTGTTTACCTCAGATCTTTGGGAACTAGAGAACAAAGCTATTCCCCACCCCCCTACATTTTATAATTGGGGAAATAAGAATGTAACTATCCAAATGGGTGCTAAATGAGAAGCAAATCTATCATCATTATCCTGAGCAGGTACTTAGTGTAACATTTAAAATAAGTGAGAGCACGTGAGGTGTCATGGAGCTTTCTTAGTAAAATATGACTCCTGTTCTCATTCAGAGTTTTCCCCCAGTAAAGAAGCTTATGGCCCACCAATAACACATGGTGTCTTTGTTGTTTATTTATTGAGAGGTTCTTCTCAAAACATTATGTTTCTTTTGCTAATTCTTCATGTAAGTCAAATTTATCCTTTGGTTCAGGAGGACTTGTGGTTGGTTTCATGTGACATGAATCAATCTGAAACATTTTTTGAATTATTCAAATTTGCTCTTTTACTCTCTGTCCTTTCTCTGCCATTTTGGCTAGTGGTTAGTAGCTTACATCAAGACCTCCATCTTTTTCTCATGCAATATGAGGGTTATGGGTCTTCTGTGGCTCCAGTTCCAAGTGTCTTCTCATTCTGGATCCAAGGATTTAGAGATAATGTTCTCATGATTCAGGAGAGACACTTAAGAGAAAGCCAACTGTTTTAGTCAGCTTTATCTCTGCTGTGCCAAAAGATCTGAATAGAATAATTTTAAGAGGAAAAGTTTATTTGGGGGCTCAAAGTTTCAGAGGTATTAGTTCATAGATGGCCAAGTCCATTACTTAGGGTTTCAAGTGAGGCTGAACATCATGGAAGAAGTGTGTGGCGGTAGAAAGCAGCTGGGGACATGGCACTAGGAAGCAGAGAGACTGTGCTTACCAGATAGAAAATATAAAACCCAAAGATACGTCTCAGTGACTCACCTCCTCCAGCCACACCCTACCTGCCTACAGTCACCCTCTCCTCCAATTAATCCCTATCAGGGGATTAATGCACTGATTAGGTTAAGGCTTTTTGCCTCTAAACTTTTCTTCATTTCAATCATTTCACCTCTAAACTTTCTGGTTTTGTCTCACACATAGCTTTTGGGGGAGACCTCATATCTAACACCAACCCAAACTTCACCAGTATACATAAAACTTCTCCTTGGATAAGACAAAGGTCAAGTCTGACCTTGATCAAGTGGCTAAAACATGCCACATGATCAAACCTGAGGTCAAGCAGATGAGGACATGTTTCTTCCAACAGGATTCTCAGACCATCTGGGTGACCTTTGTTTCCTGCTAGGACTGTGATTAAATTATATTTTAAAAAGTCAAATTTATCACAATGATGCATGAAGCTGCCTTGTTGAATACGAAGGCAAGATTGCAGCCAGCCCTCGGGAATGAACCAGATGGAGAGAGTTGAGTCCATTAAGGACTCACCTTTTCTCAGCTGTGCTCCTTTCAGAATGCTTCCCTCTTTCTCTTTAGCAGGAAAAGTTCACTATCTCTCTTACCTACATATTGGAAAAACATCATATCCAAGAAACCATAAAAGTACTGTTCAAGATAAACTTGTCATTAGTTCTAACTCTGCATTCTCAGAGAAGACTTCTAAGTCCTCTGCAGTGCTGCACAGAGAGCACGATGTTCAAGTTCACATTACATAAAGTAGCTGCTGGGATCCAGCAACATAACTACGTCGATTTTGCTGAAGTAAAATTAATAAGAAAGGGACATCTAGACAGTTCCAGCCATAGGTTTCCTTTATAGATCATAATTCTGTTAAGCAGCTTTTATTAATTAAGTAAAATTAGTTTATTTTTGTTTTACTTTTTTGTTTAGTGCAGATTTATTTTCTACCTAAAGGAAATTTGAGTTTTATAATATGCTGTGTTGCAGTTTTTGAATCAATTGTCTGTTTGCAAAATGTTATATTTAAATTTTCATTTTTTCCCCAAATACAGATAGAAAGAAAGCATCTTAAGTAGCTATCACTCTGAAGACACCCGTGAAATTCAATTACTTGTCTACCTGCATATAGATATGGTATTGAGCCTAGGAATGAAGATGTTTTCACTGACTGATATATCAGATAGTTTTTGAGGGAGAGATTTTGAGTAAAAAGAAACAATGATTGTCTACACTAGGATTAGTATACCTATACTGCATAAAAGTATTAGCAAAGATACAAAAAAAAAAAGAAGCATTGTATTCGAAAGTTCTTGTCATTTCTTTTTGCTCATAATCTATGTGATATTTACCTTCACCTCAACAACACTGAGACAGGTGTTATAATTTCATTTTGCAGATGAGAACTGATGTTCAGAGAGGTTGAGCAGCTGGCTTAAGGTCACACTATAAATGGCAGATTCAAGATATAAATCCAGGTTGGACCAACTCTAAATTCTGTGCTTATTTGTAAAGTATCTAGCATATTGGTGTAATGCAGTAGATTTGCATGGTTCTTTAATGAAATGAGTGGAGTGGGATTATGATTACTGTGGGTTGCACTATTTCAAAAAGACAAAGATCAGAGTGAGGTAGGGTACATAGAGAATTGCTGAGGCAGGCTCCCAAGTGGCTGTAGTTAGGTTCACTTACGGAGCTTTCCAGCAGGCTATATGGTAGCCAGGGTTGGGAACCGACTATGTTATGGTTAGCAAAGACCAGAAACACTGAGATTCAGCATACAGAGTCAAGGTCATAAACATTAATTTGTGAGCATGCCCCTCACCCCCTTATGTAACCTGTTGGCAGTGTGCCTTCTTTGTTTTGAGACTGCATATAAAAAGTGCCTAAGGAAATGGGCAAAGGGGAGGTGCTAAAATGGAATTGGCTGGGGGTTGAAATTGAAGCTGGGGGCTGGCTAATGGCTATGGCTACCTCTGAATACAAGAATGACCACCATTCCCACCATGCCTTGCATCTTCTTCCACTTGCTGAACCCCAAATCGGTTTCCTGGGTCAAGGCCCCGACACGACAAGAATATTTTATGCAATGTTTGTATTAGTTATGTCATAGGGAACTGCAGTAACAAATCCATCTTAAAAATTCATGACTTAAAGAAGAAATGTGTGTTCATTACTCATATAGGAGTCCAGGGTGGGTTTGGAGATGTGGTAATTCTCTTCTGTGATAAGAAAAGCACTCAGGTTAGCAGTTGCTTTTCCTCTTTCAATGGGTCCCTTGGGGCATCTATCCAAGGGAAAGATGGGGAAGGAGCACAGAAGAGCATGCGTGCACTTGGATGTCACTCCACTCTTGAAAGTGTACCCCTCCCTGGCTCTCACTGTAGCTCCACAAGGCGCCTCTCTATGTGAGTGGCAGGGGCATGCAATGTAGCTGGCCAGCCGTATACTTGACCTTTTCATTGTAATGGAAATATAGAACATATTGTGGTGGACATCTGGGAGTCTCTATCACAGAAGAAAAACACCCATAATTTGGAGGAATGAAGAAGAGAAAAAATGGCTTTATCTTGTCCGGAAGAACAATAAGAATGACGAGGCTATTAATCCCCATCAGGTTTCTATTTCTTTAGCTGATAAGCAAAACTTATTCTAGATGAATTCCAAAATTGTTTCTAACTTTTAAGTGCCTATGGTTCTGGGAACTAATATTCAGTGGATACTGTGTTCAGCTGGAGCAAGGTTTTTGTTCTGGAAATGGTGCAAAATAACTCTCACCTTGTGTGAAAAGAGTGGGTCTTGAGTAATCATTTTATTACACTGGAGATTAAGAAAATATCAAATAACAGATGCTGATCAAAAATTTACATGTGATGGTTAATTTTATCTGTCAACAAAACTGAGTCATGGGATACTCTGATGTTTAGCTGGAAAAACATTATTCTGGGTGTTTCTTTGAGGGTATTTCAGAAAGCGATTAGCATTGGAATCAGTAAACTGAGTAAGAATCTACCCTAACCAATATGGTGGGCATTACACAACGCATTGAGGGCTGGATAGAATATAAAAGTGGAGGAAACACAAATTCACTTTCTTGCTGTTTCTGAGCAAAGACATTCATGTGTCCTCTGCTTGGACGTGAGGGATCCTAGTGGTTACACCTTTGGCCTTGGACGAACCATACTGTCTGCTCTTCTAGCTCTCCAGCTTGCAGTGGCACATCATGGGACTTCTCGGCCTCCAGAACTGTGTGAGCTAATTCAAATAATAAATATCATATATCCATACATATCTTATTGGTTCTGTTTCTCTGCAGAATCTTAATACACTATTACAAACCAGATACTTTGTCAGGTGCTGTGAAGGAGACATTCTTTTAGAGAATAGATTACATACTATTTTTTTAAAAAATATTTATTCTCTAGATTTTTTTTAGGTGGACACAATATCTTTATTTTTTATTTTTATGTGGTGTTGAGGATCTAACCCAGCACCTCGAGCATGCCAGGCGAGTGCGTCACCGCTTGAGCCACATCCCCAGACCTAGATTACATACTATTTGTGGAGGAAGTTGAATTGAGTTAAGAAAAAGGAAGATTAAAGCAAAACAGAATGGGATGTGTTCCCAGAGTTCCAGACCTCAGTATGCAGTGAATATGAAATGGTCCTTGAATATCTTCTAGAAGACCTTTCTGAAGATAAAAATAATAATAAAAAAAAACTAAAAGAAAAGAAAAAATATCTCTAGTAGGAGCTTATTTTACTGTGATTTGTCTTTTACATTGGGTCATATTAAGTTTCCATTCATTAAAATTTCTGATTAACTTTGGGTTAACTATAGTTTTATTGCAAATAAAAATATATATAACTCTATCCTCTATTTTACACGTTGGGCAATTAATTTAATATTTTTATGAGGTTAAATCAGTCCTTCATGCAATCAATAATTATTTCATACAACTTACCAATTTCCATGAAAATAGTTTCTCAGGTACTATAACCATCTGAAAACTTTGCCAAATGTAGTGTTCTATTGCTCTTAATTCTTCACCAGGTATAACTCTAAAATATTCCAAGACTCTGATCTTTGGATGTAATGTATCTTTTAAGTTTTTTATTAATTAGTTTTTTGGAATTTGGGATTGAACCTAGGGGCACTTTAACCACTCAGCTACATGCCTAACTCCCTTTCTTTTATTTTAAGACAGAGCCTTGCTAAGTTGCTTAGGGCCTTGCTGAATTGCTTAGGCTGGCCTCTAACTTGCCATCCTCCTGCTTCAGTCTCTGGAGTCACTGGGATTACAAGGCCTGACCTACTGCACCTGCCTTAATGCCTCTATCTCAGCTTTAGTCTTCTATGGTTGTAGTTACAATTTGTAAAAATCTTTTATTCTTAAGGAAATTGCAATCTTGTAGATTTTAGAGGAAGGCCATTTCAAATCGTTTTTCTTTAGTTTTGGGGTAATGTATTGTTATAAACTCACTGTAATTATGTTTGTTATCTGAAATCCTTACTTCAATTTGTCTTCCTGATGGAACACAAGACCTGGGACTAGAAGTCGGGAGAAATGCACTTCAGCTGGGTTTGCCACTCACTACTGGGTGCATTCTTTACCTTAATGAGGACTCGGGTATAACTTTATTTCAAATGAGGGGATTGTGATAGCAGTATAAGGTGCACTCTTTAAAATATTACTCTTCTCTTTGTTGACATTGGACTAACCACTTTTATTTATTTAGTTTCTATATGCCCATTAGTTTAATCGTAAATTCTAAAAACTTGTGTTTCTTAATTTTTGAAGAATTTATGACTGGGTGCAAAATTAGCTTATACAAGTGTCCTTTTCCTCATCTGCAGTACTAAAAGGCAAGACCGGCTTTGCAGAAATGTGTGCATTTGCATGTTTAAATAGGATCTGATTTATACTGCGCCAAGCGCCATCACTGACAATTACGTAGGCTTGGAAATGAAATTATGACTTAGAAATACATGTGGCATATGTTCTACTCCAATTTAAAAATATGCCTGTGGGAAACTTTAAAAAAATTTCATAAACCCAACTAAAATCCACAGATTGTATAAATCAATTTACAGAGGTATTTTTCCTTTGCATGGAAATAATGTTTATATCTCTCAACTTTGGAACATCAAATAGCTTTAAATCTCATTTGATGTTGTAGTAATTACAATCACATTTATAGTTCCTTACTAGGTGTCAGGCTCTGTACCATATGCTCTATGTGAATTATTCTTTTACTCTATAATCTCTACAGCCGAGATGCCCTATTTAAAATGTACATTAGGAAAATGTTACTGTTCAACTGATATTACACACACACACACACACACACACACAGAGAGAGAGAGAGAGAGAGAGAGAGAGAGAGAGAGAAAATCACGGAGAAGAAGCAAGAACAAAGACTCTTTAAAATATAACCACCCTGAAATCATGTGAGAGATCTAGCAAATTCTTTTTATTTACATAGAAATGTGTACACACACTTTCTCTGTACACAGAAAATTCTAAGTATATATACATATATGGTTCCCATGTATTTTACAATAAATAGTATTCTACTCTTGTTTCTAGATGAAAATAAAAAGATGCTGCAAAATATTACTTACCGACCACAAAATTACAAAAGCACCTGATGAACTCAGAGCAAAAACTTCAAGCCTGTACTACCACACACTAAGCCTAGTACAATTTTTACAAAAGACAAAATCGAACACTGTGCAGATATCACACAGGAAGAGAATGGAGATGTAAAAATATAGAACAGAGCTGTTGTTGGCTTTCTGAACAGTGTGGTAAGGGCATTTTTGTCAGTTAGGACTTATCTTCCTTTAGTCCACAATTGAATGTTTTACGTTAATTGATATTTTACAGATAAGAAGGGGGGAAAGAAGTTAACATCTCTTGTAAATAGCAAACCATTCCACAAGCCCGAGCTCTAGAAGTCTCTTTCCTTGCCAAGCAGATCCTCTTTCTGTGCTAATCCAGTGATCATCCAGTTCTACCATACAGGTTGCCACTGGCCCCTCAGGGAATTAGAGAAGGGCACTGGTTGTGAAGTGACATTAATTTGGAAGTAATTTCAAAAGCCAAGTGAGCCAGGTATCTTGGATATCAGCGCTTAATAATTAGAAATGTTCAAATATAACTCATTATTACCACAGTTTCTTCCTTCTTCCTAAAAATTAACTAAATAAAAAGGAGAACTTAATCTGAGAGGCTAGAGATTATGAACTCACAGTCCTGGAATTCCTTCCTTCAGCTTTCATTTTTATTTTTCCCATTCCAGTCTAAGGAATCAACCATTTTTGCTCAATTTCAGAGTTGTTCTACATATGTAGATAATTAAATCACACCATTAAATGAGTAGAATGAGGGAATAAGCTCTTAGGATGACTACAAATTTTATGTCGCTTCTGATAATGTCGCAGCATTAACATTGGTAAAAGACTCTATAAACATCATGGTCTTCATTATTGTTGAGTGGACGTACCCAATTTGCTTTCGAGTACACCAGTATTATTACTCAGATGAGAATCATAAAGGTGGTGACCAACACCGGGTTAGGTAGATGCTGAATCACATTCCACTGAACTGCTCAGGTTGCTCCTCTGTGGCACCGTAACTTTACACATGGGTTTTGAAACAAATTTTACCCCTTCATCTCTCTTATCACTACTGGCACCAATGTGGGGAAAGAGATAGCAATTTTAAAAAAAGCAATCCATATCAGAAACACAATTCATCTATCAAATACCATCTTTTCAGGTATTTTACTAAATCTTTACCGAATTTGAGGTAACTTTCCAAAACATATTTCAAAGGCAGGCTCATTTCAAGAGCAATGTCTATCACATGTGAAATTGGCTTCCTTCCTTTCCCCACGTGGCTACCTTTGATGCTGCTTTTACAGAAACAATATTTCTAGATCTTAGCCATCTCACATGAAAGGGATGGTTTTCATAAACAGTTTGACTCTTTAGATAAAGGTACTTATGATAGAAACAAACACATTTCACCTTGGAGTATGTTTCTTTTTCTTTTAATTTGAAAACGTGATAGGAAACTATGGTTCACTGACAGAAACAAAAGGGATCCTGTACCATGAAAAGCTGGGCTTGTTTCTTGTTCATTCTAATTAAATATACATGAGTCTCTCATTTCTATCACTGTGGACAGATTCAGCCAGAAGATAAGTATGGGGTCTCGCTATGATAATTGTAGTCAGGACAGACCTTCTGCACAAGTTTATAATCAACACTGTAAAAGGCAATGTAAATGCAAATGACCTTGAAGGGCTTGGAGCATAACCAAGACACATGGCTCTGAGTCTGCTCCTGGTAGCAAATCTTGGACGGGTCAAAGTTGCACAGGGCGGTCTTCTTTGCCCGGTCTGTTTTTTCATACTCAATGCGACAATTGAAAGATTTGGATTCCTTGGTCTCTAAGGTCGACTGGGGGGAAACTTCAAATTCCACCACTTTGGAAGGAGGTACCAAGCTCACTGAAACATTGCCCAGGCCTGTTGAATTATGCCGGAAATAAACACTGAAGGTTCCATTTCCATGGTCGACAATTTTCCCTGTGATGAGAAGGTTGAGTTTGACAGTTTTAATGTTGGAATGAAAGTCACCCCATCCAAACATTTTCTTAAATTTTCCCGTTTTCACTATTGGCCTCCGCTTAGTTCTTGCTAATGGCTCCTGAGCCTCTGTGATATTGGCCAGCCAATCCCAAAAGTTTTCCATGCTGTCTGCATATGCCATGGGACCTGGCTTGGGCACTGGAGACTGTTTAACAAACAGGCGCAGAGGACTGATGATCCTTGAGTGCACCACGTTTCCAACCAATGTCCCTGGGGCATCTTTCTCTTCCCAGTCCAGACCTTCTGAGGCATGCACCGCCTCTTTACCATCACAGAATAGCTGTGGGGAAAGAAGAAAGAGAAATCAACTTCAGGTGGGCTTTGAGCATGCACACAGACTGAAGGCAAAGCACAAGAGAGTTTCAATATTATTTGGAGTCTTGTTAAATAGCATTCACACACACAGATGGTCTCAGCAGTATTACGAGATGAGCATTTAATTCTAACTGTGAATAGAAAAATTAAAATGGTAAGATTAGGAAGAGGGCATTTTATTTTGAGGGTTGATGGGATTTTTTTCTTTCTGTTTCCTCATCTTCACAATTTTCTTTTCCAGATTGTGAAAAGTATCATGTTTTGGCCTCTCATTTGATAAAAACTGTTAAATTTGTGAGGTCTTTTCTGTTGGAAGACAGCTTTAGATGCTGGAAATTTCTACCAAGGAGCTATAAGGTATTTGAATATAAGGTATTGATAAGTCTAGTAAATATATTTGAAAATACTAAGGATGTTATTATATTCAAAGGCTTAAGACATATAATTTTATAGTTTTTGATATAATTCTATCTCAAGCTGTTACAAAAAAGGCATGTGATTAATGTTAAGAGGTTTTACAGAAGTTTCAGTGGGAAAAATATAATTACACATTTAGTTGTCTTAATAGAAACATAAGTTAATGTTAAAAGTATAAATATAAGTAGACTTATATGATTTAATAAATTTTATTATAGCAATATTATAATCAAAGACAGGATTGCTAGGAAAGCATCATGAACATGTGTTTTACTGGTTCTACAGCATTTTAGTTCAAATCATAGTCACTGAAATATAGCACTTTGTTTGCATTTGATTTTCCTTTTATTTTTGTACTACAAGGGTCCTTACGATTTCTAAAAATCATTTAGTTGAGTCAATATGGATTTTCAAGGGGCAGAATCATTACATATGAAACTGTTGACTGGAGTGAATATTTATGGATGAGTTATAAAGTCTGGAAAATAGAGGTTCCTAGTGGAAACACAGATAGCCTCTTATCTCTAATGGCACAAACCACTCCTGTGATGATTCTACAGAAAACTGTCAGCATGATGAAAAGGATGAGGAGAGAAGAGACGCTGTGTTTATGTACCGTTGCTCTAGTCCTTTCATACTTGCAAAGCACTTGGTAGAACTGGTCTCAAATTATTCCAGAAATTATTGCTTTCAATACAATTTTGGAAAAAAAAGACACAGCCTGGATTATAAATATTGCACTGAGCTACATGGTGTAGTTTGATAACATGAAGTCCTCTTTGTATGTTCATAAAATTTTAGAAGTTTAAGTTCTAACAGAACCTTGTGAAAAGTGTTTTTTACCTACACCTGTTTCCAAGATCACTTTGAGGGAGGTATTCAAGGACTCCAAATATATGAGTGGAATTGTGGGGTTTATTTTTTCCTTTGATGGGAGTAGTATAGGGGGTGTTGCATATACATTTCTGCCTTGATTAATTTTCTAAAGCCTTTTCTTCCCAGTTTCTATGGTTAAAAAAATTATTTTCATTAAAATTAGTGATGTTGGCAGAAGGGCAAATTAATGATGCATATGCTTACAATTAAGAACCCATATAACTTCTTAGGGGCTTATATATCCTGAATTGATTACTTGTTTGTTTTTTCCTAGGGTTGTAAGGATGGCATATTCACCAGAGAAAGAGGGACAATCACTCACGATTTGTGGCTCAAAATATGTCTGATACTATATAACTATAGCTTTCTGATGTTGAGCACTCTTAATTATGAAGTAGGTAGATCAACTGAAAGCAGCCCATGGAGTTCAGTAATCTGGCTCCAATTCTGACTTGAGTTTCCAGAGAACTGATGAAGACTGGTCTAAGGGACATGTCCTGGCCTTGCTCCAGAGAGCTCCAAAGTCACATGCTCAGGCAAGAAGCCCCTGGGGAATCAAGGTCCAGTTTCTCCACTCTGTGATCATGATTCTTTTTGTCCAGAGTCTGTCAACTATTTTTCACCTGTCTCCAGTAAGATTTGTCTTGCCTGGGAAATGCTGACAGACAACACATACCATTTGCTCAGCATCTGGCGTGCAAGAGCTGCTCCTTTGCTTCCCCATTTCTACCCCTTGATTTAGTATAGATTTCAAACTTCCTCCCTCATTCCTGCTTTCCTGTATCTCTTTCATAGGACACATCCCTTCTGACATGTTTTCTTTGTCACATGCCTTTAAAACCCCCTCAATTCTTATTTCTAAACACCACTGTCCTAATTGATACTTCATTAGCAGAACTAAGATACATATTTCCATCCAAAAATATTTTTTCAACTACATATTGAAACATTCATTGTTACCAGTAGCAATGGTCTACTTTTTTTTTTTCTTCTTCTCAAAGTGTATGTTGTATGTTATATAATTTCCTGAAAATTTTCTGACTGGATAATTTCTCTTGATTCAGTGCTTTGCTTGATTTTTCTCACTTTCTGTTACGGAAAACCTGTAAACATTGAGTCCATCTTTCAATGATGAGTATATTTTGCCATAATTTAGAGTCTCATCTGATTCTGATGCATTTTGGAAGACACAATAGGCCCCCAACATTTTAAGAGATTCTCCTTTTATTTCTAGGATTTCTGTTGTGATGGTTCCAAGATTATTCAATAATAATAATGTGTGAACATTTACTGAATTTTTTTTAAAGATCTGAAGATTTTCCCAGAAGTCATTTATGTTGTAATATAACTTTACCCAAATATATGTGACTCACTTAAGAAATATGGGCTTGAAACAAAACAGAACAAAAGCTAATAGAGCCTATCAAATAGATAAATTGAACGTAATTGTTTTTTTATAAAGACTCTTTAATTCCTCAGAAAAAATTCTTCATATGAGAACTTGAAATGGAATTTGATTTATAAAAAATTCTCTCTAACATATTACTCTTCAGGTCCAAACTTGCTCAAGGTGTCACTGCTTTTAAAGTTGGTCTACATAAAAAAATAAACACTGTCTGTTTATATGTTATAAGTATGAAATTATATCTATATATTTAGTTTTTTTTGCTTTGTCCTAGACCATCATTTTTAAAAAAATTTTTATTTATTTTTATGTGGTGCTAAGGATGGAACCCAGGACCTCACACGTGCTAGGTGAGTGCTCTACCGCTGAGCCACAACCCCAGCCCTAGACCATCATGTTTCTAACCTGCTTTAACAACAACATTAGACAAGCTGAGAAAAAGCTGTGTATAACTTCATCTATTTATTATTTTAAAATACATGGTCAGTTCTCACAAGCGCTGATTTCCAAATCGAAGTCCAAACTCAAAAAGCCATTGGGAATTAATAATACACCACTACAAGAGTATGATTAAAAGAGTAAAAGTATCTCTTGTGGTTTTTAAAAAAGCTGCCTCCCTCTCTCCGTTTCCTTTCCCTTTGCTGTAACTTATTCATCCAGCCTCTTGTTATAAATTATCACTTTATAACATCTTGGCCAAGAAGGCACCCTCTCCTCTACAAGGCTAAATGGCTCATGACTTAAGTCTCCAAGGCCATGATTAACCTCAGAAGAGCTAATAGGGGAAGATGAGGGCTGATGAGCCACAACCTTGCCCCCTTTACCCACTTACACCTGACTGGGAAACAGCATGACATGACAGAAAAAGCAGTTTGGTACCTGATGACATCATTACCCCTTGCTCAAGTGCTGACCAGAACCCCAGTTTTCTCACCTATCCTTTGATGGTTGGTTGTAAGGACTAATCAAAAGAATGGATGGAGCCTATTTCTTGGCAAATGAAACTCAATGATTGATGGCCTTTCCATGGTCCAGTGGGCAGGCTTCTGCCTTCCACTGGCTATAACCCACATAGCCAAAGGATTACATGAATTTTCAAACCTCCAGAAAACTAATTAATGGCTAATTGAGCAACTTGTTTCACACTATGTGATAAATTAACGACCAAGTAGAAATCAACCTTCTCAACTCTGGAACATCAATCAAATGCTTTCTCATGTTTCCATTTCCATTGGTCTCTGACTCACACCAGATCACAAGTACAGGTGAACTCTCTTTGCCAACAAAATGTGTTTGTGGATCTTTGATTCCAACCTAACAAATGAGTCAGCAAAGGCTGAAAGTACAAAGTGTCTACCAGGTGCCCACATTCCCCCATGGATAATTTCTGTGATGCAACATGCTGAGAGAAGACTGTAGGTGGTTTTGAAGCTGTTGGCGACCCTCTCTGTTCAAGGCAAGATAGACGTTATCTAAACACATGGCTGTATCCCCCTGTTTCCTTTCGTACTTGCTGGGGCTCTTCATGCTAATTTCAACATCATTGCTGTCTTCTGTCTCATCATATTACAATAATAATGCAAAACATTTAACTGCAAGCACAAAATGGAGTTTTAAACAGGGGAAGAAAGAGGAATTGCTGTGCTTTATCTGTTTGAACATTCCCTGATTTCAACACATTTATCAAAGCTTAAGTAATTTATGTCTTGGCAGGGTGTATCAATTTCACAAAGCACACACATTAGCTAGATACAATGATATCATATTAGCTTTTTCTGCATCTTACAGAAGAGCTCAAAAAGATTAATAAAAGCTCAAACCTTCATCAATTAAATGAAGCAGGTGGAAGGAAGGGGGTAGAGGAATAAGACTGTATTTCATTTCAGTTCTTTTGTTTTTTGGGGAGGAGCTGACAGGTTCAAATCATTCATCATAACAAGCTGAAGTTGAATTTCACTGATAATTAAATGCATTTTTTCCCAAGAGGCAGAGAAGCTGCTATGAATTTTATAGTAGCAGATGTGAGAACGGTCACGAATTATGGAAATAATTTATAAACTAAAAGGCATCTTCCTCTGCAAACATCATATCAGAAAAGCCTTTTTTTTCCCCTTCAACTGTATTTGCGGTGTTTTTTAATTAGCATTTTATTTTGGAATAACTTTAGTTTACAGAAAAGTTGCATAGTACAAACTCTGCTCCCAGGTTCCTCCATTGTTAACCTCTAACATTACCCTAGTACACTAGTAACAACCAATTAATCAATATGGACACAATATTATTAACTGACCCCTATACTTAGTTGTCCTTACTTTTCGTTTAATGTCTTTCATCTGTTCCAGGATATCATTGAGGATTGCATATTTTATTTGGTTATTTTGAATCCGTGGGGTTTATCTTGACTATGACAGTTTCTCAGGCTTCCCTTGTTTTAGATGACCTGAATGTTTTAAGGAGTACTGATCAGGCACTTTGTAGAATGCTCCTGAATATGGGTTTCTCTAGTATTTTTCTCATGATTAGACTTGGGGGATAGGTTTGGGGTAGGAAGAACTCATATGTAAAGGGCCACTTACATCACTTCATTTTAAGCACACACTCTAGCAATATGGCTTATAATGGCTTATACCCTGTTGATGTTATCTTGATATTTTGGCTTAAGTAGAAAAAATTCGTTAAAAAAAGTTTTTTTTTTTTTTTTCAGAATTCTCATAAGGACTATAGACTTTTTTTTTAAATATAAAATTTCATTCAGGGTCCCTGGGACCTCCAGGACCTCTCGCTGCACTGGGGTCATCTGCTATTTGGTGTTTTCCCAGAGAAGAAGCAAGGATTGTAGTCTTTTACTATCATAAACTTAATTTAATTTACATTGAGTTCATTAGTACTTGGTTAAAGATTGACATTTTAAAGTGAGAAACTCTAAATTATTTCAATTTATAATTTCAAATAATTACTAAATTATCTGAAATAACCTAGCTGTTTAGTAACTCAGATTATTTCTGAATAATTCTGGCAATTTTGCATGTTATAAATATGTTTGTCAACATCATTACCAATATTGCTATTTTATTTTCATTTTATTAACCCCTTAAAAAATCAGGTCTATTTTGATAATTAACAGCTCCATAAGGAAAAGTTTATTCTGCAAACATCTTGTGCAAAATTGGAAATACTTGCTGACTATGTCACATGTCCATTCTTCATTTAGGAATCAGCTCATTGCACAGAAATTCTTTGCATCTAATGAGAAAGTCATCAAGCTTTAGATGGGGCTTTCTTTCCAGGCCAACCAGTTTACCAAAGAGAGCAGTGCTAATGAAAGAAACTCTCCATAAGGACTCTTCTATATTCGGTGCTCTGGGTGGTACAGCACCATGAATGCTCTTGACTTTCCCTGGGTTCCGTGACAGTCAAAGCTTTGCCATATTTTGGGTTAACCCTTTTCTACATGTTCATCTTTGTGATTGCTTTGCCTTTTCTTGGTAGCTACATGCTGGGCTGGTTCCTCAATTGTGGGGGAAAAATGATTCTTCAGCACTTAGTGAATAATAAAAGGGAAACTGAAATCTTTGAACTTTAATACCTATCATGCCATTATCAGTGTGAGTAGTGCTATATTTACAGCAGTCCTAACAGATGCTATTTTTCCTACTTGAAGAGGTGCTAAGGGAAGAGGGATCACCACCAGCCTTGCTGTCCTAGGCCAGGGCTTGACAACTCTAATTGACACATTTATTTAGCTTTTATTGACTCCTCACTTAATGGCAACAAGGGGATAGGGGAGGCCTGGATCCCTTAGATCATTCTAGCTGAGTCCTTTAAGCCCACTGCTTCTAAATATGCTTCTCCTGACTTAGCAGGAAGAGACTAGATGGTATTATCATTCTGTTTAAGGAAAGTGGAAGTCTATAACAGTGCAGAAACAGTTTCACAGAAATATTATTTTATTCTTAGAGGATTAAGTTTGTTGCTTACTGACTTTTGTCTATACTTGCATTTATGGGAATGCTACAGGACTCCCTCGCTGCCCTCACAATCATTTTACTGGGACGAAAGGAAAACTAGAATGTCCCTGTCAAGTCTGTCTATGGTAGAAGAGTATTCCACATCCATCAGTGGCTGAATTTACCCAATCAGAAAAACTGTGCCAAGAGTTAAGGAACTAATCAAAGAGGCAGGGCAATGAGCTCAATCAGGACAGGTCTGATCAAAGAAAGAATGGAAAAGAGAGATTCGAACAGCAGTGGGAGTGCTTTGATTTAACTAGATGGACTTGAGGAAAATAGAAACAGACATTTGACACAGTCACTTAACCATCCCAGCACCCTGTGCAAGCCAGGACCCTTCTCTGAGCCTGGTTTTCTTTTTTCTTTCAGTACCAGGATTGAACTCAGGGGCACTCAACCACTGAGCTACATCCCTAGCCCTATTTTGTATTTAATTTAGAGACAGGGTCTCACTGAGTTGCTTAGCACCTTGCCATTGCTGAGGCTGGCTTTGAAGTCTTGATCCTCCTGTCTCAGCCTCCAGAGCCGCTGAGATTATAGGCGTGCACCACTGCATCCAGCTGAGCCTGGTTTTCTTTTTTTCCTTGTTTAATCTCTCTTTAAAAATTTATTTATTTATTCTAATTAGGTATATATGATAGCAGAATGCATTCTGATTCATTGTACAAAATTGTTGCACAACTTTTCATTTCTCAGGTTGTACACGATGTAGCGTCGAACCATATGTACAGTCATAGATATACCTAGGGTAATGATGTCCATCTCATTCCACCATCCTTCCTGCCCCATGCCCCCTCCCCTTTGCCCAATTTTCCTCCATTTTTCCCATCCCCCCCCATCNCCCCCAATTATGGATCAGCATCCACTTATCAGAAAGAACATTCAGCCTTTGGTTTTTTGAGATTGACTTACTTTGCTTACCCTTGTTTTCATAACAGTGGTATAAAGCACAAAAGGGAATGCACTTTGCAGAGATGGAGGTGCCTGTGAGACAGACAGTTAATTCAAGTGGACAAGTCTGTGGTAGGGTCTCTGTAAGAAAGTGAGCACTGCAGTGCAGAGAAGGGAGGGAACCCTCAGCTGTGCTCACAAACACCCTCACAAATGTCCGTACTAGTTCTTCAGTCACTTACTCAACACACACTTTTAGAATTTATCTGGGTGCCTGTTTTTGTGTTCTCAGCCTGGGAGTATGATGCTGAACAGGACACACATAGTTCTGCCTTATGCAGTCTGCCAAAGAGCAATCAAGCAGAAACATTAAAGAAATAATCATAAGTAAATAATAATTTACTCATTTACAGTTGTCATGAGGGCCTGCACGTATGTGTATATGCATCTTGGTATAACCAGGTGGGGAGTGCTAATACTCATTAAGAGAACAGTGTTAGCAACAAGGAAAGGATTAAACAGAATTGGGCAATTAATATCTTTATTCGGATGAGAGAAATGAAATCCAAGATTTACCAGTCGATAGCTGATAAAGAATGAATTAGCAACAAGAAAACAAATCTATCTCAGAATTTATATTCCCTTATCGCCAGATCCAAATTGTTTATTGATTTGTTTATAATTACTAATGAGACTGTGATAACATTATAAGGCTATAGTGATTTTTTTTTTTTTTTTAGTGGAAGGCTAATCTGGTGACTTTTCCACAATGATGAGTCTGCGGTTGCTGTTCAGTCTCTGCTGAATTCCTGACTTTCAGCTACAGTGCTAGAAAGAGAGGACTTCAGCAACGCAGGTCTTTTACTCTAAGACTTCCAAAGAGCTATGAAAATGTTAATAATATATATCCTTGGGCCCTGGGACAGTGAGAGCTTTGCCATAATTATGGTATAATCCTCATTTTTGATTATATAAATTAATGTAATATAGTAATGCTATCGATGACAGCTTAATTGATAATAAAATAAGTATGCTCTAAATGAGTACAAATATTCTTCAATAATATAGATTTGTTTTTATGTTTATAGGTGTCTCAAGAATCTAAAAGACAACAAATCTAGCTAATGTCCACATTAGCTAGTTCTGATGAATGTTCTAAATGAAAGAAAAAAACAAAACAATCTAACTTTTCAGTATAGTTATAATATCAAAGAGGCATCTATACTTCAACAGAGTTTTCAGTTTTCTGTGTTTGCACTGAATACAAAATATTTATAGTCTATACAGGCTTACTGTGAAACACTTGGTATAACATACAGTACACAATGCATAGATCATTTACCATCAAAAAGGAAGGCTGGAACTATTTTATAGTACACCAAAAATATGTACTACTTTACCCGTCAAAGAAGGGGATTTTGAAAACTGAGCTGTATGTTCCAAATATGTGGATTTATGACAAGTTGGGAGAGTTGGCTTTTCCTTGACAAGAGGACTGGCACACATTGCAAGGAACAAGTTGATACAGATTTGTACAAATATTTTTAAAGGCAACTGGTTTGCTTGTATCATCCCTAGAAGGGGGACAGTAAATTGCCAGGGCCTGAATGCCTCTTCTCTGTTCCCCCAAACCTAGCCAAGTTAAGAGAATGAGGAGAGGAAGCCTGGGCCAGAAAGTTAAGATACATATTATTTTGAAGGACACTGGCTTTCTCTTATGCACACTGGGACCTAAGGCAAGGTAGTGTTACCCATATAAAGCTACTTTTTGCCTGTACACCAGCATAGTTGCTCCTTGGGATGCTGGGCCTGCAAACAAACTAAGCAAGTTAATTCTAATTGTGCAGCCTAACATAAAACTCCTTTCTGAGCAGGGCTTGGCATAGAACCAAGGGCACCGTGAAAGGGTATGGGTCACTCATCCAGTCAGCCACCACTGGCCAAAACACTGTGAGATAGAGGAGGCAATGCTTGGCAAAGCACCGTGAGGCATAGAGGTGCTTGTTGCCACTAAACTCTTGGGGCAATCACTGATATCTTGTAAGGTTTTCCCAGTAAACCATATGTGTCTCCCATGCTGTCTCTGGGAACTTTCTTGGGCCTGTCTGCAACATACCCCACTGATCTGGCACAACTGGGCTGTGGATGAGACACTTTCCCTTTTAGGATATCTTGGAAGCATTTGTTAATATTTTTTAAGAGTGACAACCATTCGTAAGTGCCAATTGGGAAAAATGGATGCTTAATGAATTTGTTTGTAGTGGTAACCATGGCATCTGTCTAGCTGACCATTAATTATTTCACTGGGGGTATTAGTGTAAGCTGAGAACCCTAAAGTGATCACTGATAAGACAACCGGGAGGTGACTTGCAGATCCCTTTAGAGCTGAAAAATTAGAACTGATAATGAATAGTGATCCAAAGCCTCGCTTTTGTTGCTTACATATAGCTTACCTTATTGGATTGCTTTAACAATTCTGTCCCATATCCTGCAGTTAAAACTAAATTACAACTTGGTCAGCAGGAAAAAAAAAAAACCTACAAAGAACAACCTTGCCATAATCGAACTCAGCATCCCATTAAAATTTTTTGCTTGTAAATAAACCTTAGAAGGCATTTTCTCTAGGTAAAAATTTTACAGAGTATCATCCTTGCTGAAAAAACAGGAACACGTATCTGTTGGACAACATACAATGCTATATTGATGATTACTAGTATGGTTTGCCCTAGAGTCATATTTCTGGTGCTCCATTACAGAACTGTCAGAGCAGATTAAAAGAAGAACAACAAAAAAGGAATGAAGAATGACAGAATCAAACATCTTTCAATGTATTAATTATACCTATTAATATTTTGTGGCATTATATGGCATTATTTCAAAATTTATTTTGTAAGTTGGAAAAAAAAATGATAGCTTAGGAGAGGAAAGCTAAACAATGGACATCCTTTCTGCTGAGAGTAGCAAATTCATCTTACCTTCCAGATATCTTTTAATAGCTACCCTTTACATTTTTCTAAATTGATACAGGAACTAACAGGAAACATAAATGTGAAGACAGAAATCTTAGCAGTAAGAGCCAAAAAGCTAGATTGCAATGCTTGGCAGTAGTCTTATTGCTAAGGTTAAATATGGCAATTCTTATTTTATCTTGAAGACAGTAATCTGGAATATCAACGACACAACTATCTGCAAAAAAATCAGTACACACTCCAATGCACCCTCACACACATAATATGACACACATAAATCATGCATATAAACACTGTGCGTATGTGTGTGCACATACCACAATTTACTATAAACATTTAAGGGGATTATGAAGGAAAAACTTAGACTTCATTTTGTATTAGAAAGCTGAATAAAAAGGGCTCTTTAAACAAGTTTTAAACAGGTTGCAAGCATGTTAAAGATGTCTTGTGATAAGGGGCTGCTAAATATGGCATGACCATGTTTCCCTACTAAAACAGGGTCAGGAGGCAATCTCATTTAATACAGTTTATGCATAGTCAAGCAAGGTTTTTTTTTTTTTTTTTTTTTTTTAAATCTAACAGACTGAAATAGTCCTTTTGTTACTAAGTAAATGAATCATCATGTTAAGTAGCCCCTGTCTGCTTTCACCAATGTGTCCTTTAAACCCCATCCAAGTTTTCAATGAGAGAGATGGCTTCCTATGATAGGAACACATAAATACTCCTGAAATATCATGGCTTGAGACAGACAACAAGAATATGTGTCTTGACCGCTAAGATTTGATATTTAAAAAGGAGAGTTGTAACCAAGAGAAGAGCAATCAGACGAGGAGTGGAAATGCCAGATTATTCTATTTCCATGTCAGTTTAGGCAGGGTGTCAATGAGAGATGAGAAAAAGTGTGGGGAAGTGCAGAGGAGGCAGCAGGCCAGGGTTAGAACTGTGTGTATGTACAGCTTTGTATCTTAATATCAGATCCACTTGGTATTTCAATCAGTAGGTACAATTGATTTGGCAATGAGCCTACACTGGCTGTCCTGGTCAGTTTTGTGCTGACTTGGCTATTAAGCACTAACCTAGGCACTGGTGTGAAGGCATTTTGTAGATATGATTAATATCCGTATTAGCTGACTTTTTTGTTGCCGTTCATCATGTTAGCATTTATTGTTTATAGTCTTTCACCAAATGTGACGTGTTAATTTAAATAATTTTTCAAATTGCAGTAGACACACAGTGTAATACCATTCACAGTCTATTGGGGATTTCCACAGGATCCTATATAAATGTGCTGTTTGATTATGATCCAACTTAAATATGTTTTGTAATATTGGCAATAGTTTACAAACTGAAAAAACCCTACTTAATTAAAAATAAACACACATAACTCATACATGAAACTGATAACTGTTAAAATATTTCTGTAATAATCATTCTTGATATTTATATTGAGAATTAAAGTGTTGATAATAATCTCACTTGATTCTTACATTTACTCTTTGAGATAAATAGGAAAAGAAATAACTTTAGAGAGGTTAAATGACTTGTTCAAGGTCCAAATATTAACAGGCAGCAATAAATCTAGAAATCAGGTTTTTGGGTAAGGTCAGTTATTTCTACACTAATGGTCTAATTGACCTGACACCAAAACACACACGTGCATGTGCACACACACAATACACCAAAGTATTTTGATTAATGAAATAAAATATCACAAATTTGCCTAATAGATTAAAAACTTTGTCTTTATAATGAGGTTTATTCTAGAAAACAAAAGTGAGAAAAATTAAAGTCTGATAATAACTATTCTATTTAAATATTTAACTCATGATTTTCCTCTATGTAATATAAATAATATATATTTTATATATTTATTTTAAAGAAAACTATAGTCAGTTGTGTAATAGTTTAAATACCCTGGAAGAAAAACAAATCTTGCTATTATTATGAATAAAATCTAAATCCAAATTAGTGTTGATTTTCTCCAGATTTCCTCCCTAAACCTTGAATGAGGCTTTCCTATTCTAGCATTTGTCATCAAAATACAGATAGAAGGCTCCTGGACGGTTTTGGCAGGAGCAAGTTCACTGTCTTTTGGGCCCACTGGGGTGGCAGACTTGCCCTCTGAGCCCAAGGAGGTCCCATCCACCCTGGTCTTTTTAATCCATGATTTTGTCTTCAGAATTGCACTTTCTACGTTTCTTCCCTTCTCGGTCTCATTGGGTCTGTGCTGGCAACATTAGTGGGGGTGTGAGGTTTTCAACACCTTGTCAATCTTCTATGCAATTCACAGGAGTCCAAGCCATTGGCAAGAGGGTCTTCATGTCCCAATTCCTGGATTCTGCTGAGATGGTGAATTAGATCCATGTGTCATATAGTTAATGTTTCTAGTAAAAGTTGTTCAGCCACACCTTTGCTGTTTTCGCCAGAGCAATTAGTTGACCTAAGTAAAGCAGATAACTTTTCAAAATGCAGGTGGGCTGCCTCCGATTGCAATGCCTTGAAAGCACAAATGAGCCTTAAGAGATGAAACTGTGCCTCAAGACCTGATGCCCAAAGGTTTCCAGCCTGCTGCTCTGCCCTATGGATTTTGGGCACAGAGTCACATGAGCCAATTCCTGGAAAAAAGCTTTACATACTTATCTCTCTGTTCTCCTGGTCTGTGTCTCTCAAGAACTCTTGTGATTTTAATAATTATGTGTGTGCTTATTTTTTTATGACTCAATTATGCCCTTGATTTCTATATCCTCCACAGACTATAGTATGGTGCCTGATAATGACTTAGTAGTCACAGGTTCAGATTTAGAGTTAAATATTTCTACTTGTTGCTCTTAGGGTAAACTATGAAAGTAAAGGTCACTGCACTTGTCACATTCTTTATTATTATTATTTTTGTTGTATATACACAATACATACAGGTATACATATATATACATATATAGTGTGTATACATGCATATATGCTGTATACACACATACATATACACTATATAAACATAGATTTTGTTGTTTTTTGTTTGTTTGTTTTGTAGTGATGGGGATTGAACCCAGGGCCTCATGCATGTGAGACAAATGCTCTATAACTGAGCCACACTCCCCCACAACTACTATATCTTACTTACGTCTCCAGCTCCCTGTCACAGTGCCTGAATCCCCAATTAGGTTTGAGAAAATAGTCTGACTGGCAGTGTATAACTTCCACGACCTTTCACTTTCTTAGACTTTAATTTTTATGACTTTAGACGTTACTTTTATGCCATTTTGGGAAATGTTTTAAATTCTAATTGAAATTTAGTCACTAAAGCAGTCAAATAGGAAAAATAATGGAAATGGGCGGCGAGAAGTTAGACATTGTCAAAATGGAATAATAAGTAATGATAATTTGAGAGAAGTATAATGAAAGTTATATCAAAACATTTAAATAGAATTGGGAAAAGGTGGGTTGTAATGATTTAAAGGATTAATTGACAGAGTGTAATAAAAATAACAAGGTCTATTGCTTTCCAGGGATAATTATCTACCCCCTGTGGTCTGGGATTGACACACAGATCTCTACCTTTAGCCCAGATCTTTTCAACTCGTCTTCTAATAAACGGATCCACTTTAATGCAACATCAGTTTTGCACTTTGTAAAACACATGTGGTTCTTCTGTGGTAGTAATTAGTAATTAAAGAGGAGGCTAGGGGCTGAGTTGTGGCTCAGTGGTAGAACACTTGCCTAGCATGTGTGAGGCACTGGGTTCGATTCTCAACACCACATATAAATAAATAAAGGTCCATCAATAACTAATAAAATATTTTTTAAAAGATGAGGATAAAAATTTTAAAAGTAGAGAGGGAGAGATCCTGGGTTCTTTGTGAGAGCTCAACTGATCATTAGCACTTCCTTGTAGGAGCTGCACCTGGCTGGCGTTTTGCTTGCACAACCAAATAGACTTTCCCTACTTTGCTGACAACGGACACAGCTAAGTATAGCTGTGGGGAGTTCTTTCTAGCCCATCTGATACCCGACTAAGGTGGGTTGTGGTTTCTTTCTTGGCATCTGCAATTATTTACAAATGAGATAAAAATCCCTTGTCTCTCTGGTGATATCCTAGTGGCCCTCCCTTCTTTCTCACTCAGACTGCTCTCCACACCTGGTTCAGGAGTCCTGGGAAAGGTCAAACAAAATTTGACTGGGATTAGATGGCTCAGGGCTACAGGGGAAAGGCACAGGCTCAGTCTGCCAGGCCATGTGCTCACTGAATTTACCTCCATAAGTAATAGTTAGCTATTACCCAGAATAGGGTTTCATACATTCAAAGCCATGGAACATTTTTCCCCCTATAGTAAGCTTTTGTAGAATTCCCATATATATAAGAAATGGATGTCACTTATAATGTATAATTATATGTGGGTTCAAATGTGTAATTATTATCATTAACAGCTTTTTTAATATTTAATTTTTTTTTAGTTATAGGTGGACACAACTTCTTTATTTTATTTTTATGTGGTTTATGTGGTGCTGAGGATCAAACCCAGTGCCTCACACATGCTAGGCAAGCCTTCTATCTCTGAGCCACAACCCCAGCCCCACTAACAGCTTTTGAATGAGAACAATTTTAGCAAATATGAACTTGAAATCAGAGGTTACAGATGATCACTGAAGTCACATCTCTCTCAAAATAAGTCATGGCAGCATCTCTTTCATAGCATCTCTTGACTGATGGACTTGGTCACTCCCTCCCCCAATTTGGGCTCCTGCCATTGTACTCCTATAATAACATTTGAACTGTGTGTGTCCCTACATTAGGCTGAACTCAATCAAATATAAGGACATTTTCTTATTCTTTGCTGTATTCCCAAGGCCAGCACAATGCCTAAAATGAAGTATCCATAGTTAGCAGCATATGTTCCTGAAAAATGTCACTTTCCCCATGAAGTTCCAATATCATTACAATATTGATTGAATGGTTTGGTTAAAATTTCCCTTGAGGTTTTATGTATTGCCAAATTATTCCTGGCTTGTACTCAAATGACTATATAATATTTTTAAATTATTAATGATTTTAAGAGGTTAACTGACTGAAGCTTTTGTAGGAAACCTGGAGAATGCAATCACATTTGAGGAAGGAGCAAAGTGAGATGCTACAAGCAATTCTTGATGGGTGTTGGCAGTTTTGGACCTTAAAGAGTGAAAAATAGTCCTGTAGGTTCCAGGGGAGACGGGTTGCTGAGTTTGGTTGAGAGGCATTGTCAGATTTAGGAAGGGTCCTGGAAGGGGAGGCTGTGACTTGCCCTTTTAAATCAGAGAAAGTTTACTGTGAGGAGAATCTTCTGATGTCCTAGGGAGAATTAATAGGACCCATTAAACTTGTTAAGCCTATCCGGGAGGATCCATGTCAAAGTAAAGGTCTAAGGAAAAGTCACTCAGATAAGTCACAGTATTGTAGGACCGCCTGAGTGTTTCAGGCCCAAGTGGACATAAGTCACATAGGAAAATTCTCTATTCCTCTCTCTACTGCATTTGGCTTTTGTAGACAAATTTAACAATCTAATAAGTAAACCAGGGTACTTAACAATCAGTGGCAACCTCCCCAAAGTGTGACTGAGGTGGAAGAAGCAGCCAGTGACCTACAGGGTCTTTATAGAGAAATATTAAGATATGAATTTATCAACTGGGCAGTTAAACTAAGCCCATTTTGGTGCTGACTGAGCGAGCAACTATGATATGCACAGACCATACTGACATCCTCTGAAACTGAGAACCTGCAGTGAAAGGAATGGGACTCCACGTTCAGGGAGCAACTTGAAGTGGTGGCAGAGGGAGGAAGAGGTCAAAAAACAAAGTTATCCAGTGACTGGGAAACTGTCTTGAAACTTTCCTTAACAATTTCATCCCTTGTGCAATGACTGGGTCTTATTTTTTGCTCTTATTGTCTTTCTGATGTCCCTCTTGCAAATTATCCTCTAATCCCGTCCAGTGCATCTTCATCCACCAATGCTCAACCCAGAACCTTGAGTTCTTCTTGAACCCTCCTTTGTTTTCATCCTCCCACATCTAATTCATCACTAATTCCTACAGTCTATCCCCAAATCTAATAATGACAATATTTCGTTTTTTAAACTTATTTTTTTAATTTGTTCTAATTAGCTGTACATGACAGTAGAATGCAATTTGACACATACATAAATGGAGTATAACTTCTCATTCTTCTGGTCGTGCATGATGCAGAATCACACTGGTCATGTAATCATGTATGTACATAGGGTAATAATATCCAATTCATTCTGCTATCTTTCCTACCCCTGTATCCTCTCCCCTCCCTTCTTCACTCTGTCTGCCTAATCCAAAACACCTCTATTCTTCCCCAGCCACAAGGCCCCTCATCCTGAATTAGCATCTGCATATCAGAGAAAATATTCACCTTTGGGTTTTTTTTTTTTTTTGAGGGATTTGGCTTAGCATGATAGTCTCCAGCTCCATCCATTTACCTGCAAATACCATAATTTCAGTCTTCTTTAAAGCTGAGCATTAATCTCCAGGATATATAAAGAACTCAAAAAACTCAATACTGAAAAAACAAAAACACTCAAAAAATGGGCTAAGGAACTCAACAGAAGAAAAAATACAATCGATCAACAAATATATGAAGATATGTTCAACATCTCTAGCAATTAGAGAAATGCAAATCAAAGTTACTCTAAGATTTCATCTCACTCCAGTCAGAATGGCAATTATCAAGAATATAAGCAACAATACATGTTGGCAAGGATGCGGAGGCAAAAGATACACTTGTACATTGCTGGTGGGAATGCAAACTGGTGCAATCATTATGGAAAGCAGTATGGAGATTCCTCAGAAAACTTGGAACGGAACCACCATTTGACCAAACTATCCCACTCCTTGGTTTATACCCAAAGGACTTAAAATCAGCATACTACAGTGATGCAGCTACATCAATGTTTATAGCAACACAATTCATAATAGCTAAACTATGGAACCAACGTAGATGCCCTTCAACAGATGAATGGATAAAGAAAATGTGGTACATATACACAATGGACTATTACCCAAGTCCATTTTAAATCTACCTTTCTAACCTCCACTGACTCCTCTATGAGCAACAGGATCTCTCTCCTAATGCCTTCAGAGTTCTCTTGTCCAATCTTACCTTTTCAATCAGCTTCACACACAGCATCCTGAGTGAACTTTACACAACCAGACTATGTCCCTCCAGGGCTCGCACTGTTCAGCTGATTCCATTGCACAGGGAATATCATTCAGCCTCCTCAAAAGGTTCTTTCAGCCTGATTCCTTCTCTGCCTTTTCACCAGGAAAGTCTTTGAATTTCTTTCAGTTATTCCTGAAAACCCTTGGAGAACTTTGCTCATAGCTCTCATAAGGAATATTAACATTCTGCCTCATTTCACCTCTGCTTACTAGACTGAAAGTTAGTCTGAGTCTCTAACAACAACCTTTCCATACATATTTTGGGCATGCTGCTATGTTCTAAGACAGGGACATAATGGTGAATAAGACAGGCACAGCTGTTAATTTATGGAGTATAATGTCTGGTGGAAGAGACCAAGAAGAAACTTGTAAACAAATGCATTCACAAAACAAAAAGGAACCGTGAGATTGCAGAGAAGAAACCCAGTAGGACTGTATCCGAGAATAGGGTCACTTTAGAATGGTTGGGTAAGGAAGATGAATGATCTTTGGGAGGTACTGTTAAAGCTCTTGAAGGGAGAATTAGCTGGAGTTTTGTTGGGGATGCAAATCAAGTCAAGATAGAGCCTGGCAGTTTGCCAGGAGGAGTGGTTTGTGAGGCAACGCCACCGAGCCATTAAGATGATGAGGATTCCTTATTGGCTGATTGCTATATCTAATTGAGTCAAGCTGTGTGTAATCAGTTAGGTATATATACCTCTGCTGTTCTGCAATAAAGCGGCCCCCACTACCTTGGATGCCGTTACCGCTCAGTTCCCGCTGAGTTTCCCCACAATAAAGTAGTTCCCGCTTCAACCTTCAAGTTGCTTGTCACCTCCCGGTTATTTTGCCCAGCCAGACTGCAGCAGAGTTTGTCGTTCAAACACTAAAGAAGGAGTGTTGTGGGCAGAGGGGTGGTGTGTGAAAGCTCTATGGCCTGACTAATCTCAGTGAATTGCAAGAGCTAGATGAAGATGTGAATGGAAAAAAGGACACAAGGTGATACTGGAGATGTCAGAACATTTGAGCATGAGATTGAGTGGAACATTTATTGCAGGTATTTAATAAATATCTGTTGTATTTTCATGAGGTGAATGTACTTCAACTGCAAAATTTATAGGCAATGGTATCAAGGCCCTTAAAATTAATAGAAAAGTCTAGAACTGAGGTCTCCATATTTCTTACTAACTTTCAGTCTAGTAAGCAGAGGTGAAATGAGGCAGACTGTTAATTAGTTAAGTGCTATGTCTAGTGTCACTTGAGAAGTTATTACATAACATCATAAGATGACCATTACAAATTCTATCACGCACAGATGAAATGTAACTTCCATATATTATTTCACCATCTTTTATTGGAATATGTATTCTGGAGTCTTCATTCTGCAAACAAATACTATTAGCCTGAATATTCCTTTTGTCCAATTACCCCCTTATTTTTTCTACATCAGGGAAGTGATTCTCCACTATTGAGACCAGGTTATAATTCTCTAATATAGGCACTCTTGGAATCCAAATAGCCAGGTAAAAAGTCTAATTACTTTACTGGAAAGGTCATGTACAGAGTCTGTGAAATTACATAGAGAAGGAAAGGTGCTCAGCTGAATTAAAAACCCAATATCCCTTCCCTTCCCAGGTACCAGATAAGTGAAGGAAGCCATCCTAAGCACTCCAGACCAGTTCAACTGCCAGTTGCATGTCCCTGAGCAATCCCAGTTAATGCTACAAGTTCAAGAATCACCCAAGAAAGCCCTGTTCAAAATTCTGACCTATAACATCATGTAATATAATAAAATGGTTGCTGCTGCTTTAAGAAATCATGTTTTAAGTTTTTTTTTTGTTTTTGTTTTTTTTTTTAAACTTGGGAGCTGTGTTAGTCAGCTTCTTTGTTGCTGTGACTAAAGGACCCGACCAGAACAATTGTAGGGGAGGAAAAGTTTATTTCAGGGTTCAGGGTTTCTAAGGTCTCAGTCCATAAGAAGGCTGGCTTGATTCTTCGGGGCTTGAGGTGAGGCAGAACATTATGGTGGAAGAGTGTGGCAGAGGGAACCCGTTCACATGATGATCAGAAAGCAGAGAAAGAAAAATTCCAGATACAAAATATATACACCATAGCCACACCCCCAAGGAACCACTTCATCCAACCACACCCCACCTGCCTCCAGTTATCACTCATGCATTAATCCCATCATGGAAAAATTCACTGATTAGGTTAAGGCTGTAACCCAATCATTTCTCCTTCAAACCTTCTTGCATTGTCTCACACATGAGCTTTTGGGGGGACATCTCACATTCAAACTATAACAGCAGCCATATGTAACTCTACGCAATGGTAGAGTAATAGCCACGACACACAGGTGTAAAGGTAATCAGAACTTTAAACTAGAGATGATGTTGTCTAAATGTGGAATGCCCTGTGGGAAATTGCCTGGATACTTATTGATTCCTTCTGATTTATGGAGCCCCCACAGAGCCATGGGGTCCACCCAAACTCTAATTTTAAGATGTCATAGTTATTATTGAGGCAGATTCTTGAAAGGTCCACATCTAATTCCTAGGTTTTCCAGAACACTGTTGCCTAAGTCTAAACTGCTGATATGAATTCTGTAAGAGGCTAACTTCACCAGTACTAGATCCTAATTAGCCACTGCAGAGCTTTGGCCAATTATATCTAATATTTCAATGATATTCAATATATGTATAAGAGAAGCTTGAGTAACTAACTTCAGATGCTAAGTACTCATCTCTTTGTTTTGTTTTGTCTAAGAATTCCTATCAGTTTTGAGTCTTCATCAGGTATCTTTTTATCATGAAGAGAATTCTAAAAGATTAATTTTGAACAGACACCTAAAGGGAAAAAAAGTTAGTACAAACATTGCTAACCAGGCCAAGAGACAGCAGATGAAACTCATGATTTTTAATTTTTTATATTATATATTTACTTAATATACTCTACATAACATAGCTGTTATTAGCTATATTTCACTTCTCATCTGGCTATGACTAATTTTAAACAGTATGTGCTTTCCAGTACTTGGAGATTTATAATATTCATAAAAGAATCACATGAATAATCACAGAGGATAGAAGAAGAGGAAGCAGTTAGAAGAAGCCTAAGTCAGTTGTCAGATTATCAGGGAAGCCATTTCTCAAACAAATTAAACTGCTTTCATATTTTTACAATGCATGTACATTATATTTCTATTTTATGCATATTTTCTTTTTAAAAGAAGGCTCAAATGAGGAATTAATGGATTACTAACATTTAACACTTGCTGGCACCCTTGGTCACTCAGCATAACTGAATCACTTAAAAGTGGCCATCTGTTCTAACCACTTTGGTCAATCACCAGAGGGCTAAAAACTGTAAAGGCTGATTATTTATTTCCTCATCAACTATGTACCTGTAGGAGAAAACTCCCTGATAAAAAAGTGTGGAAGTCACTCCTTTACAAACTATTGGCCAGTCTAAAATCATAAGGCAAGGCCATGCCTGGGTGTAGGTTGGGTTGAAATAACAAAATCAACCCCGGTGTCCTGAATTAGGGACCGACTCCTGAGGCAATCAGTGATAATCAGGACCAGGCTACTCAGAACTCACAAGCCCAAGAGTCCAGCTTTACTGTGCACATTTCTAAAGTATCCTCCATGAATTAGTGGTATGAGGTTGTTGTATGAAAATGGATTATTGATTTTGATATATATCATTGTTTTCATAAAATATGAGAACTTTTTTTGGTATATCTGCATGGCAATAACCAAATGAGATATTTAGTGGGTTGCCCTCCTGCCTGCATACAGAGACAATCAGTAGATTGACTGTGGCTTGGTAAAAGGAAGAGAATTCTCACTCGTCAATACAACAGCCTGCTCCCGTGATGGTTTTATGGGTTGAATTGTGTCCTTCCAAAAGACATTTAAAATCTGTTAAAGCAAAATTAAAATGGAGACCAGGCCTGAAAAATTCCTGAGCAAACAAAAACAGCTAGACCTTAAAAATAGCCTTAACCTTGCTTAAACTGCAAACATAGGCAAAATTTAACTTGGGTCATTTCTGGTAAATGCCTGTGTTAAAGAAAAGCAAAACCTAACCTTAATCATCAGAAACAGCCAACCAGCATAAAATTATATGATCAGGGACTTCCCACTAAGGTAAACCAAAAATGTCAATTTTACAACTATAACCAATCAAATAATTGCATTGGACTTCTATGTTCACCCAGTGCTTTGTCAGCAGAGCACAAAACCCCTTTGGAATTAATGCTTCCTAATTCATAAATTGTTGTTTACTCAAACTCTTTTAACATTTTAATTTTGCCTCACAGTTTTCTTTTAATAAGTCTTAACCCTGGCCTCCTGCGACTATGACCTGGTGTGAAAACAGGGATTTTGCACATGTAACCAAATAAAGAAGTCATTATGGTGGGTCCTAATCCAACACCACTGGTGTCTTTATAGGAAGGGTGAAGTACAAAGGCAGGAGCCCCTGTGCCTGGAGACAGAATCTCAGAAGACAGCTGCAGAATGGAGTCAAGCTGTCTCCTGTGGAGGAATGCCTGGCGCTATGGGAAGCTGCAAGAGTCAAGAAAGGATCCTCCTCTGGAGACCACAGAGGGTGAGTGGCCCTGCCAGCACCTTAATTTCAGACTTATGCCTGAAAACTGTGGAGGAATAGATTGCTGCTGTTTTAAGTCACCGGTGTGGGGGATGGTAGTCTCCCCTTACCTGTAGTTTCACTTGTTGAGGTTTTGGGCACCTGTGGTCAACCATTGACCTGTGGTCAAATATTATTATTTGTCTTGATTCTTTTGAGAGAGATTACATTCACATAACTTTTGTAACAGCATATTGCAGTAATTGTTCTATCTTATTAAGTTTTTGTTGTTAATCTCTTAGTGTGCCTAATTTATAAATTTATCATAGGAACATACGTACAGGGCAAAACATACTAAATGGGGGGGGG